>NC_042621.1:132216591-132526940 GCF_901001135.1 Rhinatrema bivittatum | reverse complement strand
AAATCCTTTTCAGCATGAGCCATCTGAAGCCAATGCTCCACCAATGGAGCCTGCATTTTGTTGGTTCTAATACAACTCAGATGTTCACAAATTCATACACTAACCATCCGTTTAATATAACCAATATAAATGTAATCACAAGGACATACCACAGCATAAAACTACCTGCATAGTCCTACAATTATATTTTTCCTCTCAATCTATAAACCTGACCAGTACACGGAAGCACAAATGCTGAACCCCTCAACACTAGTGGGCAAACAGAACATGGTAGGGGACAGGAGCCCTGTGGACAGTCTTCACCATCATTCACCTGTAGGACATCATCAGATCTAATTAAATGGTCCCTCAATGATCTAGTCTTTTGTATGGCGAATACCGGTAGTTCTCTAACAGTGGATCGCCTGCCAAAATATGCCAATGCCTCCAAATGATCTTCTTAATTTTCTATACATACTAGAAAATGGTATAGAACATACCACCCTATGTTTTTTATAAAGAGAACTTTGTATTAATAAATGTATATAGTGTAATAGAGTAAGTTGTTTCCTTAGGTGTTTATGATTTAATGGTATTAGGAAACAAGATATACCTTCTGTGATTATATTACCTTTACAGATTTTAATCTGCCAAATATTGAATGGAGCACCCTACTCTAGAAACAGAAACAGGATTATCCTGGACTGCCTTCAAGGGGTGCTCCTCAGACAACAATTATCAGACCCCACAAGGAAGGAAGCAATATTGGACTTCATACTTTCATATCAAGAAAGTGTTTCTAATGTCACAGTAGGCAGCATAGTACGGGACCAATAGAGAGAGGCAGGTGGCAGGCCAACCAATTGTAGGAGGTGCCACAGCTGAAGAAGAGGCCAGAAAAGAGGGAGAGATCCAAAGTGAGAGCCTGAATGTGAGTGTGTGTGAAAGAGAGAGGATAATGTTTGTACAACCCTCCCAACCTACCCCACTAATTCACGACAATCTCAAATTGACTGGAAATCAAAAGTTCCCACATATGGAAAGCAGGATTTTTTTTCTTTATTAGTTTTAATTATTGACTGGTGTTTAATGTCTGGGGTCCCTCTCCAGTCTTCTTTTTTTTTTTTAAATGATCAACTTGGCGGGGGTGTGGCACTTTATGTCCGGGAGGGTATAGAGTCCAACAGGATAAAGATCATAGAAGAGACTAAATGCTCAGTAGAATCTATATGGGTAGAAATCCCATGTGTGTTGGGTAAGAGTATAGTGATAGGAGTAAACTACCATCCACCTGGACAAAATGGACAGACAGATTTATTTATTTATTTATTTATTTAAAAGTATTTATATACCGCTTTTTAAAATAAAATTTTATCAAAACGGTTTACAACAGGTTAAAATAAAGTAAAAATAAAATATAACTAAAATAAACATAAAATACATAAATTTAGCTAAGTAGCTAGATAATTGCTAGCTAAAAGAAATTATTAATTAAAAAAATAATAATAATGGTACATGCCATGGGTAAACAGAATAGGGAAGGTAAAAGGGATGAAGGGGGGGGGGGTGGCAACTTATTGGATTAAAATATCCTAGGAAGAAAGCAGATGGGATGATAGAGGAGAAGTTGAGGTAATATGTGTCTGATGGGTGAGTTTGGGGAGATGAGAGCTTCATCTTTGATCGGGGAAATGCTTAGTAGGAGTATTAAATGCTTGTTGAAAAAAGAATGTTTTTTCAACAAGCATGAAATGCTAAGAGAAATCAGGGAAGCAAACCAATTTGGCAGTGCAATAATAATGGGAGATTTCAATTACCAAAATATTATCAAAGAGAGTCAATATAGTAACCCAAAACAAAACTATAAATAATGAGGGAAACCAAAAATATATTTATAGAGAAGCCTAAGTGACGGTGTCAGCAAGCCTCATTGTCCAAAAAAGGAAAAACATTTTTATTTAACTAAAAAAGGAAAAGATTTTTATTTAACTAAAAAATATTTTAATTTTTATATTTTTCGTTTTAGTCTTTTTTGTAAAAATCAACTCTAATCCTTAGGAGAAGTATGACCAGCAATCTCTCTGTAGAATGATAAATGCAGCCCTACACGGCCGGTGTTTCGCAAAACATGCTTCCTAAACTAAAAATATAAAAATAATATTTTTTAGTTAAATAATTTTTTTTTCCTTTTTTGACAGTGATGGTGAATGATTAGATCACGGGTTGGGTTCTTTTTTAAAAAAAATCACAACGTCAGGCTTGCTGACACCGTCACATAGGCTTCTCTATAAATATATTTTTGGTTTCCCTCATTATTTATAGATTTCAATTACCCCAATATTGACTGGGTAAATGTCACATCAGGACTTGCTAGAGTCATAAAGTTCCTGGATGTAATAAATGATTACTTCATGGAGCAATTGGTTCAGGAACCAACAAGAAAGGGAACTATTTTAGATTTAATTCTTAGTGGAATGCAGGATTTGGTGAGAGAGGTAACGGTGGTGGGGCCACTTGGCAACAGTGATCATAACATGATCAAATTTAAACTAATAACTGGAAGGGGGACAATAAGTAAATCTGCAGCCCTAACACTGAACTTTCAAAAGGGAAACTGATAAAATGAGGAAAATAGTTAGGAAAAAGCTGAAAGTGCAGCAGCAAAGGTTAAAAGTGTTCAACAGGCTTGGACATTGTTTAAAAATACAATCCTAGAGGCGCAGTCCATATGTATTCCACGCATTAAGAAAGGTGGAAGGAAGGCAAAACAATTACTGTCATGGTTAAAAGGTGAGGTGAAAGAGGCTATTTTAGCCAAAAAAACATCCTTCAAAAATTGGAAGAAGGATCCATCTGAAGAAAATAGGATAAAACATAGTCAAGTTAAGTGTAAAACATTGATAAGACAGGCGAAGAGAGAATTTGAAATGAAGTTGGCCATAGAGGCAAAAACTCATATTAAAAACTTTTTAAAATATATCCAAAGCAAGAAACCTGTGAGGGAGTCGGTTGGACTATTAGATGACTGAGGGGTTAAAGGGGCCCTTAGGGAAGATAAGGCCATTGCAGAAAGACTAAATGAATTCTTTGCTTCCATGTTTACTAATGAGGATGTTGGGGAGATACCATTTCCAGAGATGGTTTTCAGGGGTGATGAGTCAGACGAACTGAACGAAATCACTGTGAACCTGGAAGATATAGTAGGCAGGATTGACAAACTAAAGAGTAGCAAATCACCTGGACCGTATGGTATGCATCCTAGGGTTCTGAAGGAACTAAAAAATGAAATTTCTGATCTATTAGTTCAAATTTGTAACCTATCATTAAAATCATCCATTGTACCTGAAGACTGGAGAGTGGCCAATGTAACCCCAATATTTAAGAAAGTCTCCAGGGGCGATCCGGGTAACTATAGACCAGTGAGCCTAACTTCAGTGCTGGGAAAAATAGTGGAAACTATTCTCAAGATCAAAATCATAGAGCATATAGAAAGACATGATTTAATGGAACATAGTCAACACGGATTTACCCAAGGGAAGTCTTGCCTAACAAATCTACTTCATTTTTTTGAAGGGGTTAATAAACATGTGGCTAAAGGTGAACCGGTAGATGTAGTGTATTTGGATTTTCAGAAGGCATTTGACAAAGTCCCTCATGAGAGGCTTCTACGAAAACTAAAAAGTCATGGGATAGGAGGCGATGTCCTTTCGTGGATTACAAACTTGTTAAAAGACAGCAAACAGAGTAGGATTAAATGGTCCATTTTCTCAGTGGAAAAGGGTAAACAGTGGAGTGCCTCAGGGATCTGTACTTGGACCGGTGCTTTTCAATATATATATAAATGATCTGGAAAGGAATAAGACGAGTGAGGTTATCAAATTTGTGGGTGATACAAAATTATTCAGAGTAGTTAAATCACAAGCGGATTATGATACATTACAGGAGGATCTTGCAAGACTGGAAGACTGGGCATCCAAATGGCAGATAAAATTTAATGTGGACAAGTGCAAGGTGTTGCATATAGGGAAAAATAACCCTTGCTGTAGTTACACGATGTTAGGTTCCATATTAGGAGCTACCACCCAGGAAAAAGATCTAGGCGGCATAGTGGATAATACTTTAAAATCATCAGCTCAGTGTGCTGCAGCAGTCAAAAAAGCAAATAGAATGTTAGGAATTATTAGGAAGAGAATAGTTAATAAAACAGAAAATGTCATCATACCTCTATATCGCTCCATGGTGAGACCGCACCTTGAATTCTGTGTACAATTCTGGTCGCCGCATCTCAAAAAAGATATACTTGCGATGGAGAATGTACAGAGAAGGGCAACCAAAATGATAAAGGGGATGGAACAGCTCCCCTATGAGGAAAAGCTGAAGAGGTTAGGGCTGTTCAGCTTGGAGAAGAGACGGCTGAGGGGAGAATATGATAGAGGTCTTCAAGATCATGAGAGGTCTTGAACGAGTAGATGTGAATCAGTTATTTACACTTTCGAATAATAGAAGGACTAGAGGGCATTCCATGAAGTTAGCAAGTAGCACATTTAAGACTAATCGGAGAAAATTCTCTCTCACTCAATGCACAATAAAGCTCTGGAATTTGTTGCCAGAGGATGTGGTTAGTGCAGTTAGTGTAGCTGGGTTCAAAAAAGGTTTGGATAAGTTCTTGGAGGAGAAATCCATTAACTGCTATTAATCAAGTTTACTTAGGGAATAGCCATTAATATTAATCGCATCAGTAGTATGGGATCTTCTTAGTGTTTGGGTAATTGCCAGGTTCTTGTGGCCTAGTTTGGCCTCTGTTGGAAACAGGATGCTGGGCTTGATGGACTCTTGGTCTGACCCAGCATGGCAATTTCTTATTATGTTATGTTCCTTTACATCGTCCATCAAGGGTATCAATTGAACCTATTGGTTGTCCAGCCAAATTACCCTTCTTGCCCATTTTTGGGGGCCGGTAGCACTTCAGGAAGTACTGCTAGTGGAGCGCTCCTCCCTCTTAATAGCTAGGGCAGTCAAGCCCATACCATCATTGCAAAGAAGGCGGGGATTCTCTTCCAGGTACTTCTTTATTCCAAAGAGAACAGGAAGACTCTGTCCCATCCTAGACCTAAGGGCCTTGAACAAAAAAAAGAAATGTTCAAGATGGGTACTTTGATTTCCCCCCCCCCCTTTTTTTTTTTTTTTTTTACAAAAAGGGGACCGGCTATGCTCCCTTGATCTAAAAGTCGCATGCACTCACATCGAGATCTTCCCTGGTCACAGGAAGAATCTCTGATTTGTGGTGGGAAAAACAGTACTTCCAGTACTGTGTGTTGCCGTTCAGGATAATGTCAGCCCCACAAGTCTTCACAAAATGCCTAGCCATGGTGGTGGCACACTTCTGCAGGCTGGGAGTGTGTTTTCCCTTATCTGGATGATTGGCTGGTCAAGAGTACATCTCAAGCAGGGGCTGCCAGGTCCATGCACTTGACCATCCAGGGAAGTTGCTAGGGTTCATTATCAACCACCCAAAGTCCCATCTCAGCCATCTTCAATTAGACTTCATAGGAGCCCTGCTAAACATGGTTCAGGCCAAGGCCATCCTGCCTTATCAAAGAGCCATCACCATGATGACCATTGTGGAAGAAATTCAGAGCTAGCAGGTGTCAGCCTGGCACATGTTGAGGCTTTTGGACCACATGGCCGCAACCATCCATGTCATTCCCTTGGTATGTTTACACATGCGCAGATCCCAATGGATCCTGATGTCGCAGTGGCGCCAAGCCACTCTGAGCCTTCAGGACTGTATTCGAGTCACCTCTTCTCTCCAGGACTCATTGTCCTGGTGGCAAGTACTTTCAAATCTGGAACAAGGGATCTCTTTTCGAAATCTCCCTGCCCAAATTGTCCTAGCCACGGATGCGTCCACCCTGGGGTGGGGAGCTCCATGTAGATGGGCTCAGCATCCAGGGTCTCTGGTCCGCTTAGGAATGGTTTTGACAAATCAACTTCCTGGAGCTTCAAGCAATCAGGTACATATTCAGGGCTTTCAGAGATTGACTGTCCAATAAAGTTGTCCTGATCCAAACTGCAACTAGGTAGCCATGTGGTATGTCTACAAACAGGGAGGCACGGGATTGTACCTTCTGTGTCAGGAAGTGGTCCAGATCTGGTCATGGGCCCTGTCCCAAGGGATGGTGCTCAGGGCCATGTAACTGGCCAGGATGGAGAAACATGGTAGCAGACAGGCTGAGTCGAGCCTTCAGACCCCACAAGTGATCCCTGGACCAGGGAGTAGCGAATCAGATATTTCACCTATGGGGGAGCTCAGACGTAGATCTGTTCATGTCCCCTTGCAACAGGAAGGTGCCTCGGTTTTGCTCCCTGTTCAGGTCAGATGGCAAGCCAGCCTCGGACACTCTTGCCCGTCATTGGGGCAAGGGTCTTCTGTACACATATCCTCCGATTCCCTTAGTAGCAAACTCTCTTGAAGCTTCGCAAGGACAAGGGGACTATGATCCTCATTGGTCGAGACAGACAGACAGGTCTGGTTTCCACTCCTATGGGAGTTGTCCATCTGGAGACTGATCCATCTGGTGAGTTCCTTAGATCTCATCACGCAAGATTGAGGCAGGTTACAGCATTCCTAACTCCAGGTCAAGTCGCTCACAGTTGGAAAATAAGAGGTTGATCCTGTAACTGCCCGATCTCTGCGTATGTGTCTCGGGTCCTCATGGCTTCTAGAAAGCTTTCAACTAGAAAGACCAATGGACTGAAGTGGAGAAGTTCTGGGTGGTGTGAGCAGAAGGCCCTAGATCTGTTTTCCAGCCCCACACAAAAATTGCTTGATTACCTTCTATACCTATCAGAAGCTGGCTTAAAAACCAACTCCATTAAATTTCATCTCAGTTGAATTGGTGTATACCATCAAGGTTTGGATGGTATGCCCATCTGTCTACAGCCTATAGTTTGTATGATTCATGCGGGGCCTGCTTCAAATGAAACTTCCCGTAAGGCCTCCTCTGTGTCTTGGGACCTCAACGTGGTGTTAGCTCAGCTATTGAAAGCTCCTTTTGAGCTGCTGCACACCTGTGACCTGAAGTACCTGACCTGGAAGGTCATATTTTTGGTGGCGGTCACTTCAACGTACAGGATCAGCGAGCTCCAGGCCTTAGTGACTTATGCACCTTATGCTAAATTTTATCATGACAGGGTGGTCTTGCACATGCACCCTAAGTTCCTGCCTAAGGTGGTGTCGGACTTCCATCTTAACCAGTCTATCATCCTGCCAACTTTCTTTCCTAGGCCCCTTTCACACCAAGGCAAACAAGCACTGCACAGTTTGGATTTTAAGTGAGCCTTAGCCTTCTGTCTGGAGCGGACAGGAGCCCATAGATAGTTCACCCAACTTTTTATTTCTTTTGATAGGAATTGGTTGGGCGTTGCCATTGCCAAACAGACACTATCCAATTGGCTAGCAGATTGCATCTCCTTCTGTTATGCCCAGGTGGGACTGCATCTTGGGGGTCATGTCAAGGCTCATTCTGTCAGAGCCATGGTAGTGTCGGTGGCCCACTTACAAGCAGTTCCCATGGAGATCTGCAAGGCTGCAACTTGGAATTCTTTCCACAGATTCACATCACACTGGATAGGGATGGCTGACGTGACAGTAGGTTCGGCCAGTCTGTCCTTCAGAACCTGTTTGATGTGTAGAATCCAATTCTCCCCGCTTGTTTGGATTCAAGCTGTCTCCCCCTCTGTTACCACAGCACCATTGTTGTTGTGCTTGTTGGCACCTGCTTAGATGTCTGTTGATCCCCCTTTTTGTGTTGGGGAGCAGCCTTTAGCTAGGAATTCACCCATGTGTGAGGACTACCATCCTGCTTGTCATTGGAGAAAGCAGAATTGCTTACATGTAGCAGATGTTCTCTGAGGACAGCAAGGTGTTAATCCTCATGAAACTCACCCTCCACCCCGCGGAATTGAGTTTCTCCTGTTTTTTTTGTTTTAATTATAATTCTGTGTTACAAGACTGGAGAGGGACCCTGTGTGGACGCATGGTAAGGGGTATGCTGAGCATGTTCAGTGTGCCTGGTCAAAGTTCTAGAAACTGTGACATAAGTTTTCTGCCTCAGGGTTCCATCTGATGATGTCACCCCTATGTAGGACTAACATCTAGCTGTCCTCTGAGAACACCCGCTACAGGTAAGCAACTCTACTTTATTTTTTCTTTGAGTGGTAGGGGGAAGTTCCTTGTTCTGCTCTGCACCCTTTGTTGCTGGGGAGGAGGGGGGAAAGGGGGCTCAGAGTAGAGAGAGAGAGACTGCTGAGAATGTCATCTCGGCCAAAAAAAAAATCATTTCTGGACTACACCATTGCTAGCTAAACAATATTCTTATGGGAGTTAAAATAGATTAAGATTTACTTTGACTCATTTCTCTCACTGCATGGTGTGGTAGTATAATTTCTCACATACGCCAATCTTCTTCTTCTGACTGGCTTGCAGCACTTGAGAATCAGTTATTTATTTATTTATTTATTTAAGGGTTTTTTATATACTGAGGCACGTTTGCAAAACATCACCTCGGTTCACAATGTAACATAACTTAGCAACAAGCTACCAGATTTAAATCTTGGCACACCACTTCAGAAAGGTTGTCTCCCCCTAGGATAGAGCAGAGTGAAGGATTCTCTTTAGGAATTAAAATAATGGGGATAGAATGAAGAGACAACATTAATTGAAGGAATGGAAGTTGAGTTTATGTTATGGCACAGAAGAGAACAGTAGACTAAATAGATAGTGATGGGGTAAGCTAGCTAGATCAAACAGGTGGTAGAAAATGCAGTGGAGAATGCATTAAAATAATTTGGTTGACATTTTCTAATTGGATTATAATTATGACGCGCATAAGATTGAAGATCAGTCTAATTTCCTGTCTTTGCTTTCTCAGGAATATATTCCTAAAGATCATCTCAAAGGGGGGCCGCTGCTGCTAAGTTCTTCAAAATCCATGAAATTGCAAAAATGCTACTATAAATTGAACTCTCTTACACTGAGAATTTTGCATAGGTTACAAATCACTCTGCCTTTTGGCTGGATTCATCATTCGGTTTATGAGATGGAAGGAAAGAAACACTTTTTTCCAGATTTGATCTCCAGTAATCAAACCAGAAGGTTTCTATCCTCAACTGAAACCTCCAAAGCTGAATTCATTAACACCATTTTTGGGGCATCCAATCTTTGTCTGCTTATGAAGCTCCTGTGTTTCCTATATCCATCCTCAACACCCAATAATTCTAATCCTCATAGATAACTATAGCACTACTCAACGTATGCAGTGCAAAACAACACATGAGAGAGTCCCCTATTCAACAGAGCTTACAATCTAATCAAGACAAACATATGGGGCAAAAGAGACTTGGAGTTTCATATAGTAAGACAATGGTTAAAACTAGTTAATAAGTCTGAAAGTGGACAAATCAGGTTTAAGACTTAAAAGCAGCCTCAAAAAGTGGGTTTTTAGATAGGATTTAAGCATGGCATGATAGGGAGCATGACACCACACATGGTGCAGCCAGGTGGAAAGCATGAAGTTGGGAATTGGTGGTAGAGGAGAGAGGCATAAAAAGGAGTGATTTGTCTAATGAACGGAGTGTTCGAGGAAGGCTGTAGAGAGAGAAGAGAGGAAAAATGAGAAGCCGCAGAGTGAATGCACTTTTAAGTAAGAGAAGCATGAACTGTATACAGGATTGGTTAGGGAGCCAATGCAGTGACTGAGTGTAGTAGCTTTGGCGAAAGATAAGTCATGCAGTTGAATTTATTAGTAGAGAAAGACTGCTTGCTAGGAGACCTGTGAGAAGCAGGTTGCAATAGTCTAACTGGGATTTGATGAGAGAATTGATAAGGGTTCTGGTAGTGTGCTTAGAAAGGAAGGGACTGATTTTGGCAATGTTATAGAGAAGAAAGAGCACGTTGTAGAAGAGTTTTGAGCAGAAAAGAGAAGAGTTGAAGATGACTTCTAGATTATGGATTGAGGGGAGTGAATATTTTTTGATGTTTGTGATTTGGTGATGCTGTGTGACACTGTCTGATGGTATAAGGGTTCCAAGAATAAACGTCAATTCTGACTATGCAGCATGCTGAAAACATCTTTCACCTTTCAATAAAGAGATGTTTGTTTTAGTACCTTGTGATTTGGACAATGAAGGAAGACTGTTCCTGTATATACTGATTGTACTCATAATCTGCTGAACTGCCTGGCCTTCATATCCTCTTTTGCAGATACTAGTATTTGAGGAGAGTCAGCACCTTACCTGCCCAAATATAAAAATTGAGATGTTCAGAGAGAATGTTGTAACCCATGAGAAAAATATTAATCTCTAGTCTTCTGTGCTTAAACATTTATCAGGTGAAGAGGAACAAGAGCGCCTGGGTCTTCTCCAGCAAAGGCGAGCAGAAATAGCAAGATGCTGGATTAAATACTGTTTGAATCTCATGCAAGATGCTCGCAAGATGCTGGAGGTAATAGATCTTTTTTTTTTTTAATTTATATTTTATAAGTAACAGACATGAAGCATGACACTGACATATTATAGCAATGTACATGAATCACTTAAACATATGTGATAGTATCAGCCTGTTGAATCTATGTATATCAGAAAACATTTTATGCAAAGTATGAAAATTATCCAAATCCGGTGCAACCTTGTGTGAATGCTTATCAATAAACCATATAATAAATCTCCTTTGAATTACCATTTGTGGTGTTTGCCATTATTTTTTTCTCTTGCTTCTGTAAATGAAATTCTGTAACGTTCATAGACATACAGTACATCAATTTATAACATAGTATCACATCCTCTATATAAAACATGTGAATTCGAAGCTCCTGTAAGTGAAGCAACACAACAAAATGTTAACATGAATTTGTGTATGCTGGCGTTTAATTTTCTCCCCCCCCCCCCAACTTCTCCCCTGGTTATCAATGCAAACGTTGTCCCAAAAGTGAGAAAATGGATCTGAAGTTGCATACTTGTAATCTTAACCCACTAAGCTAGGCATGGTTTCAAACTCCCAATTTAGATAGGGGGACCAGGCATCTCGGTGATGCCACTTCATGGCCTTCAAAACATTCACATTTCCAGCCCAGAAAGAAGCAATTGGCAGGCAAGAGCTTTGATAGCAGGAGATCCAGGAAGAGAGAAGGTGGGAAATGAGAGATTGCCGAGGGGCGTGGAAACGTCAGGAGCCTTGTGATAGTGGGGGAATGGTGATGAGCCATGCTGGATGAATGCTAGAGTGGTCGGGTCATGCAGGGGTCAGTTTCCTGCCATTCTTTGGCTACTGGTTAATTCTGCAGTAGGAAGCAGTCTGTGGCAGTTATCATGGAATTGCAAGAAACCGAAGGCTCTGAATAATTTTTTTTTTTTAAATCATTTTTTCTTCTAGCGTTAAACATAATCATTGCTTGTTTCCGATCCCACAGAGAAATTATCCTTCAATGTTTCTGTACCCTAGCCAGCTTAATTTTTACAGTGGTCTTGTCCTCTGAAATGCAGCTTCTGCACCCATTTATCATTTCCCTCTATCAGCCCAGAGACATTGTGTAGAATTTCAAACCAAATTAGAATCTGAAACAAGTTGCATTATTTTATTTTTTTTTTTTTTTCAGGACATCATTGGGGAGCTTGATACTGACAGACAGGATGACATGAAAGCCCAGAGGCTGAAAGATGCAGAAGAGAAAGAGAAGGGCAGGAAGAAAGCTGTGCTATTTGGGTCCAGCGATCTGTCCGATTCTATACTGGCAGGAGAAGAGAAAGTGACTTGCACCTATCCTTTAGATTTTGAAGAGGCCAGGGAGATTTTCCTGCTGGGACAGACTTGTGTGCAGGAGGCTAAAGGATACTTCCAACTGGATGGACATGTCACTGACCACATTAAGGTGCTACAGGACCACAGTGCTTTATTTAAGGTGCTTGCTTTCTTCGAAGAAGACTATGAGAGGCGCTGTAAGATGCATAAGCGTAGGGTGGATATGCTGGAGCCCATCGTTAAAGAATTAAGCCCACAGTTCTACCTGCTGATCTGCAGGCAGCTGCAGTTTGAGGTGGCAGGCATCTATTACGAAATGATGGACTTGAAAGTAGCAATTGGTAACAAGCTAGAGGAACTTGATTCACACACTATCAGGAAGATTAATTCTCTTGCCCAGTGTGCCATCAAGAACTACGAAATCTTTCTGGATTTACTGAAGGATCCAGAGAAGAAGTTCCCTGAAAAACTGGAAGAAGATGTTCTTCGCCCAGCAATGGTAGCCAAATTTCACATTGCACGCCTTTATGGCAAACTTATCACCTCAGATGGGAAAAAGCAGCTGGAAAACATGCAGCTGTCTCTGGAAAATTACATATTTCTTGTAGAGTACTGCAAGAAACATGAGGATGCCATTAAGGCTGTGGAAACCGAATTGGAGCTGAGCAAGGAGATGGTGGACCTCCTTCCAACAAAAATGGAAAGATTAAGAATGAAGCTGTCCCTTGCGTGAACCTTTCTTTATCAAATCGTAATGTGAAATATAGATTTATTTCAATTTAGAGTGAAACAACCAGTTCTAGCCTTCATAAATCAGGTGGCTTCAGTTCACAGGCTCCAAGCTTCCTGATAAAACAATAGTTGATAAATATTTACTAGAAAGATAATATGCATAATTAAATTAACTCTCCTAAGCCTATGTTTTTTTTTATTTTCAGTAAAAACTGGTGCAGTTCTAAATAATGATACTTTTAGAGCAAAAGCATTTTTGTTTCAGTGTTTTTGCTGAACTAGCCACATCAAAGGTGAATTAATTTTCTGTCTCTGGTCTTTACTCTCTTCATGAAATCCAGCTTCAGTTATTTCTAGTAGATCGATTCGTGGAAAGAAGGGGGTTATCAGAGAAAATAATTCAGTTTTTACAGTAAAGGTAAGAAACCTTACAGCAGAGTTGAGCAACTCTGGTCCTGAAGTACCACAAACAGGTCTGGTTTTCAGGATGTTCATAATGAATATGCATGAGGTATATTTGCATGGATTGGCTCTATTTGATGCAAATATATCTCACACATTTTCATTGTGTGTGACCTGAAAACCAGACCTGTTTGGAACACTCCAGGACTGGAGTTGCCGGTATTTTTCTATCTTAATTTTATTAGGTTTTGTTGCCTGAATGTCTTCCTGCATATCACTTTCTGTAGCATTGGCATGAGGGACTGTAAGATAGAGCGAGGGGAGTCAAACGTGTGTACAATGACAGACTAAAATATTAAGCCAAATTGAAAACGCCAATGAACTTTAGATTTGTAGATGCTTTATAACAGTTTGTATGTATTTTAAAATATGTTGTGGGAAAGGTTCCCACACAGCCCGCAGTGGAACTTTCTGGCTGCTGCTTCATACCATTTCACAGCCTTCCTCCAGCATCTGGCACTGGGGGAGCACAGAGCACTAGAAGTACAATTATTTAAACCTGTATCGTTTTCCAGAAAACTCTCTCAATTAGTGAGAGTCTTAACAAGTGAAAGACATTAATTTGAAATATTTTTTAAATAATCTTTTGGCAAAGTGAATGGCTTGTTTGGCATGCTGTGACCCTTTACGAGCATCCTTCCTCCCTTTATGGTACAATGCTAGTGTTGCATTTGCAGAAGTCTCTTTCTAGGACAATTTGATCTGTTTGACTAGTAGTTTTAATGTGCATAAATACTACATAGCAACAATAAAAGCACCAATATTTTGTCAGCTTTCATTCTTAAAAGTACTTTAAATTGTCATCTTTGTGAATTTATTTAATGTTCCGTAATAAATCCGATTTATAAATGCAAAGTGCATCTGCATGTATGGCTGCCTGCTCGGAGATAGGTCCAACAGCTGAAATTGCATTAAGTCTGTAAATTGTATTGTGTAGCATGAGGTTGTACTCATTGTAAAGTATTCGCTTAAATCCAATAAATAAAATGGTTAAATTAATGGATTTTACTTTTATTTTAGACCTCACCAGTTAATATTTTCAGAAACTTGCTGCTCTACTGAAATGTTCTTATTTCTGTTTCTACCTGCCCTCAATACAACACACCTGGGTCTGCTCTTTGTGATTGAGAGTTTTAATTTAAGAGCTCTCCATTTCACTTCAATGTCCTATAATCTCTTGAATAACCTTCCCTACCTCACAGACATTGGATTTTCTTTGTAGCTTAGGAATACTTTAGAATTTGTTTAGTTATTTAGGGGCTGAAAGTTTTATGTGTGACAGATAACAGTAATGCACAAGTTGGTTCCAGGTATTGCCTTATTTCTTGACGCTATCTAGGCAGGCAGCACAATACTATTGTTCTCCTTGGTCATAGTTTTGTATTATCCCAGGACAAGCAGGATGCTAGTCCTCACATATGGGTGACGTCATCCACGGAGCCCTTAAGCGGGAAAAACTTCTGGCAAGTTTCTAGAAGTTTTAACTGGCTGCCTGAGGCTACTGAGCATGCCCGGCATGCCATGATATTCCCTGCCACAGGGGTCTCACTCCAGTCTTCTTTTTTCCGCGCTGCTAGCTGCATCGCGGTTTCCAGGAGCCCCGTGAGTTACCTCACAACGACTAACTTTAATTCTCAACTTTTTACCCTTTACAGGTCTCGCTCGGTTTGTCACCGGCTGGTGACAAACTTCATACTCTTTTTTGACAAAAAGGAATCCGAATTCATCGACGGATGTCGACGGAGAAAACCTCCGGATTCAAAAAATGTCCGGCCTGCAACCGGACTATGTCCATCACCGACCCGCACGTGGAGTGCGTCCGTTGTTTGGGAGGAGACCACGACATCGCTTCTTGTGCCCAATGTCAAGAAATGACGGCGAAAGGTAGGAAGCTTCGCCATGAAAGAATGGCTCAGATTTTTCAAATCAGAGCACCGACATCGCCGTCGACCTCGACTAGATCTTCCCCGATAGGCGTATCGAAGAAGATACTTCTAAAGAAAGTCCAACAAGGTTCGGGAGATGCTTCCTCGCCAACCCCGTCATCGTCCAGATCCGTTTCTGAGATCCGTCCCAAACATAAACACCGGAGACATCATGCGATTCCTCCGTTGCCATCGCCGGAAGAACCAAGGGCTAAACAGCGGAAGTTGTCATCGACCTCGGTAATCCCTTCAGAGGAATCGACACCGTCGACGTCCGTGGCGGACTTAACAACCTTGATTAAGAAGCTTGTCGCCGATGCCATGAAAGAAGCCATCCCGGCTGCGTCTCCAATACCGGCCCTGGTAGGACCGATGCCGACCTACGGGTCGATGCCGACTCCCCAGTCGATGCCGGCCATCGGGCCGATGCCAATGACTCCATCGATGCCGGCCATCGGGCCGATGCCGATGTCTCCATCGATGCCGACTACCGAGTCGATGCCGGTACCATCGTCCACATCGATGCCAGTGCCGATGCCAACGTCATCGTCCATACCGATGCCAATCTCGGTGCCGATGACTGCTGCAGCTCTATCTATTCCGATGGACGTGCCTATCTGCGCTCCAACGATGCCTGCTGCTCCATCGATGTCAACAGCCTCATCTTCGATGCAAATTGCACATCCTTCGATGGAATCGACGAGTGTACATTCTACAATGTCCACAAGTGCTTCCAGACCAATCTCCTCATTGATTCCCATCTCCATGTTTTCCTTTCTCACTACATCACTTTCTACGGCGGCACAACCACCTCCACATTACACTGTAGCTCCTTCTGCAGCTTCAAGCCGGGGAAAAAAGGCAACAGGAAAGTCCAAACATCCAGAGATTCCCTCTGAGAAAAGATTACATGCTATCCTCACTAAAAGATATCATGATCTTTTATCTTCCTTGCCTTCATACCCGGCGGAAAACAGTGATACCAGTGATGGTGCACCGGACATCCAGGATCCTTTACCAGGACCCTCGGGGGTTCCTCCATCTACAATTCCAAGCCATCCTTCATATCCTCAACCAGAGGATACATGGTCTGACACACAATCGGAGTATTCTTCAGAAGAATTTTTATCAGAAGGTACTCCGCCACAAACCAAGAAGCAATCCCCTCCTGAGGATTTATCCTTTGCTTCTTTCGTTCAAGAGATGTCGGAATCCATCCCTTTTCAACTTCAGGCAGAGAAAGATGACAGACAGCAAACACTGGAGATTCTACAATTTGTAGATCCTCCAAAACATAACCTAGCAATTCCAGTTCATGAAGTACTACTCCAACTTCAGCAACGGATTTGGGAGCACCCATGTACAACACCGGGAGTTAATCGTAGAATTGATTCTACATATTTAGTCCAAGCGGCCCCAGGCTTTGAGAAGCCACAACTACCACACAGTTCATTAGTTGTGGAATCTGCGCAAAAGAAATCAAGAAGGTCAAGAACTCACGCTTCTATCCCTCCTGGGAAAGATAACAGATTCCTAGACCTTATGGGGCGTAAGATTTACCAGGGAGCGATGCTAAATGCGAAAATTGCTGCGTACCAACTGTATATAACACAGCATCAAAGAAACCTGTGGAAGCAGATTGAGGAATTTCTTCCCTCTCTCCCTCAACAGCAGCAGGAGGCAGCACAACACATTGTGCAGAAAGGTCTGGATGCGGGCAAGCATGAGGTGCGAGCGGCGTACGACGCATTTGAGACTTCTTCCAGAACGGCAGCTTCAGGCATCAGTGCTCGAAGATGGGCCTGGTTGAAGGCGTCTGACCTACGTCCAGAGGTCCAGGATAAACTAGTGGACTTGCCTTGCCTGGGCGACAACTTGTTCGGAACAAAAGTACAAGATGCCGTAACGCAGCTTAGAGAGCACTCTGAAACATTAAAACAGCTCTCTACGTTGTCCCACGATGCTCCTACTCACCCTGCCCGCAGGCCGCCACGGCGAGACACCAGACGGCCTTTCTTTAGACCAAGAAGGTATTACCCCCAGACCTCAAGGCCACGCTCTACAAGGCCTCCACAGCGCCCTCAGCAGAGACAGCAGAGAGCTGCACGGCCACAGCCTCCGCCCCAAACTGCTTCCACCTCTGGCTTTTGAAAGCAGTCCCGGAGAACAGAGCCAACCCAACCCCTTTCCGAATTTGCCAGTGGGGGGAAGGATTTCCCACTTTTACAACGATTGGGAAAATATCACCACAGATCAATGGGTCTTATCCATAGTTCATCAGGGTTACCACCTAGACTTCACAGCTCCCCCGCCGGAGTGTCCACCACAAAACTCCTATCTCGATCACATACCTCAATTACAAATGGAATTATCTACTCTTCTGAAAGCAAGAGCGGTGGAACACGTACCACGCTCACAGAAGGGAAGAGGATTCTATTCCCGGTATTTCCTCATTCCAAAGAAAACCGGAGGACTGCGTCCAATTCTAGATCTCAGAAATCTCAACAAATTTCTAAGAAAAGAAAAATTCAGAATGGTATCCTTGGGCACCATTCTTCCTCTCATACAAAAGGGGGATTGGCTTTGTTCTCTGGATCTCCAAGACGCTTATACTCACATACCTATTTTCCCACCTCATCGCAAGTACCTAAGATTCAAGGTGGGACGCCAGCATTTCCAATACAGAGTCCTACCATTCGGCCTAGCCTCAGCTCCCAGAGTATTCACAAAATGCCTAGCAGTAATAGCAGGACATTTGCACAAACAAGGTGTTCATGTCTTCCCTTATCTAGACGATTGGCTTATAAAAAGTCAATCTCAACAAGGGGCGCTTACTTCTCTACATTACACAATAAAGGTACTGCACACACTGGGATTTCTCATCAATTATCAAAAATCCCACCTACAACCATCTCATCTACTCCAATACATAGGAGCAGAATTAGACACAAACCTCGCACAAGCTTTTCTTCCAGAAGACCGTGCACATACACTGTCCCAGTTAGCGTACGCCATGTCCACACAACTGCAAGTGACAGCTCATCAGTTCCTAATCTTACTGGGCCACATGGCATCAACGGTTCATGTCACTCCGATGGCACGACTTGCCATGCGACTTACGCAATGGACTCTCCGGTCGCAATGGATCCAAGCTATTCAACCGCTTCATTCTCCCATCCAAGTAACCCACCAACTTCGCTCATCGCTAAACTGGTGGACAATCAAAGACAATTTACGCAAGGGCCTGCCTTTCCAAAAGCCGATCCCTCAAATAACGTTAACTACAGATGCATCCACCTTGGGATGGGGAGCTCATGTACACTCTCTTCAAACTCAAGGAACTTGGACAAAACTCGAAGCCACATATCAAATCAATTTTCTGGAACTTCGAGCTATACGCTATGCGCTGCATGCGTTCAAGGACTGCCTTTCACACAAGACTGTGTTAATCCAAACGGACAATACGGTGGCCATGTGGTACATCAACAAACAGGGAGGTACGGGCTCGTATCTCCTTTGTCAAGAAGCTGCGCAAATTTGGGACTGGGCCTTGAATCACTCAATGTTACTACAGGCCACTTATCTAGCAGGAATTCAAAATGTACTAGCAGACCGACTCAGTCGGCAATTCCAACCACACGAGTGGTCTCTGAATCCCTCGATAGCGACCAAAATATTCCAATGTTGGGGACAGCCAACAACAGACCTCTTTGCGTCGCACCTCAACCACAAGGTGACCAACTTCTGTTCCCTGCACCAACAGAAGCACCAACCAGCCAAGGACGCCTTTGCTCGCCCTTGGAACTCAGGCCTCCTATATGCATATCCTCCAATACCGCTTATCACCAAGACACTGGTGAAGCTACAACAGGACAAGGGGTCCATGATTCTCATAGCCCCATATTGGCCTCGACAAGTATGGTTTCCCACACTGCTAGACCTGTCAGTCAAGGATCCAATTCGCCTGGGAGTAGCTCCCAATCTCATCACTCAGGATCAGGGCCGGTTGCGCCATCCCAACCTTCAATCCCTATCCTTGACAGCATGGATGTTGAAAGCTTGATCTTACAATCACTTAACCTCTCAACTAATGTATCTCAAGTGCTTATAGCTTCCCGCAAACCTTCCACAAGAAAGAATTATTCTTTCAAGTGGAAACGATTCACTTCCTGGTGCAAGCAAAACAATACAGATCCTTTCACTTGCCCCACAACTACTCTGCTAGATTATCTGTGCTATCTTTCAGACTCTGGACTTCAGACATCGTCAATCAGAGTACATTTGAGTGCAATCTCAGCTTATCATGACAAGATAGGAGATGCACCTATCTCCACACAACCTCTCGTCAGTAGATTCATGAGAGGTCTAACTCAACTTAAACCACCAATTCGGCCCCCAGCTACGCAATGGGACCTGAATCTGGTCTTAACAGGTCTAATGCGTTCTCCCTTTGAACCCATAGATACCTGTGACCTTAAATTTCTCACATGGAAAACTATTTTCCTCATAGCCATTACATCAGCTAGGAGGGTTAGTGAATTACAAGCACTTGTCACATACGAACCTTACACAAAGTTCCTCCATGACAGAGTGGTTCTCCGAACACATCCAAAATTCCTTCCCAAGGTAGTTACGGAATTCCACTTAAATCAAACTATAGTTCTACCCACATTCTTTCCAAAGCCTCACTCTCATCAAGGCGAAAGAGCTTTACACACTTTGGACTGTAAACGTGCTTTGTCCTTTTACTTGAATCGCACGACGTCCCTCAGAAAATCCAATCAGCTTTTCGTCTCATATGACCCAAATAAGCCAGGTAAAGCAGTGGGAAAGCATACTCTATCCAATTGGTTAGCAGACTGCATACAATTTTGCTATACAAAAGCAGGCCTTCCTCTCCAAGGGCGAGTAAAGGCACATTCAGTAAGAGCAATGTCAACTTCAATAGCGCATTTTCGTTCAGTGCCAATCGTTGACATTTGTAAAGCAGCAACATGGACTTCTCTCCACACTTTTGCAGCTCACTACTGTTTAGACAAGGAAGGACGACAGGATTCAGCCTATGGACAATCTGTCTTAAAGAACTTGTTTCCAGTTTAATCCCAACTCCTTCTACATCCAACCTGCTGTGTACTTCGGCTGCATCATTTCCACAACAACGCATCACTGCTACATGCACGGACAATGACTCAGCCTCTAGCTTGCTAATCACCCATATGTGAGGACTAGCATCCTGCTTGTCCTGGGATAAAGCAAAATTGCTTACCTTGTAATAGGTGTTATCCCAGGACAGCAGGATGTAGTCCTCACGGAACCCACCCGCCACCCCGCGGAGTTGGGCCTCAGACTTTATTATTATATTTTTGCTTACGCTTATTGCTACATACAAGACTGGAGTGAGACCCCTGTGGCAGGGAATATCATGGCATGCCGGGCATGCTCAGTAGCCTCAGGCAGCCAGTTAAAACTTCTAGAAACTTGCCAGAAGTTTTTCCCGCTTAAGGGCTCCGTGGATGACGTCACCCATATGTGAGGACTACATCCTGCTGTCCTGGGATAACACCTATTACAAGGTAAGCAATTTTGCTTTACTCCAGATTGCTGACCCTTTTTCCAGCCTAGTGCAAGTGACCTAAGGATAAGAGAAGAACAGATAGCATGCTGCAAACCATTAACTAATCCAATGCTAGCTATTCCACGAGAGTCATTTCCTTACAACAAAATGTGTGCCTATCTTTAAATACAGGGGCAGAGGAAGACTTAATCTGAGACTTTTTTTCTGAGGTGATGGAACAACAAAATGACTATGTATCTCTGTCTATCAACTGTTGGTTATAATGTTATACAGAGATTTAGATAGTCCCTTTTGAACTCATAGGAGACAAAAAGCAAGAGGCATCTAGTATGAAATAACGCACAAAGTTTAGATTCATTCATTTGGAGTGCAGAAATCTAAGAGACTAGATGGAGGGTGAGATACTAATGCAGAGTTTCCCCAACTAGCGTGCCTTCAAACTTGATCAGGTGCAGATTTGCCAAGTCTTCTGCATTGACCTGCCAAAGCCAGCTTATCTCCCAAACTCCTGCCCTGTGACACAAGTCCAGAGCCCACCCACATTTTCTCCTCCTTTCTGCACATGCCTTTCACAGCAGCAGGCTGTACAGCATGTGCTATGTCATGCTGTATCAGGATAGGGAAGAAAGTGTGAAACAGACATTTCCATTGCACAGGATCATTAAAGATAGTAGCACTGTCCCTCCTCCTGTTCCCTCTCAGGTTCTGAAGGTAGAACGCCAGCACGATTTGATAAACTATTCTGCTGCCTTTCTGCCCTGGAAGAACAGGAATTGGCTTTTATTTCTCCCTGTCCTGTCAATGGGAGATCTTGCTTCCTTGTCAGGCTCATTTGTGTTGCACCAGGATAGGGGAGTGCAACTGGCAGCCCTTGACACCTGCTGTGTATTTTTAGGGTAGGTAGGGATGGAGACGGGGGCCATTTGCTGGGAAGGGATAAATTGGGGATGGGGTGAGGCTGTCTCCCAGAGAGAATAGCAGAGTTCAGGCTGCAGTGTTGCTCCAGTGTAGGGGAATGAAGGGAAAGGCCTTTTTCAGTGCAGCCAGCAGCCCTGTACAAGTGTTGCAAACAGATGGAGACAGAGCAAGCTGATGTCACAGTATATATATTCTTGCAGTGAACCCAGCCTGTTGGTATTCTCCGTCTCCAGCAGATGGTGAACGTGCATCTCCCTATGGGGTTTGCTTCGGGATTTTTGAAAGGAGAAAATCTGAATTAAGGAAAAGAGTCCTGTGCTCCTGCAGTGATACCAAAAGGTCCCTCCCCTAGTTGAGAATTCCTGAGGTGATTTCTGCGGTCCCTCAGAAGTGTGCCCTGGTCTGGTAGATGGGTCTTCTGGCGTGGACTTAGCTGCTAGTTCAGCTGAAAGACAGCAGGTGCAGGAGGCCAAGCATGGTGATGATGGCAGATGCCCTCTCCCTCTGCAGCCGGAGACAGTCGCACTCAGCTGGTAAGCGCTGAGCTCAGGTAAGGTTAAAAAAAATAAATACAAAGGAGAAAGTTTCCTTTCCGAAAGTCAGAGGGGTTTTAGGACTTCCTCTGGTATCTGTGCTCGGTGCACCATCCTGACATTGGTTCCCACTCCCGTTGGGAAACTGGGCAGCCTGGCGGGTTGAGCAGCCCTGGTGGGCTAGGCCCCGCAGTTAGGCTTTTGGATTGTAGGCCGTGGTGGTGTTTTCACAAGCTCTTGTGCTTGTTTTGCTGCTGTCTACAGGCCATCAGTGTGCGCAGTGCGTCGGCTCTACACACGCGTTGTGCGCTCCATTTTGTGCATGCCTTTTGCATGCCCAAATTTTGAACTAGCTTCAACGCTTTCACTTGGCACACAAGTTGTGCGTGTGCCTTGCCACACTTACCTCTCTGGCGCTTAATTTTTGTGTGCATAAATTTTTGAGCAAGAGCCGTTCAGATGCATGTTTACTGGTGCGATGGCACCAGTAATCAAGAAGCCTAAATGGCTTTCTCTTTGTATTGCCTGTCTTATTAGGGCTTCTCAGCCTGACCTGTCTTCTAACGTGTCAATGCTGTTCGAATGCTCAGGGAGAGTTTTCTTCCTTGGATTTTGCTAAGCCTGGCTCCTCCCATTTTGATGATGGGATGGCTTTGACTGGAGGGTCACCAGACCTTGGTTCTCCCTTGACTGGGTCCTCTGCAGAAGAGTAGTTCTGTGGACCCCCCTCCAGCTCCTTCTGGGCTTGGTCTGGATCAGGCAGTTTTTTTCTTGGGTTGAATTTTTTCTTCAGGCGCAGTCCTCCACTTCACCTAATCTAGTCAGGTTGGACCCTCAGTCAGTGGCTCCTCCCTCTTCCAGTCCTATGCTAACTCAACTGAGCTCACCTCTGCTCCCTGCAAGTTTCCCCAACAGGAACCCGGAGGGCACTGATGAGGTAGATCCTGATTTCCTAGAAAATGGGGAAACTCCTCCGAGACTGGAGCCATAAGGAACCATGTTGCGGTTCTTTCAGAGAGATGAACTGCCGGCCCTGATTTCCCAGACTTTAAAACAGCTGGGTGTTCCTGGTACGGACGCCATGTTGGAACCGAAGAAGAATCCCATTTTGGTTTCCTTGTGTAAAGCCACTTGTTTTTTCCTTATGATGGACTCCATTGAGGAATTGATTGATCTTGAATGGTACGCCCCAGAGGCAAGTTTTAAAGTGTGTCGTACATTGGAAGGTCTGGTACCCCCTGGATCCAGATGTGAGAGCGTTTGTGTTTCCCAAAGTGGATGCACTGGTATGTGCTGTCTCTTAAGCAGACTATCATCCCCGTGGAGGAGCGACCCTGAAGGATATGCATGATAGGAGGATTGAGGCTATCCTTAAGCAGGCCTTTGAGGCAGTGGCGATAACTTTACAGATTACTTTCTGTTGCACCCTGATGGCATGATCTGGTCTGCTTCTCTCTCAGGAGGTTGATGATTCTGGAGGGAATTCCAGAACGGTCATGGAGCCCACTGCCGCCTTTTTAGCAGATGCAGGCTGTGATTTGGTCTGTACCTCAGCCAGAGGAGTGGATTCGGTGAAAGCAGCCAGGTGTCAGCTCTGGTTACAAAATTGGTCAGCTAACGCAGCCTCCCAAGCCAATCTTATAAGGTTGCCCTTTAAAGGCTTGCTCTTGTTTGGGAGAGAGTTGGAGAAACTGGCCAGTAAGTGGGGCAAATCTCCGGTTCCTCAGTTGCCGGAGGATAAGAAGCAATTGCAGAACCCTTTTTGGCATGAGGGTTATCTCTGGGGTTCCAAGCAGTTTCGTCCCTACAGAGGGCCAACCTTTCAGAAGACTCAGCCTTTTGGTAGGTCTCAGTCTTTGTCCCAGACAGCCCAAGAGAGGAGCAGGCTTGGGTGTTAGACCTTCCCGAGCTTCTCTATGAAGGTTTGCTGACCCACCTTCGGGAACAAGAGATAAGGGGATGCCTCTTTCTCTTATTAGAGGTGAGTTGAGATCACTTCCGACCAGTGGGTTCTGGAGGTGATACGAGAAGGAAATGTACTGGAATTTTGCAGTATTCCTTGGGAGTTTTCATGGTATACCCTTGCTACTCCCTGCAGAAGAAGCAGGCAGTGAAGTTTACACTTCAAAGGCTCCTCTGGCTGAGGGCTATGGTTTCGGTGCCCACATCTCAAAGTATGGGCGATATTCCATTTATTTTGTTGTGCCCAAGAAGGTGGGTTTCTTGCATCCCATCCTGGTTCTCAACAGGGTCAACAGTCTTTTGAAGGTAACTCATTTTTGCATGGAAATCTTATGTTCCATGATAATGGCGGTGCAGTTGGGGGAATTTCTGACCTCCCTAAATCTGTCCAAGGCTTACCTTCATATTCCCTTCCGTTTGGAACACAGTTTTCCATGTTTTGCAGTGTCGGGGCACCATTATCAGTTTTGGGTGCTGCCCTTTGGTCTAGCCACTGCCCCCAGCACATTTTCCAAGGTTATGGTGGTAGTAGCAACAGCCTTGATAAGAGATGTGATTCTAGTGTAACCTTATTTGGACGACTGACTGATTCGAGCCTTGTCTCAAGAAGGAGAGCTGCCTGGTAACACACAAGGTGATCTCCTTGTTGCAGGAGCTCAGGTGGGTGGTGAACCTGGCCAAAAGCAGTCTTCAGCCAACCCAGTCGGAGTATCTGGAGGTTTGATTCAACATGGGGCAGGACAAAGTTTTCCTGCGGGAGGTTCGCATTCAGAAATTGATGTCTCAGGTATGAAAGTTGGTGAATGCTATATTCTAGATGGTGCAGTCCTGTCTAAAGTGCTCGACTTGATGGTGGTAATCCTGGAAGTGGTGCCATGGGCAAAGGGCGCATATGTGTCCTCTCCAGCGCACTCTGTTTCATTGGAACCCGCAGTCTCAGGACTATTTGATTCGGCTTCTCTTGCCGATGGAAACCTGCTCTCACCTCCAGTGGTGGTTACAGGAGCCTCATCTGAGAGAGGTAGTTTCCTTGTCCTCCCCGACCTGGTTGGTGCTCACGACAAATGCAAGTCTCCAGGGTTGTGGGGCTCACTGTCAGGAGCTGGCAACCCAGGGCATTGGAATACCAAAGAGTCCTACTGGAACATCAATCGCTTGGAAGCCCTGACAGTCTGGTTGGCATACTTGCAGTTCAGCCACAGGTTGCAGGGTCAAGTGGACTGCTTGATTTCAGACAAAGCGACGACGGTGGCCTACATCAATCACCAGGGAGGAACCAAAAGCCAGCAGGTGTCACTGGAAATAGACCAGCTTAAGGACTGGGCAGAAGGACATCTACAGATGATCTCTGCCTCTCACATTGTAGGAAAAGACAATGTAAAAGGGGGCTTTCTCAGCAGGGAGAGTCTGGACCCAGGAGAATCTGTTTGTCCACCAAGGCATTTCAGCTGATTGTGGATTGCTGGGGCATTCCATTCCTAGACCTGCTGGCGACTTCTCGTAATGTGAAAGTTCCTCAATTCTACAGTTGTAGGTAAGAGCCGTGGACTCTTGGACATAGATGCTGTCGTACAGGTCTGGCCGGAAGACGGATTGCTTTGCGCCTTTCCTCTGTGGCCATTGCTGGGCAGTATGATTCGCAAAATCAAAGGCCACAGGGGGCTAGTACTCCTGGTGGCGCTGGACTAGTCCAAGTGTCTGTGGCTTTTGCTATGAAAATAAATCAGATTTTTGTAATAAATGTAATGCCATATGCCAGGAATCTTGGGTCACCAATTTTGGGTATGTCCTAAGATATGTCAATACTGGATGTCTATTGTCAATTATATTCAACAAATAACAGATGAAATATTGCTTTTTAGCCTAAGGTACTTCTTTTTATCACATTCAAACTCTGTGGACATATCTTGAAAGGATTGTACAGTTCCCTACTCATTCAAAAACTTGAGATATCACTCTCAATCCCTGATGAACCCACTCTGCAAAAAAAAACAAAAAAAACTATTTTGGGTCCCAGGTTTAAATTGCTCATTGCCTCTTATCTGCAGTAGCTATGAAATAGAGCTCTTTAAATGAAGCATCAAACATAAATATCCCCAAGTACAGATCAATGTTTTGACCAATTAACTACCTTTAAGATAACTAGGCATGAACTTGGAATGTAAAACATAACAGAAATTAAAATAAGTCAATTCTTACTGGAATATAAAATCGGGTTTCTAGTAACCAGGCAGCTACATGCCTCAAATTACATGTGTCATTATGCATCGTCAGGTCTGTTATTCCCATACCCCCATCAATTTAGGTAATGCTATCCTTAGGACATACCCGAAATTGGTGACCCAAGATTCCTGGCATGGCATTACATTTAGTACAAAAATCTGACTTATTTGCATAGCAAAAGCCAATTTTTGAAGGAAATAGTATCGCATAAGAAATGTATATTGTACCTCATGCAGCCCTATATTACACGTGAGAGACCGTATACTCTTAAAACATTGTGCATATTGATCTTCAGTCAAATGTAGCTCAAGTTCTGATTTCCAAGCTTGTAGAGTTTGCCCATACTCTATATTGGGCTTTTTTTCTCATCAGAGTGCAATAAAGGGAAGATATAGTGTGCGGATCAGATCTTCCTCATTAAACAGATCTGAATGAAATTCCCTTTCATTTGCCCAGTCTTGTACCTTAAGAGATTGAATGTAATGCTTAAGTTGCAAATATGCATAAAAATCATATTTAATAATTTGCATGAAAAAGTCCCTGACTGTCCATATGGGTGCACAGTCCCATAGACCATGACTTAATGTGGCCTGCTTTCTGGGCATCGTCTACATCCTGGACTATAAATTAGCCTCATTTGAAATGCTCCATGTGGGGAAATTATAAGTCTATGAATGAGTCGCATATGCTGCTCCCTAATCAGTCTTGAAGGTATACTACTGTTAAGTATAGCCAAACTGTCAAATAAATCATCCCCTTCCAGGTCTGTCCCCAAGTCATTATTTCATATCAGAGCTAAAGTAGACAATGCATGATAGTTGGTAATGGAGTGTAGATATTTATATAAATTTGCTAAAGATTGTTTTCCCCCTTTATAGAGGCCAAGTAATCTTTGAAAGGGACCCAAAGAGGGAGGAAGAGAGGCAAGATTAATCTGTTTGGAAATAAAGATATCTAATTGAAGGTAAAACAAAAAAATCTGTCATTTGAAAATTAAAGTGTTCTTGACAATACTGGAAGGAAAACATCTTTCTATTCTGATAATCAATATAGTCTGTAAACCTCCCCCCCAACCCAGGGCCAGAGGAACCACTAGGCGAGCTAGGCCTGTGCCTAGGGTGCCGAGTCCTAGGGGGTGCCGTGGCAGGCAGCAGAATTTTGAAAGGGCAAAAAGTGCCCTTTCAAAATTCTGCCAGCCTCCGACTCGCCTAGGTGGAGACCAAGCGCCGAGACTTAGGGGGCGCCGCGGCAGGTAGCCAGCTCCCGACTCGCCCTGCCTCCCCACCAGTGCCACCCTCCCGACACCCCCCTAGTGGTCCAGCGGAAGTCCCGGGAGCGATCTGCCGACCCCGGGGCCTCGGCTACCCCTAAGCAAAATGGGGTCGGTGGCCTTCAGCCCCTACCATGTGACAGGGGCCAACCAATGGCACCGGTAGCCCCTGTCACATGGTAGGAGCTGAAGGCCACCAGCACCATTTTGCTTAGGGGCAGCCGAGGCCCCGGGAGTGGCAGATCGCTCCCGGGACCTCCGCTGGACCACTAGGGGGGTGTCGGGAGGGTGGCACTGGCGGGGAGGCAGGGCGAGTCGGGAGCTGGCTGCCTGCCGCGGCGCCCCCTAAGTCTCGGCGCCGATCTTCTTTCTGTGAGTGTGTGTGTATGTGAGAGAGGAATCTGCCAGTTTAAAAAAAATGAAATATGATAATACATATACCTGAACTTTTGAAAAACTGGATGAAAGATGAAATTACTGAATTTTAAGCATCCCTCTTCTAGAAAATAAAATTTAACTTAAAGTGGGTAGAGACAAATACTAAAGCAAAAAAAAAATTAAAGTATTTAAAATGTTCATCTCAGCAAAATCACAAATTTAAGATACTGATGCCAGGTGGAGTTTGGGTTTTTTTTTTATTTTTTTTTTAAGCATAATTTAAGCATGAAGACTAAAATAGAATCTGAAACAGTTTTGCTTTTTTTTTTTTTTTAAGCCTTTAGAAAATGTATATTTTTAAATGACTAAGACTGGAATCTTCCCATTTAAAAGGGAAGCCGACTAAGGATGTCTTTCTGTTCCATATCTCCCACATGAATAATCATACGACTGATAGTTTGAAGAAAGACACTTGCTTTATTGCCTGAAAGCGTAAAACAAGAGAAGGTGTACTGTGTGGGTGGCTGTCCCTTGGGAGGACAGAACCTGAAGGAAGGGTGTCATTTCGCCTTTTGATAGGAATGTGGTTTTCTTATTTAATGGTTGGAAGCATCACTTTCACTTTTAGTAAAAGTGAAAAATGCTGCAAGTCTGAAAGCAAGGTGCTTCTGTGAGAGTGTAATGTGTATGTGAGACAGGGAGGGTGCTTCGTGTATGTGAGACAGGGAGGGTGCTTCTGTGCGTCATTGTGTGTGTGTGTGTGAGAGAGATGGAGCATGTTTTTGGCTGGCTTGTGGCTGTGAGAGAGGGCATGTGTGTGATTGAGCCTGTTTGTAAGTGAGATAGAACATGTGTGTGATTGAGAGCTTGTGTGTAAGTGAAATAGAGCATGTGTGTGATTGAAAGCCTGTGTGTAAGTAAGAGAGAGCGAGAGCATTGTGCGATTGAGAGAGACTGGCCAGAGAGGTGATGTGTGTATGTGTGAGAGAGGCTGATCAGGGAGATGACTGATGTGTGTGTGTGTGTGTGAGAGAGAGAAGAGACTGGTTGTGGTCCCTAAGGAAGAGGTCTGTGAGGACAGCTTCAGCAGCTACTGCTGCTTCTGGTGAGTGCTATTGTCCTGCAAGGGAAAGAAGTAGGAGAACTGCTGGAGAGGGTAAGTAAAGGTGGTTTTTTAAGTTCATTTTTCTTGATTGACTATCATTTTAATTATTGGGTAGTATGTGATGTGTCTGCTGTTTGAAATATTTTATTGGTGTTTGGTAAAGCTTTCAAAATTTGCATGAGTCTTTAATTATTGGATATTCTAATCATCAGCTGTTTTGAAATTAATCATAATTATAAAATCATACAAATAAAATAATGATTTATATATCTTTATTTTATTGATTTGTTTCACGAGGAATGGTGACATTTTTGTTTTTCCATTGTTACACTGTATAGAGTCTGGCGTGATGCGATTTACAGTTCAGTTTTTGTCTGCACATTTCTATTTATACTTTATGTGGCTTTATTCTGTATTTGGTGAGGGTTTGTGTTCTGCATGCAAAGACTGAGAGGAAGCATTCTTTTAGCATGTGGTTTCTCTGTAGGGATCTGTAGTAGCTTGGCCTGTTCTGTTTTCCTGATAGGTGTATTGATATTTTAGATTCTGGTGTAATATTTTTGGTATTCTTTTTCATAGGTAGGGTTGTTATTCTTTGAGTGTTGGCAGATAGTACTGTGTTGATACGGGAAGACCATGCCAAAATATATCATAATAGGTATGATGCCATATGAATTCCAAGATGCAAAGTTTTCTTGTTGGCATCACAACAGTGCATGAAATTATCACAACAACTTGTATATTAATTTTACCTCAGAATGTCATTTTTCATGTAAAATGTTATAAATGCATAATTTAAAATTGTGTATGGGGAGGGGGCGCCAGACTGTAGGTTTGCCTAGGGTGCCTAATACCCTTGCACCGGCCCTGCCCCAACCCAACTAAGATAAATATTTGAAAAATGCAGTCATTTCATCTATAGGGAACCACTGATTCCTGCAGATAGGCATCCACGGTATAAATTTCCATGGCAATGGAAACGGTATAAATTTCCACAGTGTACGCCACCCATACTGCATATATTGGATGAGTATATTATTAGTTATATAGCTGGGGACATTCCCCCCTCCCCCAAATGCAGTAAAAAACTTAAACTATATGAGTGAACAAAACTAGCTTCCGCAGAACTGTCTGCAAAAGAATTCCTACCAAATAACCAATCGCCTACCACATGCAATGAGCAGGCTAAATTATAGTAATGGATATTAGAAAATCCCTCCTGCTCTGCCGACAGTGAGTCAACTCCCGGAGTGGTAACCTCCTGGACAACATGAGCGTCCATCGGACCGACAACTAATGAGGTAAAAGCGGTCAAAGACTCACACTCCGTGCCCTCTGTTTCCTCCCAGAGTGCGGCATCATTTCGCATTACAGTGATAGCAGGAAATTACGGATTCAACAGAGCCCCACTCACCAGCGTCTTCACAGAGGCACCAACTTGGACCCACTAAAATATTTAACACTTTTGGGCATAAACATTTCACTTGGGGTATAAACTAAGGAATGTCATCTGTGAACAGAAAGGAGGGCAAGAGCCGGACCCCCTTATAAACATGTTCCTGGAGTACACCAGTCACCATTGCGACCAGGGGCTCCAGAGTTAAAATAAACAATGAAGGAGACAGAGGGCATCCTTGCCTGGTCTCTTTAGTTAAATGGAATGGATCTGAGAGTGTTGCGACCGTCGCTGCCCGACGTCTCCACTCCGCCCACCTTACCGCATTGGCGACTCCCTCCGGGGTTGATGGAAGGCTGGCTGCCGCAGCGTCTTTCAGCCACCCTCGTCCGATGTCCCCGGACCGGCCCGACGCTGCAATCTGCCATGTTGACCTGATGCCTAGGGGCGCGCGCGCAGCCCCGCCTCAAGTACCAGATGTAGCACGAACCTCAGGGGCGTCTCCCTGAGATGATGTCATCCGCTTCAGATATTTAAAGGTCTCTGTATTGCTAACAACTCGAGTTAGCAAGGATAAGGATTCGTTCTATCTACACTACTCTGCCTCCTTGGACTAACCAGGGATACCTGCACCTCGGGGGCCTCGTTCTCTCTTACTTTGGAGATTGCAGTCTGGAACCGGTACTCGCTCCTCGAGGGCCCTCGTTCCCGGACTTCTTCGGAATTCACTTCTGCCAGGAAGTCATCGCTCTCTCAGAGCTTTCCCTGGAACCAGGTACTCGCTCCTCGAGGGCCTACTTCATTCCAGCTCCTGGGCTTCTATGAGACATTGTGTGAGTGTTACCATCAGGTTCTATCCATGAACTCTGCATACCCTGCCTACTCACTATATTTCAGTTTCTCTACAGCTCAGCCTCCAGGGATCGCAGTTCCAGTATCTGAGGGACTACAGCCCAGCCGGACATTCCAGCTCACTACTGCCACCTCGGGTGGTTCAGTATACTGTCTAATAAAAGAACTAGTGTGTGTCTGTCTCCTAACTCTGAGCCTCTCGGGATCTTCCCCCAGGGGCATGGTCATCTGCCACCGGCCCAAGGATCCACCCACAACTCTCCTAAATAATAACAGAGAGAATACCATTTACCCAAATTTTTGCCATTGGATTGCTATAAAGCACAGCAATCGCTTGAGTTATAAGGCCAGAAGATCCGAATAAACCCAAAACACAATGTAGAAAATCCCATGAGACCCTATCAAAGGCCTTTTCTGCATCAAATCCCACCAAGACAGGATCTACAAAGGAGCCCTGCTGGCAAAGGTCCAATAATAACAGAATCTGCCATATATTAATACTGGAGCGGCATCCCTTGACAAATCCCACCTGGCCAGGAGATATCAGACAAGACATTATATCGGCTAATCTATTAGTCAATAATTTTGCATACATTTTTATATCAACATTCAATAGGGAGATGGGGTGAAAAGAAAACGCTAGTTGTGAATCCCGCCCCTGCTTGGGAAGAACAACTATGTGCACCATCCTTAATGTTTCGGTATTGTACCAGTCTGAATCATCATAGCAAACAAGTTCTTAAGACTAGAAATCACTGAGGTTGTCAGCACCTTATAAAAATATGCTGTCAAGCCATCAGGCCTTGGTGCTTTAAAATTAGGTAGAGCTTTGATTACTGACATAATTTCCGCTTCTTTAATAGGACTATTAAGGAATTCCAGTTGTGATGGAGTTAAAGAAAGAACCCTGACCCCATCCAAAAACTGATTTTTAACTAGAGATCCCCTTGTTCTGCTGTTTATAAGAAGTCATAATACTCCCGAAAGAGCATGCTAATGCCCTGATTCGTGGTGGCCAAAGTCCCTTGCTTTGAATGCAAACCTGCAACAAAAGCAGATGTATGGTTCCCTCTAACCAATTTTGCAAGCAGTTTTCCTGGTCGATTCCCATACAAGAATAGTTTGTGTTTTAGAGACAGCAAAGAGAAGGTTGCTTTCTTGTGCAAGCTGTCATTCAATACCTTTCAACTGGAAAACAACTGAAGTCTGACCTACTCAGAAGGTTGAGATGGGAATTTTTTTTACCTTGTATACAAGGTGCTGGGAAGAACTAACCAGTGCACCCAATCATGTTGTATATTCTGTATGTTTATATTCTTGTTGATAATATTGAAAATTAATAAAAAATTTAAACACAAAAATGCATGTACTAAAGGGGACATTTTTCTAGGAAATCGACAATCTTTTTTTGATGAAGTGGAATTCCAAGGGCACTCACAAGTGGAAAAATTTAGTTTGGAGGCTCTCATTGATGAACTTGACATACGGGGGTTAGTCAAGAACTTAAAACTGGGAAACTCTCCAGGACCAATCGGCTTTGGAACTGAGTTTTATAAATTATTGGGTGATTGTATTACTCCAGCTTTGAAGGCCATGCTTAGTGAAGCTCAGGAATTAGGTTATTTAGAGTTGGGGCAAAACTTAGCCACAGTGGTCTTGATTCTGAAACCTGGTAAGGAGCCAGAATGCCCTGAATTGTATAGGCCGATATTTTTACTAAATCAAGATGTTAAGATAGCAGTATTGGCTCAATGGGTTAATCATGTTATTCAATCTTTGGTCTCAGAAGACCAAACTGGGTTTACTACTGCTAGGCTTTCAGCAACAAATTTGCGGAAAGCATTTACTGTAATTTTGTGTAATAAAACTGCAGGAGGGTATGGCCTGTTAGTCAGTCTCAATGATGAAAAAGCATTCGACCGGGCTGAGTATTCTTTTCTGTGGTGGGTTTTAAGACATTTTTATTTTTGGGAAAAATTCATAAAGTGGGTGCAGGTCTTGTATCACTCTCCATTAGCGCGAGTGATAGTCAATGGTTCACTCTCTAAGCCCTTTTCTCTTGAGAGGGGAACAAGGCAGGGCTGCCCCTTAATGCCTTTGCTATATGTATTCCTTTAAAATATGAATATTTTAAAGGAAATTCAATTTAAATGAAAATTTATAAAGCTAAATATGTTTGACAATGATGAGCTGCTATTTATTGAAAATCCTTTTCACTGCTTATCTGCTGTTATTCAGTGTATTAACTTATATGGTACTTTTTCAGGACTGAAGATCAATTACAATAAATTTGTGGCTTTTCCTTTGGATATGACATTAATAGATAGGTGGAGAGGTTTATTTATTTAAAACTTTTTATATACCGACACTCATAAACATATCACATCGGTTTACAAATAAGGGGACAAATATATTGAAACTGAGAGGGAAAAATAAAGTTACATGTAACAGGGGTATAAATACCTTGGAAGAGTTGAGGAAAGTGGTCAGGTGACCTAGGCAAGAGAAGTTAAATAGATAGAAACAATAACAATAATATCATAGTTTGTATAGTTCTAGAGAAGGGTGGTGGAGAGGGAAGGAGCTATGGAGGGGGAGCTAATTCAAGTGTAGGCTTGTTCAAAAGCCACGTCTTAAGCTTTTTTTTTTTTTTTTTTTTTTAGGTGGCAGTGCAGTGTTCTAGGCAAATTCACGATGAAATGGAGCTCTGAGGCTATGAAGTATTTGGGCATTTGGTTGCCTCATACTGCTGCGGGACATGCTGTGGATATGTTATCGGCATAATATCATTAATATTTTATATAACATCAATCTTTAATTAAATGGAAGATGTTGCCATTCTCTCTAGCAGGACAGAGTGCAGTGATTAAAATGATCATTTTGCCTACGATACTTTATAGCTTACAAATGGTGCCTACCTGGGTAAAGACTTCAGAGATATGACTGTACCGTTCTCTAACTACTGATTTTTTTTATGGCATGGCAAACCTGCTTGGATAAAACTGAATACTTTAATGTGGGACAAGCAGCAAGGTTTAGCTATACTGGATCTTAGAGTGTGTATAATGTGGCAGTGTTGCTGCGTTTAAATACAGGATTGGATCTCACAGCATGATAAGTATGATAGAAAAGGTTTGTTTATTGAGGGAATTAGTCCTTTTAAAATTGTGAATCTTCTACGTTACACTAGTGCATCTATTAGAGCTCTCCGTCTTGGCATGCTTGGGTTTCTATTTTTGTTAAAGCATGGGGATGGTTGAGAGAATGAGCCATAAACTGCAGGAATGCTCTCCTTTTCTTGCCTTTACTGTTAATAAGGATTTTCTGGCCAGCCTGGGAATGTCAATTTTTCAGTTGTGGGAGTATAGAGGCTTATTTTGCATTGGACAATTGGTGGATCCTGAGGCAAAATATTTGTTCTCCTTTCAGAAATTGCAAGAGCAGTGGGAATTACCTGCCAATCATTTTTCTTTTTTTTTTTTTGCTTATTTGCAAATTAAACACATCTTATGAAACTTGGGGGGAATACTTTAGAAAATGTTTTCTTTTTCCTGAGGAAGAGGAAAAGTTTTTTGAGACCACAAAAAAATTTAATAAAGTTGGGGTTTGGGTACCTACTTTCAAGAGGCAAATCATATTGGCTAATTTGGATAAATTGCTGGAGCAGTGGACTGTTGATCTGGGATGTCCATGGATGGTTAAAAACCTTGTTTCAGGCTTTTCTAAGGTATATCAGTACTTGCTTCCTGCAAACTTGAGGGAAATACAATTTAAAATCATGCTTCATCATCATCACCCCTACAATGGTTCTCCTCTTATCTCTCTAACCGAACCTACCAGGTAATAATCAACAACAACCCATCAAAAATGATCAACCTCAACACTGGCATCCTCCAAGGATCTGCACTATCGGCCACCCTTTTCAACATATACCTTCTCCCCCTCTGCCAACTTCTCCAAAAAACCAAAATAACACACTTCCTATATGCTGATGACATACAACTTTTGATCCCCATAAAAAAATCAATTGAAGACACCTACAGAAAAACATCAGATCTACTAATCTCTATCAAACATCTCCTAAACTCCCTAAAACTCATTATCAATTTTGACAAAACCGAAATTATATTGATGGACAAAAAACAGAACCCAGCTCCACCACCCCTGAAAATTCCTGACAAACATATGACAACTATAATCCCTACATCCCACTCCAGGAACCTCGGAATCATCATCGACAAAGACTTGTCGTTTAAGAATCACATATCAAACAAAACCAAAGAAGGTTACCACAGACTCCTAACCCTAAAACATTTAAAACCATTTCTCAACACTGATGATTTCAGAACTGTACTTCAAATACTTATCTTCTCCACCTTCGACTATTGTAACTCCCTTCTAATAGGTATACCCTTCTCTTCCCTCAAACCACTACAAATACTTCAAAACTCTGCTGCTAGAGTCCTAACTGGAACAAAAAGAAATGACCATATTACGCCCATCTTGTCCTCTCTTCACTGGCTCCCTATCACTGCACGAATCGCTTATAAATCCATGACTATCATCCATAAAGTCCTTAACAATGATCATCAAGGACTTAAAACCCTTAACATAACTCTTCAAAACTTCTCAAGAAACCTTCGATCCAGCAATTCAAACCTCTTATCAATCCCCACTGTCAAAGATGCTCATCTAACAACAACAAGAGAGAGAGCCTTCTCCATTGCCTCCCCTAATCTTTGGAACACCCTACCTGAAGACCTAAGATCTCAACACAATATAAAAACCTTCAAAAAAGACCTAGAAACGTTACTGTTTTGTAAATTCTTCATGGATCCACAATCATCTACACAGACCAACTCTCAAATGAACTCATAACCTTAATTCTCAACCTAACTAACCTTCCTCCACATTCAACCTTATATCTGCAGAGACTTACTTGGTTATGTTTATTATTGTAATTACAACATGTTATGATATCTCAAAACCCATTTGTTAAAATGTATTCACTTTGTAAACAGTTATGATGGCTTCCCGAATAACGGTATATAAAACTCTTCAAATAAATAAATAAATCTATACATCACCAGAACCAGGGGAGTCTTGATGCAGCTTTGGGAATCAGACAAATGTCAAATGTAATTCACTATGGTATCAACATGGTGCACTGAGCAGACACATGAATTGTTGCTCCTGCTTCCTTTCTTTAGTTTCTTCTAAGTGTGACATTTTTCCCAACTCTGAATATGGGGAAAAGGAAGGATGTCGTAAGATCTTACCCACCAGCTGGAGCTTCCCAGCAGACCACTATACCAGAGTTTTCACTTGCTCTACCTCCACCGACGTCAGAAGCCGACTCTGCTCGATCTGGGGTTTCCTGCCTGTCGGCAGCAGAGATTACGCTCAGCCCGGTTGAGCGGTCCACACCTACACCCCCAGAGATCCTGCCCATGTGAGGGCTGAGACGGGGCTGGAATAAAGTCCTGATGCTGCTCTAGTGGCATCAAGCGGTGCCTGCAGTCCTACTGGTTGCAATCAGACACAGTGGGAAGCTGCAAAAATGGTTCACTTTTTTCAGGAGCCTGGGAGGTTCGGAGGCAATGTTGGGGTGTGGGCACCAGGTACGATCTCTTTGGCATTTGGAGCCATCTGAGCCAATTCACAGGAGGTCCAAACTGTTATTAACTTACTCCAGGTTAGATCTGCAGTTATTAAGCCAAATTTGGTGACTCTTGATAGAGGCCATAACTCCCCATAAGCTATTAAACAATCTGTATTATCATTGGTATCTGTCACACAGAACATTCATTCTAAAATTGCTAATCAAGATCATTTTTTGCCGCAATGTGAACTTAAGATATCCAGTCTTAAAGATTTTGCTCCTAAAGCTAAAGTCATACAAGCTATGCAAATTTCAGATTCCTTGTCTGCATCTTATAGAATCAAGAATTTGGAAAATGTTTCAAAAAGCTTAGATCTGCAGATTGTAAACTTTCCTCAGATACCACTGATTTCTCCTCTGGAAATGTTTAAACTTTATATGAAAGATATCTTGCAAATTCCAGAATCTGCTTTTCCTTCAGTTCAGAAGATTTTGTATTTACCTCTGTCTAAGAAGACCTTGGATAGAGATTACCAGGATAGAGCTCAACAAGAAGCTTTGTCTAATATATCTGATTTTCTTGAAAATTCTAATGTTCAGCCCTATTCTTGGGTTATCTTATTAGATTAATTTGTGTTTTTGCAAGATAGAAATAATAATCTTCGATATTTTTTTTTTCTCATTGTGATATTTTGTTTAAGGGAAAGTTAGGATCGTTCCAGATTTAGCTAAATCTATACTGGAAAGAAGGAGGAAGTTTATTTTTATGCGACCTGAAATCATTTCCTTGGGGGCTTCCTGTTTTATCAGCATCCATATAAATGTCTTGTTACATTGAATTCAGTGAATTATATATATATATTTTTTGCCCCAAACAGCTGAGAGATATCATTGATGCCCGACTCAATATGCCTCCATCTTCCTTCTAATGATTGGTCTATTTAGAGAAAGTAGTTCTGCTTAGGATACCATTCAGTATTTTGTCATGTTTTCTTAATGCATGGTTTTGCCCTATCACCATTTTCTAAATCCTACGGTATGTGGTGATACATATTGAATATATTGTATTTTTGGCTTATTAATCTTGTATTTTTGTAATTACACAGTATCTTAGTTTCCTTAGCAAATATTGTATTCGATTTAAATTTCAATAAAGTTTATGAATGGCAGGGACAGACAGGATCCTCAGGTGGGTTATGGGGTATTAAATTGTATTAATAGAAGGGACAGTCAGGATACACAGGTGTATTATGGGGTATTAAAGTGTATGAATGGCAGGGACAGACAGGGTCCTCAGGTGGGTTATGGGGTGTTATGGGGTATTAAAGTATATGAATGGCAGGGACAGTCAGGATACTCATGTATATTACGGGGTATTAAAGTGTATGAATAGGGGGACGTGGTTTCACCGCGATCCAAGATGGCTGCACGCGCCTAGAGCTCCCTGCTCACCCTCCTCCCAATCGCTAAAATAATACAGTTACGGCACTCGTTTGACCTCCTAACCACAAATATAGACATCAGCACAAGATTCAGATGGCGACTAAAGAAAAATCCGGCAAACTGCAACGGTTTTATTTTGTTAAAGCGGCGCAGGAGCTGCAGGAGGCAGGGCCCACGCGGCAGACAGCATGGTGGACGAGACGGAAGGTCCGTTGCTGGAGGCCCCAATTCTTTCACCATCCCACACCAACAAAAAATGCCAAAAGAAGCGGACCTTCCCACGAAAGCCTTATTGAGGGACTGGTTCATGGAGATTAGGGCTGAAATGAAGCAACACAAAAACGAGTTATTACAGTCTTTTGCAGAGACCAGAGAGGAGATGAGAGCACTGGGGCAGCGCGTGGATGACATCGACACAGCGGTGGAGGGACATGCGGCAGCGATTCAAGATCTCTCCCATTCCAGCCACAAGGTACAAAGAGATATAAACATCTTGACTGACAAAATAGAGGATCTGGAGAATCATAACAGAAGATCCAATATCCGGATAAAAGGAGTCCCGGAGACCGCTGACTACGCTGACTGTTTAGCCACTGCCCAGGAAATATGTAAATTCATACTGGCACAAGAAGTAGCACCAGATGCCTCTGCCCATGGCACTGAGGATTTAAATATCCAAATCGAAAGAGCGCATAGATCTCTCGGGCCTCGCCACCCTAATGGGCCTCGAGATCTGGTTATTAATTTCCAACGCTTTTCCCAGAAAGAAAAGGTTATGGCGATCACCAGGAATAAAAGATTTTGGGCGTGGAGGATCTGGAGATCACACTCTATCAGGATCTCGCCCCCAGCACCTTGAAGAAGCGGTATGAGCTATGGGCGGTCACTCAGGATCTCCGAAACGCTAATATTTGCTACCGCTGGCAGTTCCCCTTTGCGCTGTCTTTTCAACATCAGGGAATCACCTACCGACTGAAGGCAGTGAACGAAGCGGTAAAGATCTTTGCTCAAGCTGGTCTAGAACTTCACCTCCCTACGTCTACCCAACCGGCGAGGCCTCCTTACCTGGACAATAAACCAAAATGGCAAACAGCTGGGAAGACAAGACGTAAGCATCGCCTTCAAACAGCATCCGTCACTGACGCTCTCTCAGATCAGAGGTGATCCTGCTGGACTTGACGACCAGGCTGTCTCTTTTAATCCTCACTCATAGGGGGTGATGTATGATTGTACTTATTTGGTATTTGATTTCTGCAATTTATATATTGCTCCTATAGAGGAGATCTGTTTGGCTATAATCTGATCTGATTGTCACTGTATCTCAATGTTTGGAATGCTTACACGGGGGGAGGGGGGGGGGCATGTGGCTTCTTGATTCGTGGGTCTCATACCCCCAGGAGGGAATCCGAATAGGAGGATGCACGGATTTGGAACATAGGGTCAGTTTTCCCGGTCACACACTTCTCTAGCGGACCTGTTGTATTTTCTCACCTTAGGAGACACCCATTGGCTGGGGGCCAGGGTTACCTCTCAGTTACACTGCTCACATATATACTTACATGCTCTGGGGGACAGGGCAACACTATTTCCCATAATAGACCAACATGATTTGATTTCTTACTCTTATTGTGAAGGGCCTGAACACCTGTACAAAACGAGACATGCTAATCCGAGAATTAGTAGCCAGGAAAGTCTCATTCGCTCTACTACAAGAAACACATATCCGCAAGAGACATGAACACCTAATGAGATCTAAGGAATTTCCCCAGGTCTTTTTGGCGGCAGCAAATAAATCTTCTAGATATGCTGGGACAGGAATTTTGATTTCGGCCTCTGTTACCTTTGAATTATTAGCCCAGAAGCAAGACACCATGGGAGATATGTTCTTCTTAAGCTTAAATTGGGTTCTTCCATATTCACCCTGCTCTCCATATATGCACCACATCAGCAGCAAGCAGCATTTTGGAGGCAGATTCAATCATTGCTGGCCAACGAGGTGGAAGGTTTTTTAATTATCAGAGGAGACTTTAACATCACAATATGTCCGGAGAAAAATAACTCCCACTGTTACAGTCTGCATTCTCGACGGGCTGGTCAAAAAGTGAGGGCTATCCTCCGCTTTCTTATAAGACGCTGGAAATTGTCAGATATCTGGCGGCATCACTATCCGACAGCAAAGATGTACACATTTTACTCCAACCCGCATGGGTCCTATTTGCGAATTGATCTCTTCTTGCTGGATCAAGGCCTACTGCCCAGAGTTACTAACACGGACATACACCCTATTACATGGTCTGATCATAGTGTGGTCCCATTGGACCTAGCAGATGGCAAAGCGACAGGGGGGTCAGGTGTATTGGAAGCTGAACACTTCCCTCCTGAAGGATAATACTTTCAAGGACCAGCTTACTTCGCATGTATGAGAGTACTTTCAGCTTAATAATGATCCTGCGGTCCCAGTTAGCACAGTCTAGGAGTGTTCAAAAGTGGTGGTGCGCGGCTTATGCATTGCACGAGCGGTGGCTATCAAGAAGGACCGGGAAGCTAAAGGTAAATCCCTACAGGCTGAGATCGAGCATCTGGCAAAACTGCATATGTATAATTTATTGGCTAAGACTTACACCAAACTCACAGATGCACGTCAATGGCTGTTGCAGTTACATGCGGACAGGGCAACTTTTCGTTTAGAGCGACTCAAACAAACGTATTTTGAGGGCAGCGACAAAGCCGGCAAGCTGTTAGCGCGCCAGCTAAAGAAACAAATGCTACAAAGCATGATTCCGAAGATAAAAGATTCTGCTGGCACTCTTACTACGGATCCGGAGGAGATTAGGAAGAGCTTTGTTGACTTTTACACCCAATTGTATAGTGGAGACGGAATATTTCAAGCCTCTGATATTCACTCCTACTTGGCAGATGTGGTACTCCCCTCCTTCACAGTGGTACAGAAAGAATATCTCGATTCCCCAATAACTGTAGTGGAAGTCAGAAACATCATTAAAAATTTAAAGAATGGAAAATCACCAGGTTTGGACGGTCTCTCTAGTGAATAATATCGAGTGCTCTCAAATGAACTGGCTGGTCAGTTGGTGTCCCTCTTTAATTACATCTGAGGAGGTGGTTCTTTTCACGAGCATTCCAATACAGCTGGCATTACCATCATTGCCAAGCCAGGCAGAGACCCTACCGTTTGTGGGTCATATCGCCCTATTTCACTTATCAATCAAGATTTAAAGATCCTGGCATGTGTTCTGGCTCTATGGCTAAATCGGTATCTACCCGGACTCATATGCTCTGATCAGGTGGGATTCGTCCTTCAACGCATGGCGGCGGACAACGTCCCCAAGATTTTAGATCTCATATGGTGGATAAAGAGAGAACATATTCCTGCAGTTCTGCTAGCCATTGATGCAGAAAAGGCTTTTGACCTTGTACACTGACCTTTCTTATTCTAGACATTGGAGGCTATGAATTTTGGGGATTTCTTTCTTCAATGGCTACGCCAACCGTATACCTCACCAAAAGCGACGGTAAAGGTTAATGGAAGATATGGTCAGTGTTTTGAAATTGGGAGGGGCACCAGACAGGGCTGCCCCTGTCACCCCTGCTCTTTGCCATCTTCCTGGAGCCTTTCGCCACTCGTGTCCGGCACTCCACTGCTGTAAAGGGGCTTGAACTCCAAGGCTGCCAGTATACCATCTCCCTTTTCGCAGATGACATCATGTTTACTCTAGCTGATCCCATTCATTCTCTGACAGCGGTGAGGCAGGAGATGATGGCTTTTAGCCGCGTCTCTGGATTCAAGATGAATCTTGAAAAATCTGAGCTTCTAAACATCATCCTCCCCCCCCCGCAGACGTCAACATTGTCAAAAGTACTTTTCCTTTTAAGTGGGCAAAAAACGTTCTGAAATACTTAGGAGTATACCTAAACTCCTCCCTGGAGGACCTTTACCAACTTAACTATGTTCCGCTTTTTAAGGCAATTGACCGAGATCTTCTTTGATGGCATCAAAAACCCTTCTTCTGGCTGGGAAGGATAGCCATTATAAAGATGAATATTTTACCTCACCTGTTCTACTTATTCTCCACCCTCCCAATCTATCTGTCTGCCTCCCTGTTGAAAAAGCTACAAAAAAAAATCTTTGACTTCATCTGGAGGCGAAGACCCCCTCGAGTTGCCCACTGGACATTGTACTTGCCGAAATTGGCTGGGGGCCTAGGAGTACCGAACATTCCCCACTACTATGCAGCAGCCCAACTGAAAGCTATTGTAGACATTACCAAGTGAGACACACCCAAACAATGGGTTCAAGCAGAGCAAGCTGTGCTGGGCACAATGGCTATTAGTGCCTTATTTTGGCAGCCACGCCATACATGGAGGCCAACTTCATGCATACCCTGGGCTCTTCAAACCACTTTACTGGTCTGGCGCACGTGGAAGCATAAACGTGTTGGCTCTTTCTCCTATTATTACCAATCCTCTCTATACTCTACTACCCACTTCCCAGCAGGCTACAGCTCTGCATGCTTTCAACTCTGGGCACAGGCTGGCATTCTGACGACTGGGCATATTTATCAAGGAGGACAAGTGCTACCTTTATCACAGGTTAGTCTGCTATATGGTGTCTCAGTAGCCCACTATTTACCATATGCGCAGCTACATCATTTTATTCACCACCTTACTAGACAGCAAGAATTGAGACCTACTCGCTCACTTTTTGAGCATTTTTGTGCAGGAGCAGACAAGCTTACCAAGGTCGCCTCAAAGATGTACGGTCTGCTAAACGACATTGCCCAATCCCCCCCATGTAGCAACAGCAATGAAGACATCTCAGACAGTATTCATGGTGAAGCGTGCTCCCGGCTTCTGGGAAGCCTGCCCTTTTATTGTAAATGATTTCATAGCATTGTATAGGATACATACGTCACATATTTTGCTGCTATAATGTTTTCCACCATAAATGTTTGTGCTGACCTTTTACTAAGTAGGCACAAGTGGGCAGTAGGTGCAAGCGGTCAGTCTGCAGGCAGGGAGGGGGGAGGTCATTAGCTGGTCATGAGGCAATTGTACTGAGCTATTTAGGTGTGAAAACCACATAAAGGCAAGTAGGTCATGAACTGTTCTGGGGCTGCAAAAGCTTGCACTAGATATGTTTACTGCAGACTGATTTCCTGTTAGCTGGTGACAGGAAGGCTGTTTATTTGCTAAAGCTTGCTGCGGTCGGAACATGACATTTCCTATGCACTAAGCGTAGGCCCAAGGAAAAGACAGTTAGACGTGGTGATAGATTTTAGCCCTCTGACGTGGCCTGCCAACTGCCTGAAGGCCAAGCTCCTAACCCCCACAACTCGTCTTTCCTTTTTTATTTTTTATTTTTAAGCAGCATAAAGAACATCTCTGTATCCAGGCTGAGATTGAGGTTTCAGAATGGATATGAGATGGGGTATGCACTGAATGCAGCAAGCTTAAGCAAATAAGGAAGCCCATCATCAGGAATGCAACAGGAAGGAGTCGTGTGATTACCACCGATATTAGGAAGCCAGGACCATAGCCAGTCCCAGGAAGATATCGGTGTACTATCTGAGAGTGGCTCTTCTGCAATCATGGCCTCTATTTGCTCTATGGTATCTGTGAAATTTGCTTTATAATCTGATACATATATATATACAGCAATGAGAATAGTTTTTCTGAGACCTGGAGCCAGGAGATGTTGTGAAATTGTGCATGTGTTCAGTGATGGTTGCATTAAGGAAGGAGTATTTTCTAGACATGATGTGGTGCAGAATGAATGTTTGATTGCAATATGGGTATTTCCCTACCCTGAGCCCTGTGATACTGTCATTATTATATTCCAACAAAAACAGCATTCATTTGTACCCTACTATCCAAATGCATTACTGTGTAATTGACTGGTGAATTTATAAAAGACCCTTCTGTAAGTCCATGGGTAAGTAGTCCATCCTGATAGGTTAAAAAGAACTGCATGCATAAATAGTCCTTCTTGGAATGGGTTGGCATGTGTGTGCAGATCCAACAGTCTGTTTGGTTCAATAGTTGTGATAGTCTATGCATCGGTAATGTACATATTGGATTGCCAATAGTTCTTGTTCAGACATCGCCATGGCAGGAGAGATGAAGCTAAATATGAGTATACAGAACACAATTGTTAATGAGTTGGCATTCAGGCAAGAGAAAGCAGCTAATAAGAAGTTCTCTGGAGTTTTCTCAAGGCCTTGCTGTTCCAGGAGTTGTGCAGATTGGTGGGATAGGGCTTTGATCTATCTCCAGGTCATCAGGGGCTGCTTTTTGCGGGGAGTCCGGTCTCTGACCGTCTGTGGGCTGTGGAGGCTCAGGGAGAAGTTTGGGATCGGGTTTTGTGGATCCGGACGCCTTTCCATCTTTCCACGGCTTCATACAACGGATTGGCACCCAAATTGGACCTGTGGGAGAAAGCATAGTAACATGCCCGGGAACGGGACCATGCCAGACAGTATTAGGTAATACAAAACTGACGGTTGTGGGTGACTTAACTTTAGTCCCATAATGATTATCCACGGCTGTGGTCTGATTTGAATTTGATATATTTAGATGATTTAAAGTGAACAATACTTTGTTCAGCCAGTCCTGTTTAGGGGGAAGTCCAATGACAAAGTCCAATGGCATTTCCCGCTTTCTGTGTGTTTGTGTGTGTATGCTCCAGGAAGAGAAGAAGCAACAGTACAAACATACTGCCTATCAGAAATAATGTTTAAATCAGCATTGATAAAAATTGCAAAGGTAGAATGACCGCAGCTAGTTCTGCTTATTGCGCTGACTGCTGCAGCAAGATTAATAAAATTTAATGATGTCATAGTCAATCTTACAGCAAGGTGTATCAATTTTTCATTCATCAAGGCTTAATTGTGATATGTGTTTCTTGTGACGTCTGGTACCTAATATAGGAAAAAACTGAAATTCAGATTAAGGAGATTTCATTTTGACTATAATTCTACTATTACTAATCTTATATAATGTTTTCCCACTTTGTTATTAAAAACAATGAAGCATCAGCTTAAGTGTCATAGCAAGATGTAACAGAAATAAAATTAGATCAAAGATCAAAAATCAAAAAGATGTGTGAGAAATGTTTTTGAAAAATTGTTAAAATAAGCTGCAAAGTAAAGTGTTCATCTTCACATCTCTCATGACAGGAAGACTGTCAATCTGGAAAATATTAAATTCTGGCACACAGCAAAAAATTATTAAGGTAATGATTAATGTGAAATTGTTACGTTTTTAACCTTGGAGAATCAATTCTATTATACCATTTAATAAAATCAATTTGGATTTGCAAGAAAAGACTTGGGAGGGATTGCTTTAGATGTAGCAACCTCTATCAGTAAAAAATAAAGGTTCAGAATTCTGAATAAAATTTAGAAAAAGAAAATAAAACTGAAGTTTCCTTAAGACAGGAAGGTCATAGACCTGAAAAATAAAACTAGTATTTAAAGAATTATTAAGATAACAAAAACAATATGGTATATCTGGCAGTAACATCTGGTAGAATAACACAGTGCCTCCTAGTGGATGCACTATCATCACTTTATAGATGTCAACCTAGAATAAATTCAATCAATAAGATTCTGAGCTGAAGTGTAATGTGCAATACTAAGTAATGAGAATAATTAGAACTTAAACATCAAACAGTTAATTATCAAATGAGTAGAGCTTAAATATGCTCCGTTTAAACAAAAGTAACTCTTTTTTCTTTTCTTTTTTCCGTTCGCCGCACAAGTCACTGACAAAAATACTTCTATAAGCAGTGCTGTGCCTGTCACCACAAACCCTTACTTCCTCTTTGTCTTTTTTTGCTCAGCACTGAAGTGAAAGAAGCATTTCCCTAGAACAGTGCTTTCATGCTAAAGCAACTCTTGCTTCCCTAAGAGACAGTTTAACTCTGTGGTTAAAATGTCCTTTCAGATTGTAAATTTTAACACTAGTAAATGTCTTTGTCAGTAACCTCAATTCAGTATTAAAGAAGTTTGAAAGCATTTAAAAAGTTTTAGTTTTGAAGCTTGAGGGAAAATAGGTTTGGATCAGCAGGAGATCTGATCTGTCTCGCATCCCGTTTGAAAGCTGCAGCGCACAGTTAAAGAAATGTATCAGATATATACAAATACAGAATTAGGGAGATAAACTGCAGTACTAAGTTCAGTTTTTTCTTTTCAAAAGTTCTCCCTCCCCCACACGAGTTAACAACAGAAAGACAGAGTGAGGGGAAGGGCTAGCGTATGCCGAACAGCGTTTCTCAAGAGAAAATAAACAGAGGAAAGAGAACTCCATTCAATGAATCAATAGCCAGATTCTATCCTAATCTACTTTGTCCTAAAAAAAAATACTAATTCTGTGCACTATTAATGTAATCAATAGCTATGAAATATAAGGTTCAGAGTAACGAGGTCATTTTAAATGTGGTCCAATTTAACTTTGTGAAAAGGAGAACATTTCACATGAAATTTACAGTGTCTTGGCCAAATTTCAACACAGTTGTAACATACATTGAATCTTTTTTGATGTGTGAGGGGCCCCTGACATTCCCTGTAGGGAAATGTGTTTTAAATACGTATGTTTTGTTTATTCTGGTTTCCAATAGAGCATTGTACTGTCTCATTAAATCATTTCTCTCACATTGGAACTGTTCTTGCTTATAACGCTGCTGCGATATTAGGAATGCCTGGCCCAAGGTCATATATGCTAATTTCTTGGAAGACCTGGGGGCATAATTACTGCGTACGGCACTCCGGGTGGTGTTCAGTTCAATTGCTGTCAGGGATCCCTCCAGAGGACAGACTCTCCTTTGTGGGCTTAAGGTAAGCGTCCACCCATGAAATGAATCAACCCAAATGGTGACATAAAAAAATGAACGTTCTAATTTGGCAACTTGTGCTGCTGGGAGACCAGCGACAGCCGAAGGTACAGTGACTTGTTCAACTTCCTCATTACTTTCCGTGTCTTCCTCATTATTCTCAAGGAAAATAGGCATGGATTGGAGGCAAGGGTTAGGTGACAGGTCAGGAGGTTCAGGAATCAGTGACAACTCAGGAAGCTCAGGAGGCAGTGACAGCTCAGGATACAGGGAATTTATGGGTGGTGAAAGAGCTTGAGGGTAAGGCGGAGAGAGGCTAGCTTCTCTGATTTCAGTGTCTTTAGTTTCCTGAGGTTTTTTCTCTGAGGTGAACGCAGAGGAAACCATGGGAGCCGTGGTTGGGGACTGTGCCTTGAGTGTGTGTTCCCAGATGTTCTATGGATTCATATTCTGTCCTCCCTAGTTCATTGGTCCTTTCTGTAATGGGAAAGGCTTGAAGTCCTTCTAATAATTCTTCTCCTGTAAGATTTTCTTTTTGTTGTTCCTGGAGAAAACCTATGCAAATTGCACCACACTGGCCAGGTTGTGGTTCAATTGTGCCTAGGGGCTGTTTTTCTGAATCAGGCTGGGAGGTCTGAATGGGCTGCGTCATGGGTTCTGGCATGGGAAGCTGGGGATACAGCGAAGTTGCTGTTCCTGAGGGATTTTGCAAATATGGTGAGGGATGAGTGTGTGTAGTAGCTGTGCTGATGGACAGTCTGTCTGCTTCTTTACTGTCTGTGTCTAAGGACGCATGAACTGGAGGTGGTGCCTTGAGATTTTTAGTCCTGATGTGTTCTAGAGCCTCTGTACATTTTTGCCAGAGCAATAACTGCCTTATAGGAGCTCGTGGAGATGTATGCAGGCTATTACCTATCTGAACCCAATGATCAACATTCAGGGTTCCAGATTCCGGGTACTAGGGACAACGACAAGCTATTTCTTTCATCAATTTTTCCATGTCCCCCAATTTGATATGTACTATTTCTCCCTTGGTGACGAAATAATGATTCTTCACTAATTTTTTCAATTCTTCCGCATGACTTCTATGCTGAATTGAAATCTTACCTCCCATACTCACGAATGTTTGGGAACAAACTCGCTGAATAAATACTTACGACTGTGGGAGTGGGTCTGTTGTTGGGAGCAAACTCGCTGAGAGAAAAAAAAATACTTACGTTTGCAGGAGCGAGTTTTGCTGTTTTACGATGCACATCTAGGCTTTTTGTCCAGCCGAATGAGCAGGGAGTTGTCACGTCTCGGGTCACTCTTTGGATCAAGACTTAAATCACGTCTGGCTCACCAGATGTAGCAACAGCAATGAAGACACCTCAGACAGTATTCATGGTGAAGCGTGCTCCCGGCTTCTGGGAAGCCTGCCCTTTTATTGTAAATGATTTCATAGCATTGTATAGGATACTGTTACCTCTGCCGCGAGCTTGCCAGTGAGGATCCGCGCGGGAAGGGGCGTTTGTGGGCTTGATGGCGGCAGAGCTGGCTCGGCAGCGTCGGCAGCACGGTCCCGTGCCCATCGGGGCGTTCCCTCCGGCGGCGACGCCAGGATTTCCGCGTTGACGTCGGCAGTCCGGTCCCGCGGGATTCGGAGCCAGGACACGCCCCCATGACGTCAGACGCCGACGGTGGAGCAGTTTGTGCGGGAACCCGGGCTATTTAAAGAGAGCCTTTTTCCTTTGCTCTCTGCTTCGGCCACGAGTGTTTTTGGAGTGCTCGCGTTTGGATTTTGCTGTGTTCTTTCTGCTCTGACCTTGGACTGCCTTCTGGATTACTCTGTTTGCCTCCTGCCCATTGGTTTGTCTGCTTTGGTTCCCGATTGCCTGCTGCCTGCCCTGACCTGGACTGCCTACTGGATTACCCTGCTTGCCGCCTGCCTACTGGATTATCTGCTTTGGTTCCTGATTGCCTGCTGCCTGCCCTGACCTGGACTGCCTACTGGATTACCCTGCTTGCCGCCTGCCTACTGGATTCTGCTTTGGTTCCTGATTGCCTGCTGCCTGCCCTGACCTGGACTGCCTACTGGATTACCCTGCTTGCCGCTTGCCTACTGGATTATCTGCGTTGGTTCTTGATTGTCTGCTGCCTGCCCTGACCAGGACTGTCTATCGGATTTCGCTGTAATTCTCCCATTCCGGGTCCCGCCTCTAAAGGTAAGCGGTCTACAACTGTGGTTCCACTAAAATCTGAGCAGCAGTTGTAACAGTTGGCCGAAGCCATGGAACAAGTTGATTTGACCGCGTTACAAGCCATTCCCGGCATGGCTAATAAAATACAACAACAACAAGGGGTCCTGGACCAAGTAACAGGGGTCTTGGATCGATTGGTCGCCCGTATGGATGCCCTAGCCCATATTCCGACTGGGCCAGTAACCAGCACGGTGGTTACCCCCACCCCTATCAGAGTACCTCCTCCGCCTCGCTTTAATGGAACTGCAGCCTTATGCAGAGGCTTTATCAATCAATGCCGAATGCATTTTTCATTACAACCCGCTTCTTTTCCTAATGATAAGACTAAGACTACCTTCATCCTGTCCTTATTGGAGGGACCAGCTCTGGCATGGGCCTCCCCTTTATGGGAGAGAGATGATCCTATTCTCAATACCCTGGATCGATTCCTTAAAGAATTTCGTCTTATCTTCGATGAGCCAGGACGTTCTACCTCAGCAGCGAATGATCTGCTCCAGATCAGGCAAGGTTCACGATCGGTAGGAGAATATGCCATCCAGTTCCGAACCTTAGCAGCAGAACTCGCTTGGGGCGAGGATAGTCTCACGGCCATCTTTCGACAAGGTCTTGCAGAGAATATAAAGGATCAATTGGCCGGCAGAGATCCTCCGGAGACCTTAGAAGAATTAATCCGGCTAGCCATCCGACTGGATTTACGTTTTCAAGAGAGGATACGAGAGCGAGCCGCTATGCGAAGAAATTTTCGTCTGGCACCTACTTTTCAACAACCCATGGTCCTTCCACAGACCGCCCAGGCATCTGGGGATACGGAGGAACCGATGCAAATCGATAGATTTCGGCTGACTCCAGAGGAACGGAATCGTAGAAGAGTACGGAATCTCTGCTTATATTGTGCGGGAGCAGGTCATTTCATCAATAAATGCCCAAACAAGTCGGGAAACTCCCGGACCTAGGACGGGTGGGAGAGGCCTCCCTGGGTCCCACCATTCCCTCTCCTCAACTCTTATTGCCTACAACGATTTGGCTGAACGATGAAATTTTGCACTTCCAAGCCTTCATAGATTCTGGGGCGGCTGGTAATTTTATTCAGGAACATCTGGTTCAGAGATATCGCATTCCGGTAGACTCTTTACCCATTCCTCTTTCCGTTACATCGGTATCAGGACAATCCGTAGGCATGCGTATTTCTTATATCACCAAACCCCTGCTGCTCAGTACTGGTCTTCTTCACCAGGAACACATTCAGCTGTATGTCCTTCCTTCTTCAGTCAATCAGATAATTTTGGGTTTGCCTTGGCTGCGGCTTCATCAGCCTCACCTAGATTGGGCCTCCTTACACCTCATGGCTTGGAGTCCATTCTGTTTCCAGAACTGTATTAAGGGTCTTCCGGAGATTTCCCTTCACTCCACGCAACTCTCTTCTGGCATTCCTGCTCCTTATAAGGACTTTGAAGATGTTTTTAGTAAACAACATGCGGAATCCTTACCACCCCACAGACAGTATGATTGCGCTATTGAACTTCTTCCCGGGAAAAGTCCACCTAAAGGATGAATTTACCCCTTATCAGAGCCAGAATCCACAGCTTTACATCAGTACATTGAAGAAAATTTAGCTCGAGGTTTTATCCGACCCTCAACGTCTCCCGCGGGAGCGGGTTTCTTTTTTGTAAAGAAGAAAGATGGGTCTTTAAGACCTTGCATTGACTACCGTGGACTTAACCATATCACCAGAAAGAACAGATACCCAATTCCTCTCATCTCTGAATTATTTGACCGGATCAAAGGAGCGCAACACATTTTGGAGGGTCTGCCGCTATGCGCTCTACCATGGCAACCTAGAAAATCCTGGAGAGATTATACCGCAATGATGCTGACGACCAGAACGACTATTGCCACATTAACATCCCTAGCCAAGTTAATAGAATCAGCAGTACTATCCCAACTATCAGACTATTTATCAGACAATGACATATTACACACAAGTCAACATGGATTTCGCAAAGGTCACTCCACTGAAACCCTTCTTCTGACCTCCTTTGACTCTATATTTCGAGCTTTTGACTCTTATATGGATCACATCATTGTTTTCTTAGATATATCAGCAGCATTCGATACCATTGATCACCAAATTCTTATTTCCATTCTTAAATCTATAGGTATCACAAGCACTGTATTACAATGGTTCATCTCATTTCTAACTGACCGTATTCAACAAGTCAATATAAATAACTACTCCTCCGATCCATATTCCATTGCATCAGGTGTTCCACAGGGTTCTTCTTTATCTCCTATTCTTTTCAATATCTATTTGTTACCTCTCTGTCACATATTAGCCTCATTAAACATAAAATTCAAAATCTATGCTGACGACATACAGTTCATGGTACCATATAACACTTCCTGGACCCATACACTATCTTTAGTAACATTATATCTCACAACCATTGACACCTGGCTTTCTCATAATCGCTTGAAATTAAATCCAAAAAAAAACAGAAATAGTTCACCTCTCCTCAATCACTGATTCATCTATAGGCCCCCCTCCTCAACTCATATTCAATGGAATAACCATCCCCATATCAAAATCTGCAAAAACCTTAGGCATAACCATCAATACAGATCTCTCATTAAAACAACACATATCCATGCTAACTAGGAATTCTTTCTACAAACTTCAACTCTTAAAACGGTTACGTCCTTTACTTTTTTTCCACGACTTTCGAACCATTCTTCAATCACTCATCTTCTCCGGATTGGATTATTGTAATTCTCTATACATAGGTCTTCCAGAAAACACACTTCACTCACTCCACTTAATCCAAAATGCAGCAGCACGTATCTTAACAAATTCTTCAAAAAAAAATCACATTACCCCAATACTTCAATCATTACATTGGTTACCAGTTAAATACAGAATACAGTACAAAATTTTATCCATTATACACTCTCTCATTTACACTCCCAATTCGGTCACACTATGCTCCACTCTCCGAATTTACAAACCAACTAGACATTTAAGGTCACTGGACAAAAATCTTCTCGACATTCCTTCACCTCGACAAGCCTGCCTCGATATTACTAGAAAAAGAGCTTTCTCAGTCATAGGCCCCATTCTGTGGAATTCACTACCAGACTCCATCAGAACCATATCTAATTCCAAACAATTCAAAAAATCCTTAAAAACTCATTTATTTCGAATTGCGTTTCATATACCACCCACCAAATAATTACATCACACTCCCAGAATACATACATATTCAGTTTGGCACCCGATTCCTCTCCGCTTGACTACTGACTTGTTTTATGTTACCTATTTTTATTTTAAACAATTTTTTATTTTATATTAACGAAATTTTTGTAATTTTATATTCTCCATAAGCTATTTTACTCCTAATTAATCCTTAATTTATTTTGTTCTATTTTTATTTGATATTTGTAAACCGTTTTGATTAAACATTGTTTGTAAAGACGGTATAGAAATACTTTTAAATAAATAAATAAAATGCATTATTGGGATAAATGGAAAGAAAGAATAATGGGGAATAGAGAATATTCCTACTTAACAAATCTCTTTCATAATAAGAACTTTATACCATGTTTATCGATCCGGTCCTTTGGGACATGGAAGACACATAACCTCACATGTTTAGAGCACATTTGGGAGAGGGGTAATTTCATTCCTTTTTCATCATTGTGTAGAGATTTTGGATTCTGCATATGTGGTGGTCTGGGGCCTGTATCGTGGCGCTGTGGACTGGCTTACAAAACTTGATTTCCAGAATTCTTGGCGATGAAGTGGATATTTCAATGGACTAGGCCTTACTGCACAACGTGGAGGGAGCAACTGGAGCATTGGCACATCTGTTCTGTCTTCAAGCCTGTATTGCCACTAGACTGGAGATTGCTTATGCATGGAAGTCGACTAAAAGTCCGCAAATCACAGATGTGGTACGCAGGCTGGACTCTGTATGTACTATGTATAAGATTACAGCGGCTAGAAGACAAAATCTACAGGCTTTCCATAACACATGGGATACATTTCTACGTTGGCGAGTTGCATGATGGGACCTGCTAATACAGTCATTTAAGGAGAGGAATGCATACAGTGAAATCCTACGGGAGATATATATATACATTATTCAGTATTCTTTTCTTGTATACCTATTCTGGGACAGCTCCGGGGAGGGGGGGAGATTACTTCTTGAAATGATAATTGTACCTTTTGGTATTGTTCTATACTAGATTGGCTGTTTAGATTATGATGTTGTGTTTAATACCAATAAAAATATAAATTATAAAAAAAAAACCTCTGCCCCGGCTCAGGGCTGCAGCTCCCTCCCCTCCGCCTGCAGTCTCTCTCACCTCCAGGGCCTTGTGGAGCCCGAGAATGAAGATTTTTGCAGGTCCATTTTTTTTCTTTTCCGCCATCAGGGATGGTCTGGCGATCGATTCCGCTATTTTTTGAGGATTTTCACTGCTTGGGGGCCGCGATGCAGCAGGATTAAGTCAGGGCCGGCCGGGAGCTCAGACTCAAGCAGCCATCCTGGATGATGACATTACTTCCCTCTACAACAGGGGTCAGGAACCTTTTTGGCTGAGAGAGCCATGAACGCCACATATTTTAAAATGTAATTCCATGAGAGCCATACAATATGTTTAAAACTAAATACAAGTAAATGTGTGCATTTTATGTAAGATCACACTTTTAAAGTACAATAAGTCTCTGAAAATATTACACCAGGCCTTAAGACACCAATACATCTCCTATTAGGAAAACGGACCAAGTCAGGCTGCTATAGAGTCCTACACAGAAACTACACGCCAGCAGAAAACCTCACCTGAATCACGTGCTGTCCCTCACCTAACAGAATAAAGAGACCAAAACGCATAACAAGAAGCATGAAGAAAAAACTGAATTGGAAACTGCAACAAGCCAGAGTCTCTGTATGCAGTGTAACAAAGGAAAAAAGAAACATCACCCAACCTTATAAAACAAATCAAGAAATATAAAATCATCAGCAGTAAAACTGTACTAACAAAAAGAACATATTTCGAAACAGCTGATGAGTGGAATATCCAATAATTAAAAACTCATATAAAACATTTCCAGATACCAACAAAATATTTCAAAATAGCTGACACAAAGACCCAGTAATGAAAAATAATAAGGATACAAAAATGTTTTTGCTCTGCATACCTGGGAACGTTTGATATCCAGGTGTCCTGAGATTGTTCTGAATTAGCAGGAGGTGGGGTGGTTTGCTTGGAACTTTCTCCTCTCTCAGTCACAAACCAGCGCTCTCTCTCACACTGGCTCTCAATGACACACCTATACACACATGCTCTCAGTACTCACATATACACATGTTTTTTCTCTCACTTATATAGGCTCTTAATTACACATTTACACACATGCTGTCTTATCTTTTCACTCTTACACACACACACAGGCTTTCAATCACATAAATACATGCTGTCTTTTTCTCTGACACAGACTCTCATTCACATGCTTACAAACATGTCCTTTCTTTCTCTCATTTACACACAGGCTCTCAATCACATACTCCATCACCTAAACCAGCTCTCAATCACACACAGACACACATGATCTCTCTCTTACTTATACACACAGGCTCTTAATCATACATACACATGATTTCTCTCACACACAAAGGATCTCAATCATACACACATACTCTTTCACACAAACAGGTTTTCAATCACAAACTTACACATACAGGTTTCCAATGGTAAACTTACATTCATGCTCTCTCTCTCACAGGCAGGCTCTCAATCACAGACATACTCTCTTTCACATATACAGGCTCTCAATCACAGACATACTCTCTTTCACATATACAGGCTCTCAATCATTCACATACATGCAATCTCTCACTCACACACACAGGATCTCAAACACACATGCTTGCTCGCTCATTCACTCTTTCTCCCCCACCCCCATCCCGGGAACTTGCGGCAGCAGCAGCCTCCTCCCAACGCTAACCTCCTTCATTTTCAGCCCTCGCAGAGGCGGAGTCCCATTGGCCGCGGTTGAAGCTCTTCATTTTCCTCCAAGCCGCGCTGCAGTCTTCTTTTCGTCGGACCGACGCAGACCACACTAGCGTGGCCTCTTCTTGCCGCGCACGCACCCGATGCTCTCCACTTCCTCTTCCGGCCTGCGGGGGGGGGGGGGGGGGGGGGGCGGGAAGAAGAGACCACACTAGCATGGTCTCTTCTTCCTGCGCACGCACCCGATGCTCACCACTTCCTCTTCTGAGCCGCGGGGGGGCGGGCGGGAAGAAGAGAGCATGCTGGTGCCGCCGACTCCAGCTATTCTGTTGCGTTCCGCCCGGGCTGACAGCATTTTAAGCCCGGGCGGAGGAGGACCGGGGAGCAGCTGGGGACTGGAAAGTGTGGCAACACTTGTCTGCGAGCCAGATGCAGCCCTCAAAAGAGCCATATCTGGCTCGCGAGCCATGGGTTCCCGACCCCTGCTCTACAACATCCAATACTTCTGACTTATCTTGCTTTATTTTAAGTCACAGGAATTCCCCAAATTATTTTTGTATTTGCAGGATTGTTCCTAAAGCGGTTTTAGGGTTAGCTAAAATTACTAGCACATCATCAGCAAATGCTGCTAACTTAAAACTTTGTTTTTGTAAGGTAAAACCACAGATGTCTTTAATCTGATCTATTTTCCTAAGTAACGGATCAATGGATATTTATTTATTTATTTATTTATTTAACAATTTTTATATACCGGCATTCGTAGGACACATCATGTCGGTTCACATTTAACTGAGAAAGGAAATTACAATGAACGAGGATAGAGAGAGTCAACGATATTACAATGAACTAGGAACAAGGATAGAGAGAGTCAACGAGCAAGGATACAACTTTGTAAAACGAACTGGATGATGATTATGCATGTTAAGAGTAGGTATGCATCAGGATGTAAAGGATGCATGTACCCTTAAGAACTTAACATATGAAATTATTTACAATAATAATATTAAATGTAGGGGCAGGGAGAAGGGGAAGGGGGTAGCGAGGAGGGGAAAGGAGAGGATAGTATAAATATCAGAGATAAGGGGCATCCCTTTCTAGGACCTCTGATAGGTGGCCATTCGCTGTAATATTGTATTATGGTTTTTTATATAAGGCTGCTATATAGTTTTCCCCTAGAACCTAAATCTCTCTAAAACCGAGAAGAGGTAATGCCATGATATCCTGTCAAAGGCATTTTCTGAATCAAAGCCTATCGTCAATGGGGGGATCTTTTGTTCTCTGCAACATGACATGGCCACCATTAATTTTATTATGTGAGTGCCTGCCATTGTACCTTTAATGAATGCAACCTGGTTTGGTGATATTATTAATATTATTAATGGTATAACTTAGCTTAATCCATCTGCTATGTTTTTGGCAAAGATTTTTAAGTTGTCATTGCGTAGGGAGATCAGGCTGTATGAAGAGGGCAACAAAGGGTCCTTGCCAGGTTTGGCCAATACTGTTAAATAAGCTTTATTAAAGTCCCTAGGGAAGACCTCAGAGAAAAAACAAACAAACCCATCTGCACAAAAATTTGATCCCTTAAGATTTTGTAATAATCTGTATTAAATCCATCTGGTCCCGGAGTCTTATAGTGTTTTCCTGCTTTTATGACATCTAATATCTCTTGTAATTGAATTGTTCTATTTAAGCATTTTAGTTGTTCTGGTGTTATTTTAGGTAGGGGCAAGTTCGGAAAAAAAATGCTTCCTTCTCCTCTGAGCCTCCCTGTCTAGCTTCTGAATATAGCTCTTCATAAAAATCTTTCAAAATTTTACAAGTTTCCATGTTTTTATAAGCTATCTTTCCTTTTAGAGTTTTAACTTGTTAAATATCGGCTTGATTTTAAAACACCGGCATGCAGAAATTCCAGTAGATATGCACGTGGCCACACCAAACGCATTTTCAAAACCGCCTGGCCACTTGCGAATCTGCTGGTACATGCAGAAGTGCTGCGAGAGCAAAAAGGGGCAGGCCAGGGGTGGGATCTGGGCAGGGGCCGGCCGGGACAGCACCATTTTGCACTGTCCCCGTGACTCACGCACCGGCAGCCGGCCAGCCTGTGCAACTTACTTCAACTATAAGGATGAAGTAAGTTTAAAAACAAAAAAATGTAGCATAGTTAGGGTGGGTTTAGGGGTCAGGGAGGAAGTTAGATAGGGGGTTAGGAAAGTTCCCTCCCAGTCCGTTCCTTTATTGGAGCGGACTAAGAGGGAACTGGGGATGTGCCAATTGCATTGCTGTGCGCTTTTTAAGAAAATCCTCCCCTTACGCTCCATTATAAAATCGGGTGCACATGCGCATGTGCTGGGAATCGTACGCATCTTTAAAAATCTACTCTTAAAGGTTTTGGCTCTGCTTGCTTTTACCATGTTTGCCATTACCCTTCCAGTTTTGTTTCCAAACCGAAAAAAATTAAGCGCTGAATGGTGTAACGATCTTGGTGCTCTCTGATGAAGACAAGTATTCAAAGCACATAAGATAGTTTTGTATTCATCCTTAGTAACTGTAGTCATTTGTGAGGCTAGTTTCTTTTTTGCCTTCTGCAGTTTTTTCTCTAACTGAATATTATGTAGCTGTTTTTGCTTCCTTATGGTATAGGCAATTATCTTCTCACGAATCACCACTTTGCTCATTTCCCAGAATACTGGGGAGTCTTTATGTTGTTCATTGGTGCTTTCAAATTCCCTCCATTAAATACACAAATAACTATGAAACTCCTTATCCTCCACTAAATGGATAGGAAATCTCCAGATCCCATCACACTTACTCTCTTCAGACATTTGGAACTTGACCCAAATCATAGAATGGTTTGATATTTCAGCGGGGCCTATCTCTGCTTTAATGACTTTTTTAAACATATACGAAGAGACTAGAATTTAATCAACTCTGAATAAGGACAGATGTGCCCTTGAAACATGAGTATAGTCACGATCATCAGGATGTAGTAGCTGCCATACATCCAAGACCTATAATAAATATGCTATGCTCTTATCTTCTCAATTTTACCCCACTTTTCCTTGAAGACTTATCCAATAATGACCATGAATGCAGTTTCACTTCTAGTATGCATTGAAATGGGACATTTTTATTAATTGGAATATCTATTCCTGCCTTTTTTCCTCACTGCTGAATAGTGGTAGCAGCATCCTACTCACTCCCTTATTACTCTTTGATTCTCGATATCCGAGAGATGTGTTTCTTGAACACATGCTATGTCATTTAAGAGCTTATAACACTTTTTCCCTTTTATGGGTGATCCTAATCCATCAATGTTCCATGAGATACATCTTGATACCTAACCCATAATCCATGAAATAATCTTGCTTTGCAGATTGTTTGATATCCAGATTCTGAGGGAGTGCCCCCCCCCCAAGCTTAGATTGTCCCTCTTATCTCACCCCTCCAGTTTCCTCCTCTCCATCTCCTTTACTTGTGAAACTCCAATGTTCCCCTTTACCTCTAATCAGATAGGCAACATGCTCTTAAGAGCCGAGATCACATGCTTTTGTTGCACGCAGGTGCCACCCTCCCTAAACAAGACAAAGTGCAAAAATATTTTTAACATGTTACAAAGCGAATATAATTCCCAAAATGACCACAGAACTTATTTTCAAACCATATGTATTTATTTATTACTGCTTTTTTATACCACCAGGTCTTTAATTTTTTTTGAATATTTGTGAGCTTGATTCCATATGTAATGTAGGGGCATTGAGTTCCAAATTATGGGTCCTGCCATAGATAGTGCCCGATCTTTTGTGGAGCTGAGGTGTTTGGGTGCAGGTGTGTGTATGGTTCCTTTGTAAGCAGATCTGGTGTATCTGTTTGATGACTGAAAATAGAGAGTCATTCATCCAGTTGAGTTCCTGGTTGTGCAAGGTTTTGTGAATGATAGTGAGACTCTTGTAGAGGATTCTGAACAAGATGGAGAGCCAGTGGAGGTCTCTTAGGATGGGAGTGATGTGGTCCATTTTGCGTGTGTTGGTGAGAATTCTGGCGGCGGCGTTCTGTAGCATTTGGAGGGGTTTGATGGATAAGGTGGGGAGGCCTAGTCGGAGGGAGTTACAGTAGTCAGTTTTTGAGAAGATGAGGGCCTGGAGAACAGTACAGAAGTCATTGAAGTGGAGGAGGGGTCTGAGCTTCTTAAGTACATGAAGTTTCCATGGGAGAGAGGGGCTACTAAATGTGGTCCACAAACTAAACTGATTTGCAGAGTAGGTTGTCCTCCTATAGGTTTTAACTCCCTCCCCCATGCTGAATGGGCTGCAGGAAGTGGGTAGTGGCAGCATATTGTACTGCATCCTTCTCTTTTGCCACCCAGGCCTGGCTTTAGCTTTCAATCATGCTAAACACAGACATATGAGGACAGGCCTCAGCAGCAGAAGAGAACACTGTGGCTTGATGTGCTGCTGTTGCTCAATTGGAAGGAGGAGGCTGAAGAAGTACTCAGGAAGGAGATAGGTGATTTGAATAGAAAACCTGCCTCCTCCTTTCCATTAACATTCAGAATCCTTTTACCCCCAAAAAGAAACAAAATTAACTAGATACAAATGTCAGAAAATTGTTTAGTGCATTTTTATTTAACTTATCTAATCTGCAAATATGCTTGCTTGCTGCAGTGGCCCATAGTAAAACCATAAATAAATAGTACTATAATAAGTTGGAGAAGGCTCTTCTTAGGAGTGGGTATTTGGCACCTTCAAAATTTAGCGACCTAGGCAGCTGCCTGTCCATATCCAGGCCTGGTAAAGTGGGGAATCTGGTTCAGAGCCGAGATACGAATTCAGCAGCGACAGCAAGAATCAGGAGTGAGAACAGAAATCTTGCTTTTCTCAGAAGCTGCGAGGAACACGGTGGAGGAAAAAAGCAGAGATGCAGTTTGCTGGAAAAAGCTCTCCCTCTATGCGACCACCTCCACCTTTCTATTCCTTCCGTGTTCTGTAGCTACCCTACTGTTCCTTTCTCCTCTGATTGGCTATTGCCGAGTCATCACTCTGCGACTCACAGTTGGACTGCCAGAAGCAACTAAAAAAAAGCAACAGCAACGTAGAAAGCTGCTAAGCACGAAACTAGCCCAACCCGCTTAAAAATATTTTCTTCACACAACGGGGAAAAAGGTAGCTCAACTGGGCCTGAAATTGCCCAATTTGGAAACACTGAGTCAACGTCTTAGAAGATCTGGCTACATCTCCCTCTTCCTCGAAAGTAACAGAAATGCAACACATCCATGTCTGAACTATAGCTGAAGCGTAATGCCCAAATCAAAGATGGCGGCGAGCCCCTCCCGCCCGGTCAGGCGTTTAGTCAGTGGGCACCGCGTGGTGCACGCCGGTCCTCCCTCCCCGCAGAGTTAGCTTGCGGCCGCCATGTTGCTCTCCGTTGTTTTAGCACGGCGCTTCCGGACCCCCGAGTCCTGAGCCCCTACGGAAGCTGGAGCAGCGCCGGTCGGAGAGCGCCCACGCCGCTGCCCCGAAAGCACTATCCAGGCACTGCGGTCCAGTCTTACGCCATCTCCAGCTGCGTATCTACGCCGGCAGCTTGGCGCCCAGTCGCCCGCAGGATGTCCGACAAGGACAGCAAACACAGCACCATTGAGCGGGCGGTAAAAAGTGAGTCTTAGGCGCTATCATATTCATGTGCAGGGGCCGGACCTACTTCCACCGCTGGGACTCTCATAAGGTCTAAGTATGACCCTTAGTGGTATCCCTCCGCCGGGATCGGGTGTACTTCCGTCTCTGTGTCAACAGAGCGGGGCGCGTGTTATACTCAAGTATTTTTCTGCGGTTGGTTAGCGGATAGGAATATTAGCGGTACTAATAAATACCTGGCAGCAGGGGGGTTTCTGCTATATATCCTCCAATATGATTATCTGTAGGTATGGCTAGTTTCCTTTATAATGCTCCTCAAACCTGCCCGGTTTCAGGGCTGCTAGTTTGCTCCACATTTTGCGGGAAACCCAGAATCAGTCCTGTCATTACTCCCATTGCATTTGCAGAACCTGTACGTTCACGGTAGTAACATTTAAACAGCCTTGCTGGAAGCGTTAAACCTGGTCCCTATTTAGTTCTCCGTCAGTATATTTCTGTATCCACTGTCCGTTTTTCTTCGTCAGTATATCTCTATCTTTCCACCTGTCAATGCATCTCTCCGTTAGTGTTTCCCTCCATAGATACACTACTCGTCCTGAGTTTCATGGCTTTTGTCATTGCATAAATCTGGAGCGTTATATAGCCCTTTATCAATACATCTCACCTCTTGGTACCTAGTTCATCATGGCTAGTGTATTTCTGGCCCACAGTCACCATGAGTGTATCCTACCGTTTGAAGTCTTTTGCACCCATCCACACGTGTCTCTCCACGTTCCGGGTGTGCCTCTATCAGTGCAGTTCTCCGCTTGGGATCTGTAGTATATATATATATTACTATACACATGCTTTATGTTGTACAGTTATAATTCATGTTATATTGTATCAGGCATGGTGGTTAAGGGCGTGGCATTGGTTGCGATTTTCTGCGGTTATCAAGATTTTGACTAGCTTGATGTTTTGAGAAGGTCAGAATTGCAATCCCTGGTTGCCTGTCAGATCTCAGAAACTCAGTTCACTAGTTTGAAGTTGCTGAGGGCAAAAAAGCTTGTCCCATATGAAAAAAAGTTGTTCTCTTCCAACTCTAAAACTATTATGAATTTAAAACCCAAATGTCATGTACAGATTAGTTGGAAGAAGTGGTATTATTGAATTTGACAGTCCACACTTTGGGCTTGATCTAAGTTTTTCGTCCCCATAGATAAAAGGAGGAAAAGCTTTAGTAAATCAGGCTCTTGATTTGGTTGAATAATAATTGAAATCATGTCTTTTAAGACCTGGGATGTGCACATATAAAAGGGAGCCAATGGGGGAGGATGAAATGTTTTAATCTTTGGGAGCTCAGTGGGTAGGCTGAGTGGGGGGTGCATAAGGGATTGGGGGGCTGGATAGTTAAATGGGGTGCATTAGGAAATCAGGAGCTTAGTGGGCAGGGAAGCTAGAGCTGGCAGAAGTGAAGAGGTTGGGGTATGAGGCTCTGTAGTGTGGGACTTTGGTGCAGGGACCCTTAAATTGGATTTTCTGGGTGTGAGGACTCTAGTCTAGGGCTTCCCAGACCAGAGAGCCTTCAGTTTTTTGGGTTTTTTTGTAATTTAGTGGTTAGAGGCAAATAACATAGCTGAGTTTAAAAGAGGTTTGGACAAATTCCAGAAAAAAAATAAAACATTAGCCAGGTAGATTTGGGGAAAGCCACCACTTATCTGTCTCTAGGAGTGGGCAACAAGAAATGGATCTACTCTTTGACCTGGACTGACTGCTATCAGAGATGGGCTGCTGAGTTTGATGGCCCCTTGCTTGGACCTAGCATGGCACTTCTTATCTTTTTAAATTATGTTCTTGCTATCTATTTCAAGCAAACACTCCCCATATTATTTTTTATTCTATAGTACGGATTATAAATAGAAATTGCACATTTGGACATACAGTAAGTTTAAATTTGGATTTTAATAGCAAAGTACATTTGAAAAGCAGTCCAAGCAACTGATTTTTTCCTACTTCCTGAGATGTTGCTAGTAAGTAGCCACCACCATGCAGTGTTAAAAAAACATAATTTACATTTATTAAATTTGTGAATCGCCTAACACAAAAATGCCTAGGCGATGAACATATTAAAATATAAACAATTATAAAAAAGCATGATAAAAACATAAAAAAAAACAAAACATAACTGAATAAAATATAATACAATCATAAAAAAGGCAAAGAGTAATCAATAAATTAAAAATAACTGAGCTTAAATAAATAGATCTTAAGGAGTCCCTTAACAGTTTTGATTGAATCACACTGGCGAATTTCTATTGGTAAAGAGTTGCAGAATTGTGGGCCGGCCACCGAAAAGATGCATTCTCTGGTAGTGAGCAAGCATGCAACACATGGAGAAGGAACATTCAATAGTCCTAGCTGAGACGAACGCAAGGTTCTGGCAAGGAGGTAAAATTGTAATATTGCATTGGCCCAATGGGCAGGATTGATCATTGATTAGTTTGAATATTATCATACCCATTTTAAATTTGACTCTTTCATGAATAGAAAGCCAGTGAAGTTCAGTCAGGGCCAGAGTTATATGCTCAAAACGTCTCAAACCATTGATGAGGTGGGCAGCTGAGTTTAATAATAAGTGTAAATGATGTAATGTTGAGCAAGGTAGATCAGTGTAGAGGCTATTGCAATAATCAAGGATAGGAAAAATGGATGCCTGCAGTACGCTGCAGAACTCAGGAGGATGAAAAAGTTTTCTTAAGCTGACAAAAACGCACAATCTGAAAAAACCCTGTTTGATAACTTGTTTGACCTGAGGCTTGAAGGAAAGTGAGCTACCTAGAATGACACCAATACTTTTCACCTGGTTTTTAATTTGAAAACCTAAACCATTGAGACAAACGGTGCTTTGATTCAAAGGAGAATATAGGCTAGACAAAGCTAGAAACTTCGTTTTGGTCATACTAAGCGTGAGTTTATTATTAAATCTCGGAAATATGCCACGGAAAATGACGTGAAACTTACACTTGCTGCTTTTCAGTGAATAGCAGTAATTACAAACTTACACATCCAGGTTGAGAAAAGACAAGAGAACCATTAATTTTATCCTTCTGATGATTGAAAAGCTTGATGTAGACAATAATTCAACCCAAATGCAAAAGACAATGCAGTGTCAGGGGTTGGAAAATCATGAGTGCCAGGTCTTCTGGGTGCCTAAAAGTTTTTTGCCCCTGGCACTGCTGTCAGCCCAAGAAGAAATGTTGCCACTGTTGTTGCTAGCCAGGGGCTTGAGCTGCTGTGGCCCAAGCTGCCCCTGCTCTTAGGCCATGTAGAAATGGAGAGGCTGGAGGGATAGAAGAGAGAGGCTGGGAAGGGGAGCAAGAGAGGCTGATGAAGAGAGGGGCTTAGAATGGCTGGAAGGAGAGAAGAAGAGGGGGAAATGGAGAAGGAAGATGAGAGAGACTGGAGGAAGGAGAAGGAAAAGAGGCTGGAAGTGAGGGACGAAGATAGTAGAGAAAGCAAAAAGAGTAAAAAAAAAACAAACAAAAAAAACCAAAAACAAATGAAGCATCCGTGGACCATCCATGTGTGCGGATCTGAAACTTGGCCAACCTGGTCAGAAATTCCCATAAGCGGTGATGAACTGAAATCTCTAGTTCAATGTTTCTCAAATATGGCCACCTGTGCAATTTTTTTTTTTTTTTGCAGCTATAGCAGCTGTAGTCTGGCAAGAAGCAACAGTAAGGAGCTGGCTCACATGGACCAGAAGCAGGGTTTTGCAGCTGGGATGCAGCTTGCACAGGCTGGAGAGAGGAAGGGGATGGAGCTTTGTTGATCAAAGCTGGCTCGTGGGAGCTGGAAATAGTAGACCTGCTGCTTTGAGGAGTGGGCTTGGGCGCAGGGCTGGATTTAAATCTCATGCACCCTTAGGTGAAGGATTTTCGGCACCTTCCCCCTCTCCCCCACAGCCGGTGGGAGGGGGTGGATGATCACATTGATCCACGGTACAGGCACTCCAAGGCATGTCTTTTGTGTCTAATGGGAAATCCAGCCCTGCTTGCATGAGCCAGAAGGAGATTTGCCGTTGTAAAGAGCGGCTTGTGTGGGTGTCAGGAGACTGAGCACAGTGAAAACCTTGCTTCTGCAGTGCTGTCTGCCAGAAGAACTGAGTTCAAGATAGGGGAAGGAAATAGAGAAGGGGCAGAGGAATTGAGGGATGGGGAAAGGGAGAGAAGGGCAACGGGTAGGGAGGGGGGAATGGTAAAGGGAGAGGAAGAGAAAGAGAAGAGATAGGGAAAGGAAGGAAGGAAGAAGCTTCCTGACCCTGGTTGACGGCTCTATGCTTGGCAGGTTTAGTTTCTTTTAATAGTGCTGTTCTCGGTTGGTGAGCATTGGTTCCGAGGTTTCTGATCTTAAGCAAGTAGAATAAGAAGGGCTGTAAGGTTCAGCGCACTTCCTTTTACTTTTCAATATTCACTCTGGGGGAGTATTAGCAGAGATTTTTGGATTCATATGTCTCTGCTGTGCTGAATGATGTCTAGATTGTTTTGGAATTAGGTGTGGATTGAGTAGCCCAATTGGCTGCCTGTCTGAGACATATTGACATCTGGCTAACTCAGGACAAATTATTGTGAAATGCGGACAAGGACTAAAACCGAAGAAAGCCGCCTTCTCTTTCCTCCCACCCTCCCTTGTATTCAAGGGTTGAACTCTACCCATTCAGCTTAAGGTAAAGGTTCTTGGGGGTAGTCCTTGATTCAGAACTTACCATGAAGGCTCACGTTAATAACGCACTTAGGGTTTCATTCTTTCAGTTAAGAATAATTTGAAACTTGAGACTGTATTTGTCAGTGAAGCATTTGGCTTTAGTGCTTGGACTGTTGTGATGCCTTTTATAGGGGGCTTCATAAACCTCAGCGTCATCGCCTCCCAAGTTGCCCCAAACGCCGCTGCTCGGATATTGCTGAGGCTGAAGCTCTCGGATCATATCACTCCTTCTCTGACGAAGGTATGTGGGCTGCCAGTTATTTCCAGAGTTAAGTTTACAGTACCGGTTCCAGTGTATAAAGCTTTGTTCCATGCTGTTTCTCTAGATTTAAAAGTCATGTTATGGTACAAACCGAAAAGAACTTTACGTTCCCTCTCAGAAGGCTCTTTTAGGTGTGCCTTCTCACTCAGGCACTAACTATGTGGCAATGTGTAAGAGAGCCTTTTCCTGTTTTGGCCCGGCCTCTGGAACGTGGCACCAAGAGTTCTTTTTTTTTACATTTTTTTATTTATGCATTATTAATATTACATCAAGAATAATAATTACTTGATACAGAATATTGAAGTCGACTAGCATAATGAAAAAGCAAAATAAATACAAATCTGTATCTTTAATGATATATATTTGTTTTAGTTATTTTGCTCAAAGTGCTCCCAATTTGGTTTGGTAACAGGAAATAGGATAAATAAGAGGTTATTGTTTTCTTTTCTTTGGGATATGTATGATTATAATATTGGTGAAATCCTGTTTCCTAGGAATATTCAATGTAAAAATTGAATATATGTAAAATTGAAATTTTTTTTTATTTACTTTGATTGCAATGAAAATTCATAAATAAAAAAAAAAGAATGATAATCACTTGATACAAAATATTGAAGTCGACTAGCATAAAGAAAAAGCAAAAGAAATACAAATCTTACAAGAATTTATATGGCTTTACAACTTCAAATTTAAGTCCTAAACTCAGAGGAGATCCAATACACTTAAGCAAATTACATCAAAACATTTTAGGCAAATCATTTACTACTGCTAGCAGTTGGGCACTTTCCTTTTGTGAGGGACATACACAGCCTCATCTTGGAGATTCTTGAAAGCCAAACTATATCACTCCTAACTTAGTTTACTCCACTCCTCTTTCTTTTTGCACAGAAATTGTGTCAATTGTGAGGGTATAAAGAACATGTATTTTGTTCCCTTATAACTAAATAAACAATGGCAAGGAAATTGTAACAAGAAAGATGCCCCGATTTGTAGTGCTAGGGGTCTAAGCAACAAAAATTGTCTTCTTTTTTTGTGTTGCTTTCACAACATCTGGAAAGATTCTAATCTGCATATTTAAAAACCTCTGTAGCCTATTTTTGAAATATAATTTTAGGACCCAATCCCTATCAGGCTCTAATGCAAACATAACTATCATTGTGGCTGGTTTGGCCTGTAGTGAATTAGAGGTTTCTAACAGCGCCGATACATCCAGCTCAGATATTATTTTTTCTTTATCCCCCTCCACCTCTGGGGTAACAACTTTTAAACTACTGCTTCTAGGATCTTCTCTCATTTTATAAGGTATATAAAACACCCGGGTTACTGGTGGTATATTTTCATCAGGAATTTTCAACACTTCTTTCATATATCTTTTATACATCTCTTTGGGGGTATACAAGAGGGAGTTGTGGGAAATTGACAAATCTTAAATTTTTCCCCTTAAGAATGTTCTCCATATTTTCCAACTTCGCATTCAAATTGTCTTTAACTATTGCTTCTTGCAAGTTCTTGTTTGAGTCCACAACATTCTTAATTTCTTGTGTCGTGATTAGATAAACTGACCGTCGAATTTTCAAGCTTTTGAATGCGGTTCTCATAGTCTTGCAGTTTCATTGTAAGGGGAGCCATTTGACTAGCAACAAACTTTCCCAAACCCTCTATAGCCTCCCAGAGAGACTACAATGTTATTTGCGTGGGTTTAGTCATTTGAAAGTCAAAAGAAATCTTATTCAGTGAAGATATTTCATGTCCGGCTTTCAGTCTCTCTCCTGGGACTGTGCTTCCAGCGTCTTCACCACCCTCTTCCCTGGCGTCGTCGTCGCATATCTCTCCCGGGCACAGATTCCCTGGGTGGTCTCAGCTTCTACTTGCAGCTTTGGCGAGCGCTCCGACCACGTCCTCATCTGGGGCTCTATGTGACACAGGATTCTCTGGTGGTTCCCTCAGGATCAGTGATAATGAGATGTCTGAGCCCGGGGAGAAACTCAGCCCAAACGCTTGAGTTCCTCCCTGACTCCTCCGTCAATCTCAGCCCTCCTCTCATGATGTGGGATTCCATCGGACCGGTCTGGACGTGCTCCAAAGTTGCTCCAGGGATAGCCCTCTCCTTCTGCACGTCTTTTCCTGGCAGTATGCGGCATATTGAGTCACTCAGGTAAAAAATTCCTCAGGCAATCAGGACCCCAGCGTCTAGCAGCAGCACTGCGTAGCCATCTTGGAACTCCTCTCGGCACCAAGAGTTCTAAAGCTGTGAGAGATTAATTGTCTTCTAGAAAGCAGTGTATAGTCTTGCTTTTTGCCAGAGGTATTTAACTTACCTTTAGATCTTGTGGCGATGATGGTGCCCCTGGTGGCAGGTCCTCAGCGGTCTGGTCAGGCTCGGGGCTAATTATCAAGGACTGCTTCTACAAAGTCCTTTATAGCTGATCCCTTCCTGAAGTTTCTCCCGCGAGACAGGAGTAGAGGATAACCATAAGGCAAGGAGGCTATGGGTCAGCACCACTTGTAAGGGAAGGCGCTCTTACAACTAGGCCCCTGAGACCCAACTTCCCTCATTCTCCACTAGAGTAAGGGTCACCTCCCTGGCAGCCCTTTAACATAACATATTACATCCAGGCAGAAGCTTCTTATGTATTGAAGTTTATTAATTAAACCAAACTCCACAGAAAGGCAAAACACTCAACTTAAGTATTACCAGACCTGCATGATTCATTAATCCCCAAACACCAAGCTTCTCACTCTGAGTTTCTAGTATACGTTCCCCTGCACAACATGTGGGCCAAGTAGGTTTTTCCCCCAGAACATTCTACTTCCCCCAAGTATAACATAGCACTGAAACCTCCTCCACTGCAGGAACGTTTCCCTAGGCCAGCTGCAAGGTCCTAATTACCTCTTTTCCTCCAGCTGCCTTAATTAAGTAAAACAACTCTTTTCCCTGCTACAAGCTCCCCTGGCTTGTGCAGTCCTAAATCCATTTTCTATTAGAGCTGACTTAGCTTTTTAGTGGAAAAGGTCTGCCTGGGCACCATCCCCCAGCCTCAGGCTTTGGATCTTACTTGCCTTCCCTCCAGCTCTCCTCTCTCCCTCTTTGGAGGGCTACTCTCTTTATGTCAGATAGAGTGCCCCTCCCTAGGAAGACACCGCCTCTGTGTTTCCCTGCCCCCAACCCTTCCTGAGGCTGACTACCAGGGCATCTGGGAAATGTAGTTTCCTTCCTGCAAAGTAACCGTCCCATTGAGGAAAACACCCAGAGCTCTACAGCACAGAGACTCCGCTCTGGCTCAACTCATCACAATCTCCAATCCTTTATTCTTAGCCTGTTTTTTTTATTGATTTGCTATTTATGTTTTATTTTAATTGTTGTGGGGCCGATATTCAAAAAAAGCTGAGCTGATTTTGACCTGCTTTTCATTTACTTAGATTTAGGCTCCTAAATTAGGTGCTTAGTTCTGAAAATCAGTGCTAAGCTCCTAACTTTTTTTCCCTATCCTAACTCCACCTAAATTTAGGCATTCAACCCTAACAGATTTTCAGAAGGGCCACTTAAAGGAACTTAACTATAGAAATTAGGAGTCTAAACTCTGAAAATTGGCCCTTATGTTTCTATTGTTTTCTATTGTATTTCATTTTTTATTATTATTGTATTTGTGTTATTTATAAGTATGACATTTTTAATGTCTGATTGCATGTCACCTACAACTGTTTTTCAAATTAGATGACTAATGTAATTAAATAAATAAGACGAGATGGGGTAAAGGGAGAAGGAGGAAAGAGAGAATACACAGGGGAGCGATGGTAAGAGAGAGAAAAAAAACTGCAGGATAGGAAGAGAAGGACGACAGCCAAGAAGCAGAGGAGAGAAGGAAAGAGAAATGGAAGAGGAGGGAGTATTTTAGGAAAAGTGAATGTGGCCACCAGCAAGAATTGGTAGCCACCATCCAAGACCACCCAAAAAATTGTTGCAAGAACCAGTGTCCTTTATCAGTAGTTTCCTCCAACGTCTAATACATTATCCTAACCATCAGTACCTTTATAATTAAAAAATGAGTTCAGTTTTCTAATTATTTGGCCAGGACTTGAGTCACCCAAATTATTTTTGACCTGCCCAGGGGTGAATAGTGGGAAAAACTTGAACAGCAATTGTTAGGGAGATTTTCGGCAAACAAAGGCCTGAAAAAAAAGTATTAGGCGTACACGAGAGGGGGAGCCAGCATAGACTCTCCATTACCCTGTACTCTGCCTACACCTAAGTACATACCTGCCTTTCATTTGCTTCTGGTATTCCTCATATTCCAAATATATTTACTCCTGCTTGAGGCTGTTGCATCTGTGGCAGAAACATGGCTGCAACCCTGCAGCTCCTATCTTAGTGTATGACCTCGTACTTAGAAATCTGCAGTAGTTGGGTTCCATTTTAATACTTCCCTACCAGGATTCAGTTTTGTAAGGAACTGGGGAACCTTTTGGGGAAGAGGGGAGTCTTTTCTGAAGGGATGGGCTCCACCTTAACCAGGGTGGAACCAGGCTGCTGGCGCTAACCTTTAAAAAGGAGATAGAGCAGCTTTTAAACTAGAACAAAGGGGAAAGCCAACAGTTGCTCAACAGTGCATGGTTCGAAGGGAGGTATCTTCAAAGGATACTAATGAAGCATTAGAGTTAGGGAATCCCAACAGAGAGGTTCCAATAATAAGAAAAGTAGTCCAAGTGCCTATAAGTAAAGAATCACCTGAGGTAAAACATTCCAAATTATCCCTGAAAACTGAAAAACAGAATGTTAATACAAACAAAAAACACACTTTGAAATGTTTGTATGCGAATGCCAGAAGTCTATGAAGTAAGATGGGAGAGTTAGAGTGTATAGCAGTGAATGATGACATAGACTTAATTGGCATCTCAGAGACATGGTGGAAGGAGGATAATCAGTGGGATAGTGCTATAGCAGGGTACCATTTATATCGTAAAGATGGAGAGGAGCAACTTGGTGGTGGTTTGGGGGGGGGGGGGGGGGAGTGGTTCTTTATGTCTGAGACAGCATAGAGTGCAACAGGATAAAGATCCTGCAAGGGACTAAATGCACAATCAAATCTTTATGGGTAGAAATCCCTTGTGTATTGGGAAGAATATAGGGATAGGGAAATACTACCATCCATCTGGCCAAAATGATGAGAAGAATGATGAAACGCTAAGAGAAATTAGGGAAGCTAACCAAATTGGTAGTGCAGTAATAATGGGAGATTTCAATTACCCCAATATTGACTGGGTAAATGTATCATCAGGACATGCTAGAGAGGTAAAGTTCCTGGATGGAATAAATGACCATTTTTATGGAACAATTGGTTCAGGAACTGATGAGAGAGGGAACTATTTTAGATCTAATTCTTAGTGGAGCACAGGATTTGGTGAGAGAGGTAACGGTGATGGGGCTGCTTGGCAATAGTGATCATAATATGATCAAATTAGAATTAATGACTGGAAGGGGGACAATAAGTAAATCCATAGCTCTAGCACTAAACTTTCAAAAGGGAAACTTTGCTAAAATGAGAAAAATAGTTTAAAAAAACTGAAAGGTTAAGAGTGTGCAACAGGCATGGACACTTAAAAAATGAAGTCCAGATGTATTCCACGCATAAGAAAGGTGGAAGGAGGGCCAAACAATTGCCGGCATAGTTTAAAAGTGAGGTGAAAGAAGCTATTTAGCCAAAAGATCTTCCTTCAAAAATTGGAAAAAGAATCCATCTAAAGAAAATAGGAAACATCATAAGCATTGGCAAGTTCAATGTGAAATATTGATAAGACAGGTTAAGAGAGAATTAGAAAAAAAGTTGGCCGTAGAGGCATAAACTCATAATATAAACTTAAAAAAAAAAAATATCCGAAGCAGGAAGCCTGTGAAGGAGTTGGTTGGACCGTTAGATGATCGAGGGGTTAAAGGGGCACTTAGAGAAGATAAGGCGACTGCGGAAAGATTAAATTAATTCTTTGCTTTGGTGTTTACTGAAGAGGATGTTGGGGAGGTACCCGTTCCGGAAACAGTTTTCAAGGGTGACAATTTAGATGAACTGAACCAAATCATGGTGAACCTGGAAGATGTTGTAGGGCAGTTTGACAACCTAAGCGTAGTAAATTACCTGGACGGGATGGTTTACTTCCCCAGGGTTCTGATGGAACTAAAAAATGAAATTTCAGAACTATTACAAATAATTAATAACCTATCATTAAATCATCCGTTATACCTGAAGACTGGAAGATGGCCAATGTAACCCGATATTTAAAAAGGGCTCCAGAGGTGATCCAGGAAACTATAGACCTGTGAGCTGACTTCAGTGCCGGGAAAAATTATGGAAACTGTTATAAAGAATAAAATCACAGAGCATTTAGACAGCCATGCTTTAATGGCACACTGCCAGCATGGATTAATCCAAGGAAAGTCTTGCCTCACAAATCTGCTACATTTTTTTGAAGGGGGTGAATAAACATGTGGCCAGAGGTGAACCGGTAGATGTGGTGTATTTGGATTTTCAGAAGGCACTTGACAAAGTCCCCCTTGAAAGGCTACTAAGAAATCTAAAAAGACATGGGATAGGACGCGATGTCCTTTTGTGGATTGCAAGTTGGTTAAAAGACAGGAAACAGAGAGTAGGATTAAATGATCTGTTTTCACAGTGGAAAAAGGTAAACAGTGGAGCGCCTTAGGAATCTGTACTTGGACCGGTGCTTTTTAATATATTTATAAATGATCTGGAAAGGGGTAAAACGAGTGAGGTGATGAAATTTGCAGATGACAGAAAATTATTCAGAGTAGTTAAATCACAAGCGGATTGTGATAAATTACAGGAGAACCTTGCGAGACTGGAAAATTGGGCGTCTTAATGGCAGATGAAATTTAATGTGGATAAGTGCAAGGAGGTGCATATAGGGAAAAATAACCCATGCTGTAATTACACGATGTTAGGTTCCTTATTAGCATTTACCAACCAGGAAAGAGATCTAGGCGTGTGATTCCCCGGCCCAGGAGCAGTTTCGGAGGCCTCGGCCATGCCCCTGAAATGCCCCCCGGGGCTGGAACCACGCCCGCAGCCCCGCCCCCGGATGCCCCCCCCCCCCAGGAAAGCCCCGGGACTTACGCGCGTCCCGGGGCTTGCTCGCGCCGCCGAGCCTATTCAACATAGGCGCGCGTGCGCGCAGGGGGAGCTTGGGGCAGGTTTTCGGGGGGTACGCGCCCCTTTGTGCGCATAGAACTCTGCTTTATGAATGAAAACAGTGCTTTGAAAATCAACCTGCAGGTTTTGTGAGTAAAAATATGTGGGGAAACCCACTTTTTGCGCACACTTTTACCCAGAGTAGGATGAAGCGTACCAGAGGGGGTGGAATTGGCGGCAGGGGAGAAGTTTTACATGCACACTTTTGATTTTCAAAAGTATGCGCGTAAATCTCCATGCACAAAAGTTCTGCCTGCATGGGAGCAGGTGCAACGTTTTGCCATGTACATTGACGAGTAGCAGGGACAGACGGAAATCTTCAAATCTGACATGGTGCGTACGTCCACTTTGAAACTTCTGGCTAAAATCTGCGGGTTGAAAGCACCCACCAGCTTTAGCCCTATGTGGACTACTATAAAATTATCCTCCGTGGGGGCAATTTTGTTCCTATGTTCTTACCTTTAGCAAGGTCATTTTCAGAGGGAAACTCCCTGCAGTGTCCCTTTTGAAAATTCCAACTGATGGAGGAGCATGGGTATCTTATACTCCTATACATTGCAGCTGCTTTGAAGCATGTGGAAAGCACACAAGGGAATTACAAAATGAATCCCTGCATGCACCGTCCCTTCCCCAACTTAAACCCCTTCCTTCCCCCCCCTACAAATAAAAGTACGCACCTTCTCATGTGTCAACCCCACCTTTGGAATCTCTTATGAAAAGAGGCTTTTTTAGTAGGGGATCTTCTTGGTTTCAGTAAAGACTTGGCCATTTCAACAGATCTTTGCTTCTCGATTTTTCTTTTTATGTGGTCGGGACCTTTACTGTTGAATAGAATTTTATTGGAACTTAGCAGAGATCATACATCCTTTGGTTAACAGAGGATATTGTAGATTTTTATCATATGTTTTATCTCTTTGGTAAGAGACATTTATAATTTTAGTTATTGGTTTCTACAGATTTATACATCGGTTTATGGTTTTTATGCTTATGTGCTTCTAGTAGTTTAAGTAAATTATATTGACTTGTTATATCATTTATTCTGATGTTTGTTTGAATCATGTCATCTCCTGCTTCAAGCATATTTTTGGAAAAACGGGCTACAAATAAAAGTAAATACCCGCTCCGGGGGTACATGTAAAAGGTTTTAAAATTTACCCTCATAAAGTTGTCATAAGAACATAAGAAGTTGCCATACTGGGTCAGACTGAGGGTCCATCAAGTCCAGCATCCTGTTTCCAAGAGTGGCCAATCCAGGATACAAGTACCTGGCAAGTGCCCAAACACTAAGTAGATCCCATGCTACTGATGCCAGTAATAGCAATGGCTATTCCCTAAATCAACTTGATTAATAGCAGTTAATGGACTTCTCCTCCAAGAACTTATCCAAACCTTTTGTAAACCCAACTACATTGTCAAGTTAAGTGGAAAACATTGATAAGACTGGCGAAGAGAGAATTTGAAATGAAGTTGGCTGTAGAGGCAAAAACTCATAATAAAACCTTTTAAAAATATATCCGAAGCAAGAAACCTGTGAGGGAGTCGGTTGGACTGTTAGATGACCGAAGGATTAAAGGGGCTCTTAGGGAAGATAAGGCCATTGCAGAAAGGCTAAATGAATTCTTTGCTTCTGTGTTTACTAATGAGGATGTTGGGGAGATACCAGTTCCGGAGATGGTTTTCAAGAGTGATGAGTCAGATGAACTGAACCAAATCACTGTGAACCTGGAAGATGTAGTAGGCCAGATTGATAAACTAAAGAGTTAGCAAATCACCTGGACTGGATGGCATGCATCCTAGGGTACTGAAGGATCTCAAAAATGAACTTTCTGATCTATTAGTTAAAATTTTTAACCTATTATTAAAATCATCCATTGTAACTGAAGACTGGAGGGTGGCCAATGTAACCCCAATATTTAAAAAGGGCTCCAGGGGCGATCCAGGAAACTAAACACCAGTGAGCAGAATTCAGTGCCGGGAAAAATAGTGGAAACTATTCTAAAGATCAAAATAATAGAGCATATAGAAAGACATAGTTTAATGGAACATGGTCAACATGTATTTACCCAAGGGAAGACTTGCCTAACAAATCTGCTTTTTTTTGAAGGGGTTAATAAACATGTGGATAAAGGTGAACCGGTAGATGTAGTGTATTTGGATTTTCAGAAGGCATTTGACAAAGTCCCTCATAAGAGGCTTCTAAGAAAACTAAAAAGTCATGGAATAGGAGGCGATGTCCTTTCGTGGATTGCAAGTTGGTTAAAAGACAGGAAACAAAGAGTAGGATTAAATTATCTGTTTTCACAGTGGAAAAAGGTAAACAGTGGAGTGCCTCAGGGATCTGTACTTGGACTGGTGCTTTTCAATATATTTATAAATGATCTGGAAATTAATACGACGAGTGAGGTTATCAAATTTGCGGATGATACAAAATTATTCAGAGTAGTTAAATCACAAGCAGATTGTGATACATTACAGGAGGACCTTGCGAGACTGGAAGATTGGGCATCCAAATGGCAGATGAAATTAAATGTGGACAAGTGCAAGGTGTTGCATGTAGGGAAAAATAACCCTTGCTTTAGTTACACGATGTAAGGTTCCATATTAGGAGCTACCACCCAGGAAAAAGATCTAGGCATCATAGTGGATAATAATTTGAAATCTTTGGCTCAGTGTGCTGCAGCAGTCAAAAAAGCAAACAGAATGTTAGGAATTATTAGGAAGGGAATGGTTAATAAAATGGAAAATGTCATAATGCCTCTGTATCCGCTCCATGGTGAGACCACACCTTGAATACCGTGTACAGTTCTGGTCACTGCATCTCAAAAATGATATAGTTGCGATGGAGAAGGTACAGAGAAGGGCAACCAAAATGATAAATGGGATGGAACAGCTCCCTTATGAGGAAAGGCTGAAGAGGTTAGGGCTGTTCAGCTTAGAGAAGAGACAGCTGAGGGGGGGATATGATAGAGGTCTTTAAAATCATGAGAGGTCTTGAACGAGTAGATGTGACTCGGTTATTTACATTTTCGGATAATAGAAGGACTAGGGGGGACACTCCATGAAGTTAGCAAGTAGCACATTTAAGACTAATCGGAGAAAATTATTTTTCACTCAACGCACAATAAAGCTCTGGAATTTGTTGCCAGAGGATGTGGTTAGTGCAGTTAGTGTAGCTGGGTTTAAAAAAAGGTTTGGATACGTTCTTAGAGGAGAAGTCCATTAACTGCTATTAATCAAGTTTACTTAGGGAATAGCTGCTGCTATTACTGGCATCAGTAGCATGGTATCTTCTTGGTATTTGGGTACTTGCCAGGTTCTTGTGGCCTGGTTTGCCTCTGTTGGAAACAGGATGCTGGGCTTGATGGACCCTTGGTCTGACCCAGCATGGCAATTTCTTATGTTCTTACACTAATTGCACTGACCACATCCTCTGGCAACAAATTCCAGAGCTTAATTATGTGTTGAGTGAAAAAGAATTTTCTCTGATTAGTGCTTTCAGCCCAGCATCCAAAATATTTAGGAGTTGTGAGGAGGGGAGTCCTCTATAACGTTTCCTTTGACATGTTCCGTTTTTGTCTTTTTTTTTTTTTCTTTTGTTTTATTCTTATTTGGGATTTCTTTGCTGTTCCCTTCCTCTTCCCCGTCCCTGAATTCCTCCATTCAGCTTCTTCAAACATCTCCTTTATGGCCTTGCAATGGCTCTCACTTTAAGCTTGGCTTTAGAGGGCAGTGGCTCCTTCATTTTCGGTCTGGGTCTGGGCTTGGCTGTAGCCTCCATGGGGTTTAGCAGCCTCTTCAGTCTAGGCCCAGGCCTAGCCTTAGTGGGGGCAGTAACATCTTCATTCTTGACCCAGCCTCGATCTCAGTGGGGATGGTGATGCCTTCATTCCAGGCCTTACTTTAGTTGCGGAAGAAGTAGCTGCCTCACTTCAGGCCCAGACCTGTTCTTAGCAGTAGCTCCTTTGGTCCTGCCCAGGCTCTTCTCTAGGCTGTGCCGGTGGCATGTGCTTGGTGCCAAATTCTAGGCACTATCTGGTGCCCAGGAGTTTTCCAGTCCTGTTAGCATCAGATAATCAACTCTTCTCCATCCTATGTTAAGGCGGTAAGTACATCAAGCAGCTGTAGAAAATATATTGCTCACTGCATGGAATACAAAGCTATGAAGAATGAAACATGCAATAGACACATCCAGGAAACTCTCAATCAGGGTTTCAGTGGAACAAATCCATCTTCCTTGAATCTCTTGACGGTAATACAACTCATCCTTTACAAATATAGCCTTGATTCACATCTTTGCCACCCACATTTGAAGAGCAGTCTCAAAACGCAGCATTTCATTTAGGAATCTAGGCACTCTGCAAGGAAGTGGTTGAGAGAGAATGACATTTACCGACTTACATTGACACATCACCAAAAATACTCGAGCACCAAACCCAGTGTGGGTCTTCCTGATGCTCGGACTTCTCCAGCATGCACAACTGCTTGCAAAGGATGCCAAACATTTTGGTCTCAGGAAGGTACACACATAAGGTTTAAACTTCTTGAGAGGCAGTCGTGTTCTTTAGTAGGAAAAATGTCACAGAGGCCGGTGGTGCCTTATACCTTCAGAGAAAAACAGCAGTTTAACCTCCCTGTCAACCCTTGACCTAGGTAGACAGGCAAGCAAGTGGCATAGGGATGGAAGACTAGTGATGGACTGGAATATACCGACTGACTGAGCACAAAAAAGGTATATCTCACTGACAGAGCTCGGAAGGGTTGGGGATTCACCCTGCACAAACTAGGCACAGTAAATGGGGCGACAGCATCGGACAAAGCACATTAGCAGTAGGAAATGATACCAGTTTTGTTTTAGTGCTCTTATACACCCTCTGCACATAGTTTGACACTGCAAGAAAGTGAAGTAGGATGAACTTTTAGCCCAGAAGGGTATCATCTCCAGCTGGAGAAAACCTGCTGTGCTACTTTATTAATGGTGTGAGTTAAAATTCAGCACTGGAACTTCAAGTTTTCTTGTGAAGTTTTTTCAAATGTTACTATAGTAACCGGACGCCTTATACTTTATCACGTAGCACGTCTTACAAAGCGCAGGCTATTTAAAGGTACAACTAGTTCAGGATGGTCTCTGTCCCGTATACACTACAAATTCTGTTGAGACTAGTTGTCCAAGACGAAGGTTTGTTACGCTGCTGACATCAAAGCTAAGTATTGCTTTTTGTATTTTTCGGTGAGATATTAAGTCTGCTTTTCCCTTTGTCTTCAGTACATATAATTGCAATTTAGACTCCTGAAGAAGCAACTGACGGGTTGCGAAACATCGGCCGCTGTCGGGTCTAGCATTTATTCACCACAGGAACAGACGGACTAATATTATTTTCAAACCATTTTTCTAATAACTTGCAAAGCATTAGTTATTGTTGTGCTGTGGCTCCTGCAGAAGGAGGAGTTAGCAATCTGTTGTGGGATCTGCTAGCAGGTTAGCAGTCTGATGGGATTTGCTATGCGGATGGGAGGAGCTAGCAGATGCGAATAGCAGTCTGATTGCTACTCCTCCCCTTTGGGGAGGGGATTCTATCTGTTGTGTACTGCCTCCTATGGGTGAGCTAAGGAATAGCAATATGTTATGATGTAGACCTCAGAGTTGGCAATCTGTACCAGCGGAGTATTGGAGATGGTGCTCAGCTGGACAGAAAGTAGATAGGTGAATCCTTGGGCAGATGACAGCGCCCCCAGGAGGGAGTCCCGAGAGGGACCATCGGCTAGGCTGGAGTATGGAGATGGACACAGATAGTTCTTTTATTAGAAAGGTAGTATAACCACCAGAGGTGGCAGTAGTGAGCTGGTATGCCCAGCAGGGCTGAAGTCCCTCAGATACTGGAACTGTGATTCCAAGGTTGCTGAGCTGCAAAGAGACTATAGATAGTGAATAGACAGGGTATGCAGATATATATATATAGCCAGTACTAGGTGATAACTCACATAAAGTCTTGAAATGGCTCAGAAGCTGGAAAGGGTTAGGCCCTCGAGGAGCGAGCACCTAGTTCCAGGAAAAGCTCTGAGAGAGCGGTGGAAACTCACACTAATCTGTATCTGGAATAACTTCTAGTCAATAGAGAATCTTCAGAGTGTTCAGGAACATAGGCCCTTGAGGAGCGAGTACCGGTTCCTATATACCTATACAAGCCGTTAAGCCCGTTAAAACGGGCTACATCCCTCTGTCTCTCACCTCCCCCTCATTCTCTCTCCCCTCCACCCCCTACCTCCCTCCCTCTCACCCACTCCTCCCACTCCTCCCACTCAGTCCCTCCCTCCCTCCCTCTCACTCTCCCTCAGTCCCACTCCCTCCCTCCCTCATTCTCTCTCCCCTCCACCCCCTACCTCCCTCCCTCTCACCCACTCCTCCCACTCAGTCTCACTCCCTCCCCCCTCTCTCCCTCCCTCCCTCTCACTCTCCCTCAGTCCCACTCCCTCCCTCCCTCAGTCCCACTCCATCCCTCCCTCCTTCTCTCAGTCCCACTCACTCTCCCTCAGTCCCACTCCTTCCGTCCCACTCCCTCCCTCCCTCCCACTCACTCCCACTCCCTCTCTCCCTCTCACTCAGTCCCACTCCCTCTCTCTCCTCCCCTCTCACTCAGTCCCTCACTCTCTCTGTCAGTCCCTCCCTCTCTCTCTCCTCCCTCGCTGCCACCGCCGTTAAAAAGGGCTACATCCCTCTGTCTCTCACCTCCCCCTCATTCTCTCTCCCCTCCACCCCCTACCTCCCACCCACTCCTCCCTCTCCTCTCTCAGTCCCTCCCTCCCACTCAGTCTCACTCCCTCCCCCCTCCCACTCTCCCTCAGTCCCACTCCCTCCCCCTCTCCCACTCTCCCTCAGTCCCACTCCCTCCCTCAGTCCCCACTCCCTCCCCCCGTCCCACTCCCTCCCCCCCCTCCCTCTATGTCCCACTCTCCCTCAGTCCCACTCCCTCTCTATCTCCCTCCCCCCTCACTCAGTCCCCCCCTCTCCCTCCGTCCCACTCCCTCCCTCCCACTCACTCAGTCCCACTCCCTCTCTCCCTCTCACTCAGTCCCACTCCCTCTCTCTCCTCCCCTCTCACTCAGTCCCTCCCTCTCTGTCAGTCCCTCCTTCTCTCTCTCCTCCCTCGCCGCCGCCACCGCCACCCAACGCCGCCGCCGCTGGACGCCGCCGCCGCTACCACCCGCCGCCGCTGGATGCCGCCATGCCGCTGCCACCCGCCGCCGCTACCACCGGACGCCGCCACCCAACGCCGCCGCCGCTGCCACCGGACGCCGCCGCCGCTGCCACTGGACGCCGCCATTGTTTTTTCTTTTTTTCTGACGCTGGCTCAGAGCGACGTGCTCGCCCGCACATGCGCGGTAGAGCTGGTCTCTACTGCGCATTTGCGGGCCGTCGGTCACAGGCCATTTATAAGGTAGATACCTTCTGAAAGAGTAACTCACAACGTCTGTACATGCAATAGCTTCTGGTCAAGGAGAATCTTCAGAATATTCAGGAACATAGGCCCTTGAGGAATGAATACTGGTTCCTATCGGTAGTCTGAAATAAGAACTCACAATGTCCTTCTCTTGCGATCGCTTCCAGGCAATGGCGAGTCTTCAGAGTGTTTAGGAACATGGGCCCTCGAGGAGCGAGTACTGGTTCCTTTCTATAATCTGAAATAGAGAAAGAGAATGAGGCCCCCGAGGAGCGGGTACCCCTGGTAGGTCCGCAGAGGCAATGTTGCAAGAGTGAAGCGGGTCCGATGGAAATCCCGCAAGCAATCCTTTGGGTGCAAAGTAGTCTTGGACAGCCGAAGCTAGTCCAATCGGAGTCCTTGCTAACTCGATCTGTTAGCAAAAGTAAAGACCTTTTATGTTGGAAGTGGATGACGTCAATACAGGGGGACGCCCCTGAGTTTCGCACCTTTGCTGGTACATACTTCGGAGCGCACGCACCCTACGTCATTAGGAACATGGCGGATCCGCAGCGTCGAGCCGGCCCGAGGACGCCGGGGAGAAGCGGCATGGAGACGCCGCAGCATCAAGCTGTCCATTAGGCACGGAGGGAGTCGCCACACAGGTAGAGAGGGTGGAGCGAAGGCGAAAGCAGGCATGAACGCAACAGTTATGCTATAAAAATAGACACCGCAAATGACGATTAGACCGGACGGCTTTGCAACACGCACTGCCGTTGTCAGGCTTGCTGATGCGGTTCTTTCACAAATTTTGTTATTTTAAATCACATTGTGTCAGTGTTGAGAATTCAGTGAACAGTGTCCTTTTGTTGGTTGTTCAGTTATTGATTATAGCACTGTATTTGTTTCGGTTCTTTTGCTTTCCGTGAGTTAAAATCTGCCATGCTACTGAAAAAAGAAATCTGTGTGCCAAGAAATAAAGGCTGGAGGGGAAGGGACGGGCTAGCCTAATGAATATAATGAGGTAGATCCAAGGCAACTTTATAAAACAAGCGCATTAGTCGTCTGTATTTATAATTTGTTTTCACATGCTTTTTCCTCAGTAAATCCGTTATAAGGCGCTTCAAGCCTCTGTGATGTTTTAGCAGGATAAGAATAGTTGCTTGAAAAACAAAAAAAAAAGGGACTGGAGACTGGTGAGGTGAGCAAAGTGCAATGCAAGGAATAGTGGTTTGATTTACAGTCAGAGAAGCTTTCCTTGTCTCCCAAACACTTCTGAATGTATGGCCGAACTCCTGTCTCTTGGAGCTGACCAATGTGGAGCATGTGACTAGTATATCCTGTCTTCAGGGAGACAGAGACCAGACTAGGTAGCCAGCAGCAGAAAATCACTGATGCCAACTGACTGGACCTGCCCAATTCTTACATTAGATCAGTACAGTTTATTGAGAACTCAGCAGCACTGTTAATTTCAGGCACTTCCTCTTGTGCGCATATCTCCCCAGTTTTGGCTAATCTTCACTAGCAACCCGTTGGCTGGCAGATACACTTTAAGGTTCTGTTCTTAATTTTCAAGGCTCTTCATGGCAAATCTGCCTCTTGCTTGACAGAATCCATGCAGAGTTATCAACCTTCTGTGCTCTCCAATCAATCCAATAGCATCTCCTGGACATCCCATTTATCTGAGTCAAGAGCACGATTGTTTCAAATTGCTGGACCTTAACTCTGGAACTCCCTTCCTTTAGAGATTAGGGCTGAGGAAGACTTTGCTCGCTTCAGAAAGCCCCTAAAATCTTATCTCTTTCAGCGCGCCTTTGTTGATTGAATTTCATAACTGATGTTACGCTATTATTACATTGTTTTGTGGTGTTTGTATTGCCATATTTTATCATATTTCACTTTGTAAAGTAGTCTTATTGTTGTATAACTATATATGTGAAGCTGTAATCCGCCGAGATTTACATATCGGTGGAATAGAAATTGGTTAAATAACTAACGGGTAGATTTTAAAAAATTGCTTGTTCGCGTACTTTTGTTTGCGCACCAGGCGCAAACAAACGTACGCTGGATTTTATAAGACATGCGTGTAACCGCACGTATCTTATAAAATCCAGGATCGGCGCGCGCAAGGCTGCCGATTTTGGGCAGCCTGCGCGCGCCGAGCCGCGCAGCCTGCCTCTGTTCCCTCCGAGGCCGCTCCGAAATCGGAGCGGCCTCGGAGGGAACTTACTTTCGCCCTCCCCTCACCTTCCCCTCCCTTCCCCTACCTAACCCACCCCCCGGCCCTATCTAAACCCCCCCCACCTTTATCCATGGATTTACGCCTGCCGGAGGCAGATGTAAATCCGCGCGCGCCAGCGGGCTGCTGGCGCGCCGAGACCCGACCCGGGGCCTGTTCCGGAGGGCGCGGCCACGCCCCTGGGCCGGCGCCACGCCACCGGCCCGCCCCCAAACGCGGCGTCACTCGGCGATGCCCCCGACACGCCCCTTTTCAGAAACCCCGGGGCTTACACGAGTCCCGGGGCTCTGCGCGTGCTGGCAGCCTATGCAAAATAGGCGCGCCGGCGCGGGAGGGCCCTGCTCGCGTAAATCCGGCCGGATTTACGCGAGCAGGGGGTTTAAAATCCGCCCCTAAATGTTTAGCTGACACTTTGCAGGAGTAAAGTAGAGTGGTTGCTGTTTTAGTCCATTTGATTGCACAGACATAAAGTTTAACAAATCAAAACAAAAAAATATCTCTTCGGTTATACCTTATTGTTGGACTAACTTAATACTTTTCTTGACTAGCTTTTGAGAGCTAAACTTCTCTTTTTCAGGAAGACTGCATGTTGCTGTTCCATGCTTCATATATGAGGCCACCGTGATTTGCTTGTGTCTGGGAACTATCTGGACACATTTTCCCTCATGGCAGTCTAAATACCTCATCCCTATGGCATGTGGCTGTAAGAGCAGCTTCTTGCAGCTCAGGATTAGAATATATGCCAGCCACACGTTGAATTTGCTGATTTCTGTTGAACAATCAGAAAAGTGTCTAATAGTTCAGCTGGTTGGTTCTGGTAATGTTTCTGTTTTCTGTCAACATCCAATAGTGGGTCCAGTACTATGATCAAGGCCTGACTGTCTTAATGTTTGGATAGGCTGAAAAGAAGCAAAAAAAAAAAAAAAAAAAGAGGACTGGTGGCTCTTTTTCCTCCTCCTTTTGAAGTGGCATTGTTGGAGAGTTGTTCTCTTGGATTCTCATCTGAAATATTCCATCTTTCTTGCTTGAATTGTGAAGGGAGGTGAAGGCTATGTAGCGGATGGGTTTGTGTAATAGATGAAGGCTGACTGGGGAGGGGTGGAAGTGATTGGAATACAAAAGGAGTCCCTTCATCAACCACACTGATGTCACCAGTGATCTCACTCTTGTGGAATATATTTGATAATGTGTAACAGCCTTCTACTGAGTCTCGTGCAATCACAATATTATCTTTAATCTAATGTTCCTTTATCCAACTTCATTTATATTATCTATAGTATATCTCTTTATATCTGGGATGTTTACTTCTTGCGACATGGAGAGGGTATGTGGGAGACAAAGTGGAGAAGATTGGTTTGATTCCCATGGGTTCTCAAGGGAAAGGTGGTCCCATGCTTGCATAGAAAAAAGACACAGTAAGCTATCATTATATAGTAACATTGCTGATGACAACTCTAAACATATACATATTTTCCAATACAGTTCTTTTCTATTATGTTCTGTCTGGAGAGCCAGTGTATGTGAACTTGTGCATGCTTGCGCAAGCTTGTATGTGCTAGTATGAGCTTCATGCTTCCATAAGCTTGTATGCACACTTATGCAAGTTTGTGTGCGCTTATGCATGCTTGCATATGCACTTATGCACATGGTGTGTATGCGTGTGTCTGCCTGTGTAAGTACTTGTGTTCAGTGTTTGAGTACCTGTGTCACTGTGTGTTTGCAACTGTGCTTTGCAGACAGAGCATATTGTCTTTGTACATTGCACCTTCTACTGCTCTGGACTCCACCTGGTGGCCGCAGAATGTCACGGCAGAGTGACTGATATGACTGACCAACCAACTCAAGCCTTTTATATATAGATAAATAGATTATCAGTGCTTTCATTCTGGAAAACAAGGATACTGGAATTAACATACAGGGGATGCAAGATTTTTTTTTTTGAGGGACCACAGGGCAAATCAAGCAGGTGGAGGAAAAAGGTGCTGGTACTCCATCTTGCACATACCCCCTGAAAAAAAGCCATGATTGTTATTATAAATGTATTGCAATGACAGGGAGCTTGTGGTACCGTTGGTTGGTAGATTAGGCTTCTTAGAGCATGGGCTTGTCTTTTAAACAACAGCCAGAAACATACTTCTTCAGTGACAGGGTTTTTATTTCCGGTGCAGCTGCAACTTCAGCACTGGTAACTTTTCAATATTGCAGTTCAGGATTCAAAATAAAAGTTAAACAGAACAACAATGCAAACAAGTTCTCAATGAGTGAGCCTGGGACCTACTTCAGTCCCAGTGTCCAGGCCAGGGCATGATAGCTGACTGACATAAATAGGGAGGTATTCCTGTCGATAGCAGGGCTGAATTAGCCATGCTGTCTGGGAGCGTCTCGTGACTGGTTAGTAGGCGGAGTTTTCTCAGTTAGTACAGAGTTTTGAACTCTGTACAGCTGCGCGGTGAGCTTCCCGCGCGATTGCCTTGTTACCTCAGCCTCTTTTTTTCCGCGAGCAAGTCTGCACGCGGGGATTTTCTCCTCCTCGTCTCTGAAGAGATTTTTTCTCAAATTTGTTTTTTCTTCAATTTTTTTGGGCAGTGATGGCTCCTAAGCCATCCGGATTTAAGTACTGCCAGTGTGGTAAAATTATGTCCATTACAGATGGACATAATTACTGCTATATTTGCCTGGGACCAAAACACGACCAAGTCTCATGCCGGGACTGTGCTCGTATGTCTCCCAAAGCCCAAAGGAAGCGCGCAGAAAAAATTGTGCGCCTAAAGGTATCGTCAACACAGTCTTCGCCGGGACCGTCGAAGAGACCGAAGAAGACGCCGTCAAGAAGGTCTGCGTCGCTAGAGGGTACCTCGGCCAGGTCGGTCAATCCACCAAGGCCAGTGAAGGGAGTTGAGGCCGCAATTCCTCTTTCACAGAAATCCCCTCATGAGCCGCGTGGTTTTCAGTTTACTAAACCCGCTCGATCCCGCTCATAGACACCGAAGAAATCGGGTCATAAAAAATCAAATCGGCCAAAGCTGGACTGCGCATCGGCATCAGGATGCGTGCACGGTGCTTAGCCCGGCGCACAAGTCGGCGCACGATGTATCGACGCACGACTCCGCGCACAAAACATCGGCGCACAATTGCACACACGATGCGTCAGCGCACAACACATCGGCGCACCGCTCAGCACACAAAGGCGCGTCTATGCCACGCAACTCAACGGAACATCATGACAAAACATGTGAAGCTATCGTCTCAACCTCGAATTCCGATGCACGGGACACCAGTCTTGACACAGCCTATACTGCTAAGTCAGGAATCTCTTAAAAAGTCACAAAAAATGAAACATCTAGCGTCTTCAAAACCTAGTGACTCAGATTCTGACCAGCATCTGGAACTAGTCTCTGTCCATGACTCTGACACCTCTAGCGAAGATTCTGATTCTCACAGGTCTTCCCCTTAGTAGACCACAATCCCCTCCTCAAGACTCGCTCATAGCAGCAATGCCTCCAGGACCTGCACAACCTCTTTCATCTAAAGCGATGTTACAGATTTCGCAGGCATTAAATACTTTTCTTCAAGATCTGAACACGGTACATCCTCAGCCTTCACTGGCGCCTTCTCAGCCTTCGCCAACTCCACTCCTTCCCTCTCAGCCGTCAGCACCATCTCCAATTGCTGAACAACTGGACTCTCCAGACTCACCATGGCCATCGTCCCCTGGCTCATCTACAGGTTTTCCATCTGACTGTCCAGAAGGTCTCCCGGAACCTTATTCCCTCTCGAAGAATTGTCTTACGCAAAGTTCATCGAGAAAGTAGGCTCTCTGTTAAATATCGAAATGGGAAAGATTCCTGATCCTAGGACGGAGGTTCTTGGCATACTGAAAATATTCGAAATGCCTCCAGAGCCAACAACTCTACCACCACATACAGTACTGGATACAGTACTTCGTAAAATGTGGGAGAAACCTTTTACCATCACAGCTACATCAAGGAAAACGGATTTCAAGTACCGTATGCATAATTCAACAATTTATGATTTCACACAATTGCCACACAACTCAGTAGTAGTGGAATCTGCACTATCAAAGGCAAAAAGGTCAAAACTTCATGCCAATTCACCACCAGGGAAGGACCATAAGTCCATGGATGACTTCGGCCTGTAAAGTATACCATTCATCCATGCTAGTAACAAAAATTCAACACCATCAGTTTTATGTAATCCAGTATTTATTTGAATGTCTTCAGAGATTACGTCCCATATGTTTAGCCTCTGATAATACTCTTCCACAGCTATTTACAGACATGGAAGAAGGAATTTGCCATCTACTTCGGTCGCTGTATTAGTCGTTTGAGTCTTCTGCAAGATCTTCGGCTTCAGCTATAGCAGCAAGACGAATGGCAGGGTTGAGAGCGAGCGCTATAAGAGAGGATGTCCATGATAAGTTAGCGGACATACCATGTCTAGGAGACAATCTTTTTGGTGAGAAGTTCTTTAAGACAGTACCGCGGTACTCTGTCTTAAAGAACAGAGTACTGCGGTACTGTCACTCACTTCTCCTATGGACCCCCATACCTCGTCCAGGAAATTTTACCCTTCACTCAGGAAAAAATCCTACTCAAGGACACCTTTTAAACCATACAGTACCTATCGAACGCAAAATTATTCCCACCAGAGATACCAATCTCAGACTCATCAATCCCGTGGACGACCTCGTCAACAACGACCACAAAAGCCAGCACCAGCACCCCCTCAAAAACAGACTTCATCTTTTTTGAGCTATCCCGAGCCTCCTCCACCACCATACATAGGAGGTCGTCTCCGACTATTTTATGCCAATTGGGAGGCAATTACCTCAGATTCTTGGGTGCTGAACATCATAAGGGAAGGCTACCAGATAAATTTTGTAACACTCCCATGCCTAACTCATATTCCCTCCCCCCGGAATACATCAACCCACTCACTGTACCTTCAGGAACAGATACAAAATCTACAAAGCCAAAAATCCATTCAAAGAATTCCAATATCACAGAAAAATCGGGGATTCTACTCCCATTTATTTCCTCATCCCAAAAAAGTCCGGAGGTCTTCGACCCATCTTAGACCTATGGAATCTCAACAAACACATTCAGAAAGAAAAATTCAAGATGGTGTCTCTAAAGACTATTCTTTCCCTCCTACAGCCCAACCACTGGTTATGTTCCATAGACTTGAAGGATGCGTACTCCCATATACCCATGCACCCTTTTTCTTGGCAATACCTTTATTTTCAAGCTCAGAACAGCCACTATCGATACAAAGTTCTACCCTTTGGCCTATCTTCGGCCCCAAGAGTATTCACAAAATGTTTAGCGGTGGTGGTGGCTCACCTCAGACAACTGTCGATCCAGATATTTCCCTATCTGGATGACTGGCTTTTAGTAGCCTCGGATCAGGATACTCTACGGAATCACACGTTCCAAACAATCAATTGCCTTCAGACATTGGGCTTCATAATAAATTACGAGAAGTCCAACCTGCAACCGACCCGAACACTACAGTTCACTGGAGTGCTCATCGATACGACACAACAGAGAGCGTACCTTCTGCAGGACAGGATGTAAACGCTGTCCTCATTAGCTCGACATCTATGCAACCGATCATATACTTCGGCACGTCAGGTCCTCCAGTTACTGAGTCATATGGCGGCAGCTATCCATGTAGTTCCCTACACCAGACTACACATGCGCCGCCTACAATGGGGACTAAAGAATCAATAGTATCAATACTTTCAACCCCTTTCAACCAGGATACAACTTACGACTCAAATGCGCATCGACATTCGATGGTGGAAAAACACCAACAACCTGACCTCGGGAGCACCTTTCCGGTTACCTCCCCATCAACGTACGCTCACAACGGATGCATCCAGGAGGGGCTGGGGAGCCCATCTGAGCAATCTAAAGACTCAAGGTCTCTGGTCTCCTCAGGAGAGCACACAACAGATCAACCTCCTAGAACTTCGAGCCATCTGGAAAGCACTTCAAACCTTCTCCCCTCAAGTTCGGGGCAAGCTTCTCATGGTATACAGACAACCAAGTCGCCATGTTCTACATAAACAAGGAAGGAGGGTCAGGTTCATGGATCCTCTGTCGGGAAACACTTCAAATACTGACGTGGGCAATAGCAAACAAAGTTTCAATGCAAGCCACTTACCTTCCAGGTTTAGATAACGTCACGGCGGATCGCCTCCGCAGAATATTTCATCCACACGAATGGACTTTGAATCCAAAAGTAGCAACAAGGATCTTTCAACGCTGGTGCAACTCAATAATAGATCTCTTTGCCACAGAGAGCAACCGTCAAACCCAAGCATTTTGCTCCATTTACCCAAGCAAACTTCGTCATGCTCCAGATGGGGGCTTGCTCTACACTTACCCTCCCATTCCGTTAATATCAAGGACAATTCAGAAATGCATCCGAGACACAGCGGATATGATCCTCATAGCTTCAGCATGGCCTTGGTATCCGTATCTCATGCGACTCTCCATTCACCCATCAATTCCACTGGAGAACCATCCACGTCTGTTAATTCAGGAAGGGGGGGACCCTCCTTTATCCAATGCACCAATCTCTCCACCTGACAGCTTGGAGGTTGAGAGGCATTTATTAAGCCACCTGGGTCTGCCATCTCAACTTGAAGACATTCTCATTGCATCCAGGAAACCTTCAACCAGATGTAACTATGCTGGAAAGTGGCATCGTTACACGGAATGGTGCAAACCGCGAAAACTAGATCCATTCTCATCAATAGCCACGCAACTTCTAGAGTATCTCCATACACTCTACCTTGCTGGTCTAGCACTGGCTTCCATTCGTGTGTATGTTAGCGCTATTGCAGCTTTCCACCACTCTCATAATGGACTTCCCATTTCCAACCATCCATTGATCCAGATTCATGCGGGGCATGCTACGTCTATGGCCACTGGTGTCAAAGCCACCTATACCATGGAATCTCAGTATAGTCCTTGAACAACTAATACTGCCTCCTTTCGAGCCATTAGATTCATGCCACATTAAATACCTAACATGAAAAACAGTATTTCTAGTGGCCATCACATCAGCACGGAGAGTAAGTGAGCTACAAGCCTTGGTTCATTATTCTCCTTATTTAGAATTTTACCATGATAAGGTCACTCTTCGGCCTCATCCTACTTTCCTTCCTAAAGTAGTATCAGCCTTCCACATAAACCAGTCAATTACATTGCCAATCTTCAAATCTAAACCTCATCATAATGACTGAGACAAGCTTCTGCTCTCTTTAGACTGTAAAAGAGCATTAGCTTATTACAAACAAAGGACTCAATCTCAAGGAAGACCATCTCAATTGTTCCTCTCCTTTAACCCTAATAATCCAAACCAGCCTGTCTCCAAAAGAACTATTGCTAGTTGGGTATCTCAATGCATTGAATTCTGCTTCAATAAATGTTCTATTGTTTTGAGCAACAAACCAAAAGCACACCAGATACGAGCAACAGCAGCATCTGTTGCGCCTTTAAGAAGACTTCCGCTATTGGACATCTGCAAAGTGGCAACTTGGTCTTCTCTTCATACTTTCATATCTCACTACTGTATCGGACAGCAAGCATCTTCCGATGCAGCTCTGGGTTCGGCAGTTCTGTCAACCCTAAATACAAATTAAGACTGTCTATCTTTATTGAAGGGTAGTGTCCTCAACTGATAAAAAACTTACTATATGAACACAACCCGGGAGCTTGGGACTCCCAGACAGCATGGCTAGTTCAGCCCTGCTATCGACGGGAAAAAGTAAGTTTGCATCTCGCTTGGCTACAAGAGACTGAGGTAACAAGGCAATCACGCGGGAAGCTCACCGCGCAACCGTACAGAGTTCAAAACTCTATACTAACTGAGAAAACTCCGCCTACTGACCGGTCGCAAGATGCTCCTAGACAGCATGGCTAATTCATCCTGCTATCTACGGAAACACCATTTACGGTAAGAAAACTTGCTTTTTCCATCCTAGGAATTTTTCCAGCAGAGGATTCTCTAGTCTCCCACTCTTCTTGACTTCTCTGTCCCTAGTTCTGGGCCAACCCCAGCCTCCTGTGCTTGTATTCCTTTAATAGATAAAGTGTCCCCTGACTTGTTTGATTTTCTCCTTTTCTCCTTAAAGTAGCCTGGGGTAAAGTGTTGCAGCTCGTCTCTTAAGATAAACCAGGGTTCTGTCTTATATACTTCTTCATAGAGCTATATATTATTTTCCCATCGATAAGCAAGCTGAATTAGCCATGCTGTCTGGGATGTCCTCTGGGCAACTCGGGGGCGGAACTTCTCTCAAATAATACAGAGCTTTGTCTCTGTGTGCCTGTGCAGCTGTTCCCATGCGATTGCTTCTTTTCCTCAGTTTTTTTCTTTCCATGCAGCTGATTGGACGCACAGAAGAATTTCTCTCTCCTTCTTCTTGATATTTTCCTTTCTTCTTCACCTCGAGTGAACCCCAACAGCTCTTCTTATTGCCTCCATAGCATTGGGCTTCAAATGCTGCCAATGTGACAAGATTATATCCATAACAGATGGATATAATTACTGCTACTTGTGCTTGGAGCCTGACCATGACCAGTCGGCCTGCCGAGATTGTGGAAAGTTGTCACCCAGGTGCCAGAAGCAATGTGCAGTGAAGTTTGCCAGGCTAAGGGACAGCGGCACATCCCCAGTTCCTATGCCCCAGCATTGGAGCGTCATTCATTGTATTTGTCCCCGGGGCCTAAAACTTGTCGCATTATTCAGAAGAAATGGGTGTCGGTGGGCTCACTGTCCTGTTTGGCTGGTCAGGCGAAGCAGATCCAGTTGAAAGTTCCCAGAGCGTTCTAAGTGCCCCAGACTGCAAAAAAATCCATATAGAGTGGTAGGTGCATTTGCAGAAAAGCCATCATCCTCCAAAAAGAGCATTGAAAATCGAGAGATGCCGCAGTGACTGACGCACACAAAGCATAACGCAGATCATTAAAAAAAACCAGTGTCACACCAGGGGCAAATCGCGCAGTTGACACACAACACAGGATACAAAAAAGCGGTGTTGTGCCAAGCGTACACCATGCAGCCGACACACAATGCATACAATGTGTTGTGCCACTTGGCACCAATGCCACGCACCTCGACACAGGTGCCACAGCAAAAGGATCGTGATGCCTCCGCGACACATAAACAGCGCTTGTCACTCACTGTGCAGGATCAGCATCAATCTATGAGACATTTGACGTGGTCCAAACAAATGGCTTCTGTTCAGACTGCCTCTCAGCAGCACATACACAAGCTTTCTCAGAAACACTCCACAAAGCCCTTGAGGGGACAAGAACGTGAACCACAAATTGTGTTCCTCCCTGAAGAACTTGTGTTTTGACGCTTCAGAGGTTGAAGATGTGGTATTCTCCCCCAGGGAGCCATGTTCTGTCAGATCCTTGGCTTCATTTCAGTGGGTCTATTCAGATATATCCTCTGTGTCAAGGAGGAAGAGACAAGCTCCCCACTTGTAAGAACCTCTCACAAAGAGACATAGACTGTCCCATGGTGACCAAAATCCATCTGAACACCGCAGAGGACCTGATTCCTCCATTGTACTAGCGGCCATACCACCAGCTAAGAAGGTAAACCGGAAGACTACTCGACATGTTGGTCCATCAAAGAATGCATACACCACCCTGCAAAAGAGAGCACATCCTCCTCAGGGGGAGGCGGGGCAGCCTCTCAGGCCATGACCCAAATATTGGCCATCCTACAAATATTCTTTGCATCTTTGGAAGGTGACCGCCATCCTCATCCTCTGCCTAGTCTATTGGAGGAGGATTTCTTTCTACTGCGAGCTCCCTCATCCGCAATCCAGGGAGAGAGCAGTCCACAGAATCAAGAAGAGCAGTTGGTCCCGTGATTCTCTCTGGAGCTGGATATGGAACCATGAGCCCTCCAACTTCTCTGGGAACTTCAACGGAAATTCCATCAGACCCAGCGGAGTCTGCGAATCCAGAGGATCTAAATTACTCAAAGTTTATTGAAAAAGTGAGATCCATTCTCAAGGTAGAAATGAAGAAATTGCCAGATCCTAGGGCTGAGGTAATGGGAATATTGAAGATTTTTGATGTTCCATTCAGACCTACCGCTTTACCATCACGCGCGGTTCTTGATGCAGTAATGGATAAATAATGGGAGTCCCCGTTTTCAGTGTCATCGACATCTCGCAAGACGAACCTTAAATTCCACGAGGAAGTTGCTGCATTATGGTGCAGTGCAACTTCCCCATGCTTCGGTAGTTATAGAATCAGCAATGAAAATAGTTTGGACTTGATACCAGATCTGCTACTTTCTAGCATTGCCAGTAGTGTTAGTCTTCCACTTTAGAGCAGTGCAAAATTTAAGGCTACCTCATGGACCAAGACCTCCACTTCAGTTCCTTTCCTTGGGATAAAACTTGAATTTCTGAGTCTTCCTTTCTGCCTTTGGTCAAACATTTGCTACTAATGGGTATAGCATTGCTTCCCTTCATTTTTCAGAGACCTAAGAGTTGGTCAAGGTCCTGGCTTCTAGAAAGTATAAACAACTCTTGAGAGTTAAAGTCCCTATAAGTTGGTTTCTCTCCTTGGAAGTGAGGTATTGGTAAGATCCAACTGATTTCAAAATCAAGCCTGTATGAGGTTGTTTTCATGTGTGCTGCATGCTGCACCTTTGTATTGCTCTTATTGGTTAGTCCTTGATAGGCTGCTGAAAAGTCTTCATGACTCTGGGCACAGCTGTTTAATGAAGCTGTTCCTTTCCCAGCTTTCCCATTGACAAGTAGGGCTGAATTAGCCATGGCACATAGGGTGATGTCATCCGATGCCACTGAATAGGCCCATCGTTCTGAGCTCATTAGAGCTCTTACTCTAGTGAACATGCATGGAGTTCTTATGTGTGTGGTGCTTCGTGAGGTCCTTGATCCCCCTCATTCTTTTTTTTTTTTTTTTTTTTTGTCTGAGCTTCGCAATCAACGTGTACCCTCTCTCTCTGTTTTTGGTACTTTATCTTTTTTTTTTTTTACTTTTCTACAAACTAGCTTCAAGTTGCCTCGGCAGCCCCTCACCAGCACTCTTCAGTGCTACCCAAAAAAAATTAAATAAAGAGGAGAAATAAAGCATGTCTGACTCCAAGAAGGCCACCTCCAATGGTTTCAAGGACTGTGTGTGTAGCTGCAAGATATCTAATACTGACAGCCATGATATTTGTTACAAATGCCTGGAGCTAAATCATAACTAATAATGGAATTCATATGGAGTCCTCCCCGATTCTTACATTGTATACTGCCAAAGCAGTTTTATGAGGTTTAGAGGAAGAGAACACTGGATAAGCAGATAATCGATCTTGACTCCAAATTAACCAAGTAGAGGCGAGCACTCATAGCTAAGAACACTGCAGGTAATGTATTTGGCCATAGAGGTAGCTCTTAATACCTTATTACACCCATCATTGTTTAATATATGTTTGAAAGGACTGGTCTTGAGCCAAATAATAAGGACATTTCCAAGTCCCGGAAGTAGATACAGTTCTTAACCCAGAAATCTCCAGCCATATAGGGGCATGAACCGAGATCTTTGTGTTCCCTATGCCTGCTTCTACAACCTGGGACAGGTGATCTTGTGAAAACAAGAAATAATTTATATGGGGTAAGGTAGAATGTGCACGGGACATATGTGTAAAATCTTTCTCTACTGGGTGTAAAACACGCCTTACATCCAAAAGTTGTAACTGTGAAAGTAAAAAAATGGGATTCCTTTCTTTAAACCTACCCGTAAGCCCTTAATTGGTTTGGATTTATCAAGTATGGGGTCCACCACTAAGTTGAAGTCCCCCCCCACCCCCCACTAGCAACAGGTCCTGTTTAATAGCCAACAATCGGGCCGATACAGTAAAGTCTGCGGGACAGCTGTGCACGTGATTTAGTATGCAAATTAGGCCCGGCGGTAAAAACAGGTAAAAGGAGGCGCTAGGGACACTAGCGCGTCTCTAGCGCCTCCTTTTGGACCAGAGCGGTGGCTGTCAGCGGGTTTGACAGCCGATGCTCAATTTTGCCGGCATTTGTTCTCGAGCCTGCTGATAGCCATGGGTTCGGAAACCGGACGCCGGCAAAATTGAGCGTCCGGTTTTCGAGCTGCGGGCCGACTTCAAATTTTTTTTTTACTTTTGGTAACTTTCGGGACCTACGACTTAATATCGCCATGATATTAAGTCGGAGGGTACACAGAAAAGCAGTTTTTTCTGCTTTTCTGTGCACTTTCCCGTTGCCCGAAGAAGTTAGCGCCTACCTTTGGGTAGCGCCTATCTTTGGGTAGGTGCTAATTTCTGAAAGTAAAATGTGCGGCTTGGCTGCACATTTTCCTTTCTGAATCGTGCGGGAATACCTAATAGGGCCATCAACATGCATTTGCATGTTGCGGGCACTATTAGGTTCGGGGGGGGGGGTTGGATGCGTGTTTTCGGCCCCTTAGTGAATAAGGGGTAACGCTAGCATGTCAAAAACGCACATCCAATCGAGGGTTAACAATGCGCTCCACCGGAGCACACTGTACTGTATCGGCCCGAATGTTTGAGATAGTTGCTGGAAAAGGGTGTGATTGTAGACATTGGGAGCATATAAATTGCACAAAGTAATGTCATGGTCACCTAGTTTACTAACTAAAATTAGAAAGAGTCCTAACAGGTCTTTAATTTCCTGAAGAACTGTCAGTTGTACATTTTTGTGCACTAGGATGGCAACTCTCACTGATCTAGTATTAGCCAAGGCATAAAAGACCTGACTCATGCAGTCTTTAAGTTTCTGGTGCTCCCTGTCCGTTAGATGTGTTTCTTGAAGAAAGCCAATATCGGCAGACTATTGTTTTAAAGAGGTCCATATTTCTTCCTTTTGGTTGGGGATCCTATACCACAGACATTCCAGGATATAAATTTCAAAGACAATTTTACCCATTATCCATAAACAAATAGTATGGAGAGAAATCAAGAATCAAAACTTCCATTATTTGACTGCTATCTCCCCAGCTAAGGCCACTGCCTATACTCCTAAAATACTGTACATTGCCTGCCCTTGTCCCAAGAATGTAGCCCAACGTCTGTGTACCCCAACCTCCCTCTCCCCTTCCCAAAATTCTAATAACCAAAAAACATCCATTTTTGGACTAAAGGTCACTCTAGGAAATTCGACCACTTCACCAAATGGAGGTGTATCAATGGCTAAAGCATGGTTTCAAGCCTTCCTGTCAGATAAATAACTAAGATGGACCCTATCCCTTTCATAACTATAATTAGGCTTTAGGGTACAGTTTGGCTGAATAATATAAATAATAAAAAAAACAATGAAAAGAGATTTCTAGATAAAAATAAGTCTCTAGAAAGATAAAGAACACCCTGTATTCCCGATACAAGGTGCATCCCAGTCAGGTCGAGTAAGGAGATTGCTGATAGTAAGAATCTAAACCATAGTTCCAAGTTAGCTGACATGCAAGGGTGCTAGAAAGATCAGCCACATCCAAACAACTTAGTAAATTCGCTTCAGCGTTTAGGCGATCCACTAATATGTTGGCTTCTGCCAAAGAGTAGATCCATTTTACCCCATCCGGGAGGGCAATCCGAAGTTTTGCGGGATATAACAATGCGAATCATAGGCCCAACTTATGCAAATGCATACAAGCCAATGAGAACTCCTTGTTCTGTAATGATAACTTGGTTGAGTAGTCTTGAAAGACAAGTATAGTTTTCCCACTATATAAGCTTCCGGCCAGCTCTCAGAGCCTGTAAAATAGCCATTTTGTGCGCAAAGTCTAATATGCGGGCTATGATCACATGTGGTCTGTTGATTTTCTCTCTCCACGAGCCCATGCGGTGCACTCTTTCTATTCGGAGAGGGTCCCTTGCTAGGTCTAAGCTCAGTTTCTCTGTGATCCATGACTCCAGGAAAGCAGGCGGTTCAGAATCGCTTAGAGATTCTGGCAGTCCAACAAACCGCAAACTGTTACGTCGAGACCTTTTCTCGAGGTCTTCAAGTCTCTCATCCTGCCGCCGAATTGTAGATTTTAACTTGCCCATCTCTGTACCTATTGCTGCCATGGAGTCTTGATTAGCAAAGACTCGAGTTTCCAGTTCACTCATTCATGTATCACAGAGTGCCATGTGAGATGTCACCTCTTCAAGTTTGTCACATATTTTCCTGAACTCAGGCTCTAAGGCGGCTACCACCGCCACTTTCAGTTCGTCTACCATGGCTGTGGCAAGAGAGGATGAAGCTGCAGCCTCCAGCGTGCCTGCCATCTTGCCCTGACTCAGCCTCAATTTTGGTTTTTCCTTTTCACGGTCCTTCCGTGTGAGGCGAGCTGACATACCACACGAAGAAGATTGCCGATGGTCAGGACAGCAAATGACTACAAGGGTGGGATTAAAAAATATAGTTCAAATAAAAATTAAAAGTAGATGCGGCAGAGGGATGCACGGAGCCGAGCCGAACACATTCTACTCAGTGAACAGCATCATGTGACCCCGTAAGTGGCTTTTTAAGATAGTATGTTACATTTACATGCGTAACTCCTTTTAAAATTACCTCTATAATTTTATAAGATACACTTGCATACATTTGACTTAACAGCCAGGTTAATTTTACATATTTTGGTTAAATTGAAAAATAAAAAGATCCTCTTGTAGCCCTCAAAAGTTATCAAGCTGCCTACCCCTAGTAATTGTTGGTGATGACTTCCTCAGATCCAGCTTTACATCTTGCCTGTTTTGTCTTACCAACCTTTTCCCCAGCCTCAGTGCAGCTCTCATGGGGTAATCACTGCCCCAAAGTCAGTATGCACTGCCATTTTCACAGGTCCAGCTCAAAATCTGGTGTTTCTGGCTCAGTAAATCATTTGCAAATCTGTACCCCATCCCCCTCTTCCTCGCCCATATGAAGCTGCTCCCAAACTCAACACTTTAATGTGGAACTGCAGGCCAACTTGTTTTAATGACAGGTTTAGGCTCCCAATTGCATCTATCTTCTTGGCTATTATTTCTGCAGCATTCAAACAAATTTGGGAAGAAAAATGTTTAATTATGCTGGTTATGACAAAAAAAATGTTTATCATACAGTCCACAAAATAGTCACTTGATTCTGAATTTTTTGCTAAGCGTGTTTTACATTAGTTTTCCTTGATATATTGACTTGCCAGCTGAGAGAACATGGAGCTGCATCAGCTGCCTCTTTAGAAAGCAACTGTACACCTGATCAGATACACTGCTGCTGTAAAACTATTTCACTTCATTCCCTTTGCCTTTCTCCCCTGTGCTTCTGCCTTCGTGTCAGAAAAAAAAAAGATGTATTTTCTGGTCTTGAAGCAGGGTCTGCCCAGTTCAGGGCCGGTGTGCTGCGTATGGAGCTACAGGAGGGCTTAGAAAAAGGCACATTAAGCCTAATGATAGCCTGCCATATGGCTCCACCCCTGAGGATCCAAATTGGTACTCAGGGAACTCAAAAGGAATACTGGGACACCTCAAAGTTGTTCCCAGCATTTAGATGGCAGAGGCACCATAGAGAAATGTGGGATCCCAGTGAGATCTCAGAGGAGACCCCTAACTTCTTGCCATTGTTCTGTGTTAATGCTATGTCTTGTGAAGTCTTATTCTACTGTGTTATTGTACTGTCTGTTGGAAGGATTCTATAGTGAAGAGACTCAGACTGTTATTATGGACCAAGTAAGCCTTTTGCTACCTATGATTTACTAGTGATTCACCTGCAATGCCAAAGTCAGGAAGCTGTTTGTGTTTATATCCTTAAATAAACCTTTACTGCAAGTATTCTGTGTCTACTGCAGAGACCCTGGGGCCTGACACTTCACCAGAGCAGTATTAATTTATAGTTGGATTTTCCTGCATAAACCAGCATATGCTGTAATCTGCAGCTTTAGGCTACTTCAGGTTTTAGACATCACAAAATATCCTTCTCCTATTCTCTGCAACAAAATTCTTCAGTGAACTGGCTTCCTACAAATCTAACCCTGAAAACAGACGAGGTGCACTTGATTGCTCTTTAAAGTCCCTTACTGACAAAGACAGAGGGTTCTATACATGCAGTCATGTGAGTTTTCTGCTCTCCTGGATCTCCGCACTCCTTTTACCTCCTCTCCTGGAGTACTGTATAGGAGCTGTCCCACTTCTCTCTGCATTGATAAAGCTCCTCCTATGTGCCAGGTGCACCTTTTGGAAGCAAGCAGTAGATAGGAGGAAAAGAGAACCGAGCATGCTCACTTTAGCATGCTCATGCTTTGGCTTCCCCTTGGTAAGCAGCATGCTCACACTATTTAATCAATGCATTCTCAGAGTTCCATTCGCAATAACCTCATGACCATGATATTGGGGGCATTGTTTACTATACACATGCTAAATCTTACAGTCACTTAAGTGGCTTTTTAATGTGCACATTAAATGTCTTTGTAAGAGAGCATGACTTTTTTTTAGCATGAGTTTTACAAACATTTATTTAATATATATATTTCTCAGCTCCTATATAATCACTCACTCAGGTACCGGAGCTGGCCAGTGCAGTTTACAAGATAAAATACACAAACAATAAAATAAGTGCTATACTGGGTCAGATCAAGGGTCCATTGAACCCAGCATCTTGTGACAGTGGCCAGTCTGTATCTCTAGAAAGTATCTGGCAGATCTCAAAGAGAAGATCAGTTTCTTGTCCGCTCCCAGAGATAAGCGCTGGCTTTCTACAAGTCTACCTGGCTAATAATTGTTTATGAACCTTTCTTTCAGGAACTTATCCAAATCCTTTTTCAACCCAGTTTTGCTAGATGTCCTGACCACATCATCCAGCAACAAATTCCATAGTGTAATTAATAGTTTTTCCAATCTGTTTTATTTATTTTAAAAATACTTAATTGCTTTCCTGATTGCATCTCTCAAAGTGATATAAAACATAATCATTACATTAAAACAATGTATAATAAAACAGATCTCTCAACAGACCAATATTACTGGAGACAATTTTTACTAGTCACTCACCAGGCCATGGACATAAGCTACGTCAATGGCCTGATGAGTGACTAGCAAGAATTGAAAGTCTGCTAACTTGTTAGTTTCATAGAATGTTCCCTATTCCCTTTACTATCTGAGAGTAAATAACCATTAAAATTATGAAATTAAGTCTTGAAGGGGCCCAAAATGACTGTCTGATCCAGGGAACTGACAATCGTAAAGCCACCACTGGTTTAATGCTCACTAATATAGCAACATGCACCCAGCTTTGGCTATAGCTGCTGCTTGCTGGGCACATTTAATTTCAACTGATATACCCAGGGTTTTTTTTTTCCCTAGTTAGTATTAGCAAGTATTTCCTAATTCTATGTAGATTGCTTCAAGTTCTTTTTTCTGTCCATATCTATATTAATCTTCATCTCATTCTCCATCTCTGTTGGCCTTGCCTTCTGCCTGCTCCCAAACATAATTCTCCTTGTCTATGGAAACCTGTAAGGTGTGTGCCAGAAATGAGATGCTTCATATCTTCCTGCCAGCAGCACAAGATACAAGGCAGAGGAAGTGTAAACTGTGCGGGCCAGTGCTTTCCAGCTGAATTTGCTCTGTGCAGATATTAGGGCTGCAAGGACTTTGTTCTGACAAGCTGTAGAAGGATGTCCATTTCACTGATACATACCTACTGACAGAAGTTAGACTAATACTGCTTCTTCAAGACTGTTAAAATATATTCAGGAGTGAAACATCAGTATTTGCTGAACACCATGCAGGAAGCACTTTGGAGGCAATTGTGAGTAGCCAACATAATTGCAAAGTATGTGGGTACCTTTACCCAGTGTACCTTATTATATCAAAGGGCCAAGAAAATTATTTTATTCTACAAGTATAAATTGTACCAACATGCCAATAAAAGCGGGAAGTTGTTATCTCGGCTCATCAGGGGTGATAGAGGCCCAAGGGGCATCTCCTATATAAATGGACAAGAGGGGAAGGTTTTTTCTAAGACCGAGGACATTCTCAAACAATTTGATGATTATTATGGCAAGTTGTATTCTTCTGAGGGTTTTAATGCTGATAAATGTAAGGATTTTTTTGTCCCAGCTGGGTTTAAAATCCTTCAAAGAATGGCACCTGCAGCATCTAAACAAACCTTTAAGTGTAGAAGAGATTAGACTGGGAATTCAGGTGGTGAAGTTGCTAAAGACTCCTGGCCCAGACAGTTTCACGGCCGAGTTTTATAAAATTTTGATTGATGATATTCCTGGGTTATTAAAAGATTCCTTTATGGACCTTATGGAGAAAGGATGCTTCCCCTCCGATATAAATAAGCGATCATAACGGTCCTCCCTAAGCCGGGTAAAGATCCCACTATGGTCTCCTCTTATAGACCGATCTCTCTGCTTAATTTCGACCAGAAATTATTGGCTAGGATATTGACCGATAGATTGGCGTTAGTTCTTCTAGAGTATATTGGGAAGGGTCAAGTGGGATTCATGAGGGGGCATTATGCAATCGTTAATGTTCGTAAGTTGCTGACGGCCATTTCGTTTTGCTCAATGATCAATATGCCTTTTCTGGCAGTAAGTTTTGACATGGAAAAAGCATTTGATAGGGTGGAATGGTAATATTTGTTTTCAATTTTTCACCAGATGGGCCTAGTAGGTCTTTTTCTCCAAGGTATCACACTGTTATATACAGATCCGGTGGCTTCTATTATTGTAAATGGTGAGTTGTCCCCAGATTTTCCTATCAAACGTGGGACATGGCAAGGTTGCCCACTATCATCTCTACTATTCTTGCTATCTATGGAACCACTATTGTTGGCAATCCAAATGTCTGGAGAAATTCAAGGATTACCTATGGGCCCTTCCATCTTTTAAATATGCTGCTTTTACAGATGATCTTCTGGTATTTTTGTGCAACCCAATGTCCTCTCTACCCCAACTTACGCGTCTTTTTCAGTTGTTTGGTGAATTTTCAGGGTATAAATTGAATAAAGATAAATCTGAAGCGTGGTCATTCCCACATACCCTTCGGACAAAGTGGGGGGAAGCCTTTCCTTTAAAGTGGGCAGAGGGCTCTTACCGGTATTTGGGAATTTGGATTCCTTTACAATTAAAGCAATGTACAATTTTAACATCTCCCCTTTACTCCAAACGACGCAGGATAAATGAGCTCTTTGGTAGTCTTTACCCTTATCCATAGGGGATAGAATTAATCTATTTAAAATAGTTTTATTCCATAAATGGCTCTACGTCTTGCAGCTTCTACCTTTATGTATTTTAGGGAAGGATTTGCGTAGAGAATATAGAATGCTTTTGCGTTTTTTTGTGGACAGAGAAAAAGGCCTGCGTGGCTTTGGCACGATTGAAACATCCATGGCAGTGAAGGGGTAAGGGCCTGCCTGACTTGAAGGGATACAACTTGGCATACATTATACGTTTGGTTAGAGACTGACTCTGAGGGAACAACATTCATGTCGACTGATAGTGACTCCCTAACTATGAATCTCCTCAATCCTAAATATGTATTGCACGTGCCCTCTGGCCGTTTACCTCTCTTGGTGGCTACAAGCCCATTGATAGTTTCTCTTAGGTGTGCCTGGAAAATTTTAATGAAAAGATTACAGCTATTCTCGGCCTGTACACCCTACTTACCTATACAGGGGAACCTAGACTTTTTTCCCGGTGACCATTATAAGCATTTTTATTTTTGGGCAGATCAGGGTATTGCCCATCTTTACCAAGCTCTATCGGGAGGGGGCACGATACTATCTTTACAGGAATTACAGCGCCAATTTGGGTTACGAACGGTAGACTTATTTCCATATTTATAACTACAACACTATATTCCATCACTCCCACAAACTGCGCTGACTATGGATGTAGTGAATAAAATGGATGATTTTTTACATTGTGAGAGACAGAAAATATCTATTTCATTATTCTATAAAGAATGGCAACTCTTAGAGTCGTATGATCTCACTATTGTAGACAAGTGGAATTTGAAGGGTGGATTTGTGCTTTCTACTAATTCATATCTTTCATGTTATAAAGAGATCAAAGCAATATCACCCAATAGTAACTTACAGGAAATGCAGCATAAATATTTGCACAGAGCGTATTTTTCTCAAATCACTGCGTTTAAGGTGCAGCTAGCACCCTCAGATTTATGCTCTAAATGTCTCAAAGAGAAGAGTTCATTGTCTCATGCTTTTTGGCATTGTACAATTATCTCTCAATATTGGTGTAAACTCCTTAAATTTCTATGACTTTCGGACGGTCCTTCAATCTATCCTCTTCTCTAAAATAGAATACTGCAACTCCCTCCTGCTTGGTCTACCCACTGCTACCACAAAACCCCTTCAGATGCTTCAGAATGCTGCCGCCAGAATTCTGACCAATTCCAGCCGAGGAGATCACATCACGCCCATACTCAAGAATCTCCACTGGCTCCCTATAAGCTTCAGAATCCTCCACAAGTCCCTCACCATTATTCACAAGACCTTACACAATCAACACTCACTCGACTTACATATCCCGTTACGACTCCACACTTCAATAAGACCAATAAGAGCGGCCTGTAAAGGAACCCTTCACAACCCCCCCCCCCTGCCAAATCCACTCTTCGCACATCCACTAGGGAACGTGCCTTCTCTGTAGCTGGGCCATCCCTGTAGAACTCCATGCCTCCAGACCTACGCCATGAACACTGCCCATTGACCTTTAAAAAGAAACTCAAGACTTGGCTGTTCAAACAAGCCTTCTCCTAACCCTACCCTAATCCCCTTAATTCTGTAAATACACAACCAGTACTTCAACTGCTAAACCCTGCTACCAGCAATTACATTGCCTTTTTGTCACAATCAATTTGATATAGGGTCTAGTTTCATATGTATAATGTTGTTATAGCACAACCAGTATTTATGTTTAAATTCCTCTTTCATTATTTCATATTGCTCAGCTGCTCATTTGTCATTTGCTTATTGGCTAGCTTTGATTTATACTGTTTATTCAAATGTATAGGGTGGCTATGGCACACCACTGTTGTTCGGTTTAAATATAGCTCTTCTGCTCTTCTCCCACTTCTCCTTCTACCTTTATATTCTGTTAATGTCCCCCCAGTATCTTTTATCTCTACCCTGGTTCCACCCACCTCACACCCTCAGTTCTGCTATGTCTCACGCAGCATTCTACTGTATCTGCTTCTTATACATATTGTTATAAATTTTTAATGTGAATTTTACTCTGGTTCGATGTAAACTGATATGATATGACTGGTGTCATGAATGTCGGTATAGCAAATAAATAAATACATAAATAAATATTGATCATTTAATTGGGATATCCCTTCCTATGGCTCCAGAACTGATTCTATTCACTGTCGACCTGGCCAAATTTGAAAGGAGAGATGTGCAAAGAAGTTTGGTAAGGAAATTGTTAGTACAGGGTATACATTCACTTTTTGTAGTCTGGAAGGAACCCTGTCCACCATCTTTTTGGCAGTGGCGCAGTGCCATACATAACATGATGACGATAAAATCCCTAGCTGCACGCTCCTCCTTTCATAGTAGAATGAAATTTCTTACAATCTGGGGTCCTTACATACAGAATCTTCCCAGTAAAGTGTGCAGCTATATTTTGAACAGTTTGTAATCATTAATGACTAGAAGAGGTCTTTATTTTATTTTATTTTTTTCTTTAAGAAAAAAAAATCTTGTATTGCTAGCCCATTTATTCCTGATTCTTCATTCCTTATTCTCTTCATTTCCTGCCAAATGGTAGTGTGGGGAGGGGGGGCTTTGAGTTTATTTAGAGAGGAGGGGGGGAAGGGTTGGGCCTTCATAATGCTTTATAATGCTTGTAGTTTTGTGAACTTGGCACACCAGAGTATGGCGCTGGACTCGTTTTTGTTAAGGATGGGGGGACAACTTGGAGGAAAGGGGGAGGTATATTCAAATATGCAAATATTGAAATATTGTAAAATTGAAATGTTGACATTGAAAATCAAAATTGAACATACGTATTTGTGGTTGTTGTTTTCCAGTTTAATAAACATATATTTTACATAAAAATCCCTTTCGAGCCACGATCGTTTGTCCCGCGGTCACATCTGAAGAGGGCACTGCGGGGGCCTGTGCAACCGGCGCTCAAGCCCGTCAGGGTAAGGCCTTTACGATCACCTAAACACTTACCCCAGACGGCCCCGGCGCCGGCCACGAGGCTGCTGAAGTCTCCACCTCCCCCATAGCTCCAGCCAATAGGGGAGGGTGCCTGGCACACGAAATCAAGCAGCGAGCGGGGGTTTTAAATCCCCTGCCCTTCCAGCCGGCACCGCGTGCTGAAGGAGCACAACAAAGGGGCCTGCCAACAAAGGGACAAAACCTTCTCCTCCACCTGAGTGCACCCGTTCCTACCCTCCCTAGTGGACTTCTATTTCCTCCCTCTTTTTCACCTCAACTGGCATTATACCTCTCTCACCCTCACCCACTCCCCCAGCAAAGCTCAAACATGCGCACCTTCGCTATCCCAATCATCAGCAACTTTCGAAGAAACCTCCCAAAAAACACCTTATTTCCCACCATTCAACAAAAAAGACTTATTCCTATCATCATATCACCTCTGAACCAACTGCTGGGCCTCACTCTCTTTTCGTTAACCCTTCTTAACGCACAATCCCTCACGAAAAAAAACGCACCTCCACAACTATCTTATAGAAACTAAACCCGATCTATGCGCTATTACTGAAACCTGGTTGAAACCCGAGGACACAGCACTAATCAATCAACTCCCGATACATACCTATGACATCTTCTCTATCCCCAGACTCAAAAAAAGAGGAGGCGGGCTGCTTTTAGCCTCAAAAAAAGAGCTAGGATTATCACTTCAACACGCCAACTCATCAGCCTCTATTGAATTCGCTGTCTTCAAATCTAATCTCATCCAAATCTTTCTCACTTATGCCCCTCCAGGATGTCTGGAATCAGACCCCTCACCTTTAATCAAACTCATAGCTAAACACATTAATTCTGATGCCCTGGCTATAATAATGGGAGACTTCAACCTCCATGTAGATACAACACCTCACTCCTCCAGCTGTGAAACCTTCCTCACCACACTCAGCTTTATGGGATTCAAACAAATCATCAACGGACCTACACACAAAGCAGGACACACTTTGGACTTAATCTTCATAAACGAAAGCCTCACCCCATTTTCCTCCATGACACACTCTCCAGTCCCTTGGTCGGATCACAGTTTGATCTCTACAACCTTGCAAAACAACCAAGCCCTTCTCCAACCACAACAAAAAATCACAGTCCAATTCAGGAAACTTTGCAACCTGGATACCCTCAGCTCTCACTTATCAACAGCATTAGACCAACTGGACCTTTCAGATGCAGACAGCCTCCGCCTCCTGGCTCAAGATCACTAAAAAAGTAGCTGACCTTACCTGCCCATTGAACACAAAAGTCCTTCACACCAACGTGGACAACAGGAAACCCTGGTACTCACCAGAACTAAAAGCCCTCAAACAAAAACTACGAAGCAGTGAACACATCTGACGTAAAAATCCAACTTCAACAAACCAGGTCACATATAAATCTCTCATGCACCAATACAGGATATCCATTCTATGAACAAAAAAAGACTTCTTCTCTCAGAAAATCCACCACTTCAGCTTCGACGCGAAAGCTTTATTCTCTTACGTCTCCACCCTCACCAAACCCCCTCCAGCTACTATTCCCGATGATCAAGCGGCCAGCAAAGCCTCAGAGCTCGCCTTGTACTTCAAGAAAAAAATCTCCAATCTGACAGCACCACTAATGACCAACAAGGGACTTCCTCCTCCCCCCACCTACTCTATGTCTCGACAAGAGACCACAAGTCTGGAATCCTTCGAGCCTACCTCCTCCTTAGAAATAGAAAACGTGCTAAAGAAGCTCAAACCATCATCTCACCCCTCGGATGCGATCCCTTCAAACATCCTCATCTCCATCCCAAAAACCATTGCCAAGCCAATTGCGGAAATTATCAACTGCTCCTTAACACAAGGCCGGATTCCAGACCCACTGAAACTTGCAATCCTAAAACCATTACTAAAAAAACCCAACTTGTCTCCTGACGACCCAGCCAACTTCTGCCCTATAGCGAACCTTCCGTTCATCTCCAAAATCCTGGAAAAAATAGTTAATAAGCAACTGTCGGAATACCTAGACGAAAACAATATCATAACCACTTCTCAGTACGGCTTCCATAAATCTCTAAACACAGAAGCCCTCTTAATCTCGCTAACAGACACCATCCTTCTCAATCTCGATAAAAACCAACCTTGTCTGATCATACTCCTTGACTTATCAGCTGCATTTGACACGGTGAACCACTCTATCCTCCTAGATCGGCTAGCTGACATCGGCATAAAAGGCACCGCACTGAACTGGTTCAAGTCTTTCCTCAAAAACAGATTCTACAAGGTGAAAATCAACAATAAAGAATCTCAACCTGTCAACTCTTCCCTGGGAGTTCCACAGGGCTCCTCCTTATCACCCACCCTCTTCAACATCTACCTTCTCCCGCTTTGCCAGCTCCTTTCCAACCTTAACCTAACTCACTACATATATGCAGATGATGTAGAGCATATAGAAAGACATGATTTAATGGGACACAGTCAACATGGATTTACCCAAGGGAAGTCTTGCCTAACAAACCTGCTTCATTTTTTTGAAGGGGTTAATAAACATGTGGATAAAGGTGAACCGGTAGATGTAGTGTATTTGGATTTTCAGAAGGCGTTTGACAAAGTCCCTCATGAGAGGCTTCTACGAAAACTAAAAAGTCATGGGATAGGAGGCGATGTCCTTTCGTGGATTACAAACTGGTTAAAAGACAGGAAACAGAGAGTAGGACTAAATGGTCAATTTTCTCAGTGGAAAAGGGTAAACAGTGGAGTGCCTCAGGGATCTGTACTTGGACCGGTGCTTTTCAATATATATATCAATGATCTGGAAAGGAATACGATGAGTGACGTTATCAAATTTGCAGATGATACAAAATTATTCAGAGTAGTTAAATCACAAGCAGACTGTGATACATTACAGGAGGACCTTGCAAGACTGGAAGATTGGGCATCCAAATGGCAGATGAAATTTAATGTGGACAAGTGCAAGGTGTTGCATATAGGGAAAAATAACCCTAGCTGTAGTTACACGATGTTAGGTTCCATATTAGGAGCTACCACCCAAGAAAGAGATCTAGGCGTCATAGTAGATAATACATTGAAATCGTCAGCTCAGTGTGCTGCAGCAGTCAAAAAAGCAAATAAAATGTTAGGAATTATTAGGAAGGGAATGGTTAATAAAACGGAAAATGTCATAATGCCTCTATATCGCTCCATGGTGAGACCACACCTTGAATACTGTGTACAATTCTGGTCGCCGTATCTCAAAAAAGATATAGTTGCAATGGAGAAGGTACAGAGAAGGGCAACCAAAATGATAAAGGGGATGGAACAGCTCCCCTATGAGGAAAGACTGAAGAGGTTAGGGCTGTTCAGCTTGGAGAAGAGACGGCTGAGGGGGGATATCATAGAGGTCTTTAAGATCATGAGAGGTCTTGAACGAGTAGATGTGACTCGGTTATTTACACTTTCGAATAATAGAAGGACTAGGGGGCATTCCATGAAGTTAGCAAGTAGCACATTTAAGACTAATCGGAGAAAATTCTTTTTCACTCAACGCACAATAAATCTCTGGAATTTGTTGCCAGAGGATGTGGTTAGTGCAGTTAGTGTAGCTGGGTTCAAAAAAGGTTTGGATAAGTTCTTGGAAGAGGAGTCCATTAACTGCTATTAATCAAGTTTACTTAGGGAATAGTCACTGCTATTAATTGCATCAGTAGCATGGGATCTTCTAGGTGTTTGGGTAATTGCCAGGTTCTTGTGGCCTGGTTTGGCCTCTGTTGGAAACAGGATGCTGGGCTTGATGGACCCTTGGTCTGACCCAGCATGGCAATTTCTTATGTTCTTATGTTCTTATGTGCAAATTCTCATTCTGATTACAGACTCCCTTCACAAAACCCTTTGCTTCTGGAACAATTGCCTTCAATCAATCAACCACCTTCTCTCAAGCCTCAAGCTCATCCTCAATACTAATAAGAAAGAACTCCTCCTCGTCTCTCAGGATGTCAATTATATTTCTGCTAACTATCTGCTCTCCACAATACAACCACCTCTATCCACCCAAGTAAAAAACCTCGGAATCATCATGGATAATCAGCTAAACCTAAAAAAATGTATCCACAACACCACGAAGGATTGCTTCTTTAAACTACAAGTTCTAAAACGGCTGAGACCACTCCTCCACTTCCCAGATTATTGCACAGTTCTCCAATCAATCATTTTCTCAAAAATTGACTACTGCAACGCACTTCTGATCGGGCTATCAGCAAACCCCATTAAACCCTTACAGATGTTGCAGAACGCCACAGCAAGGATTCTGACTAAGACCAACAAAAGAGACCATATCATACCCATCCTGCGGAACTTGCATTGGCTCCCAATCAAGTTCAGAATTATGTACAAAGTCCTCATGGTCCTACACAAAACCATTTATAATACTACTCCTCTGGTCCTTAATATCCCACTTCGTCCACACTTACCTTCCAGACCTGTAAGATCCGCCTACAGAGACACTCTCGTCGCCCCCCCCACTGCAAAATGCACTTTAAGGAAATGAGCTCTTTCCACTACTGGTCCGCAGCATTGGAACGCCCTCCCACCAGATCTTCGACGCGAACAATGCCTGACTACCTTCAAAAAAAGACTCAAAACCTGGCTGTTCGAGCAAGCTTTCCCTTAATTCATCGGATCCTTTCCGCTTCAAACCTCCTCCACAAAAAGACATGCTCACAACTCTCCTCCACCCTACAGAAGACTAGTCCATGTTAGGTACCCTATTTACAAGTCCCTTTCAGTTGATTAGGTTTCCCTAGATACAAGACTCTGCTCAATGCTCAGGTACCCTAGTACAGTCAATTTGTTCACTTCCTTATACTCCGGCTCTAGAGAAGGTCCCATCATTTATTCGCCCGGTTATCCCAGTTATTGTATCCCTTGTTGTAATGTAATGCATTCTTACATGCAAGTTCATATTCTAATGTAAACCGAAGTGATGTGTAATTTTTTACATGAATATCGGTATATAAAAATGCTAAATAAATAATAAATAAAAATCCATTTACATACGTAAAGTGCATTTACACGTGTATATCCTATGGACAATTCAATGGCATATATTGTAGCAATTTTCAAAAGCCCACTTAAACAGGTAAAGTGCATTTATATATGTAAAACCCAATTTTAAGCATGTAAATGCTTTTAAAAATCAGGTCGATTTTTTTTGTAGGGAGTGCTGTCAACATTAGAAAGATGGATGCAGCATACTCTAGAAGATGACATAGTAAAGGCTGCAGGTCATCTGAGGGAAGAGACGTGAAGTATGTGTTCATTTTTTTGCATTTATACAGTGTTCAGGCAGTGGTTAATTGGAAAACACATTGTTGGGATTCCTGCTTCTGAAACATTGGTTTTTTGCAGTAGCCTGTCAGGGATACTGACCTATCTGATTCTTGCTCTTTTAGATGTTCCTTTCCCACCAACTCATCGCTTGATGTCTGACGAGATTTTTGACTCAGATGGGAAGCCAAGGGCTGATATTCTGAAGAATCACTTAATTAAAGAAGGCCGGGTAGATGAAGAAATTGCACTTAGAATTATTGACGAGGGGGCTGCAATCCTCCGGAGAGAGAAGACAATCATAGAAGTGGAAGCTCCAATCACAGGTGAAAGTTCCTGCTCTGGTTGTCTTGTACAAGCTATTGATAGGCCACATTATTTATTTTTATTTAATTTTATTTAAAGTCTCTTTTATACCGATGACCGTTCACACATCGCATCGGTTTACAATTAAACAGTAACAGATGGGCGGAAACCCTTACATATAACATTGTAAAACAGCGTAACTTTTGGGCGGGGCCCTTACATGTAACTGATAAAAAGGAGGCTAAAACTTGGAAGGGTACAGAGCTGACTATACTGGGCAGGGTCCATGTAGTCAATAAATAGATACAGCATAATCACTATATACATATAAGAACAAAACTATATACAATAGATAATGACATAAATAGCCGATTCAAAAGTACCAAATCGAAGGGCATAATACAGATTCCACAGGGTCGAATTCCTTAGTCATATAGTAGGATTATTAGTTAAAAAGAGTTTTAGTAGAACAGGGGGGTTTACTGAAAAAATGTGTGAGTCTGGCCTGCCTTAATTGGTGGTGTTACTGGACTTTGTGGGGTGGCTGCGTTTTTGTTTTTTTTTTGGGGGGGGGGGAGGGTCTGTGATGGGTCTTGTCACTCTAGTTTTATTGACTTGACTGAGGTACATGGGGATCCTGTTGAGTCAGATGTTGAATATTCTAAGCTGCACTTATTTTCTTTGAGCTGTCATATCCTTGTACCTGAGTCTTACTTTTATCATTGCAGTGTGTGGTGATATCCATGGCCAGTTCTTCGATCTTATGAAGTTATTTGAAGTGGGTGGAACGCCTGCAAACACAAGATACCTCTTCCTTGGTGACTATGTAGACCGAGGCTATTTTAGTATAGAGGTAAATGTTTACATTAATGTTCTGGTCTAAATCTTCAAAGAATCCACTAGCTACAATCATAGGTCCCAAATGTCTGTCCATTTGCCAATGATGACATAACTGCAGCAAATCAATGCAATGTTTGAAATGATGAAGGAAACTTCTCTACAATTGTTCAAATAGTGTCCCCAGCCCGAAACCACCATTATGTCAGCCACGTTCCTTGGAGGAAAATGCGGAAACACATCTTTGGACAGCAGCTTCCAAATGTGCCATCAGTTGTGTTTCTTTCCTGACTGATGGCACATTTAGATGCTTCTGCCCAGTAATGTTTCTACATTTTCATCGGCCTTTCCATGACAACTGACTAGGTCTGAGGGACATGATGGGCTTGATTTACAAAGAGACTTAGGAACATAAAATCAGGTAGGGGTTTGTGTGTGTAAAAGTACCTTTGAAACCCTGTTTCTGTGCAAAGTTTTACACCTGCTCAGGAGGTGGAACTTTCTGCACATATGTGCACATGTGTCCCGGGGAAATCCGCAGATTTTTAAAGCGAACTTACGGGTGTAAGTTGACTGAAAATTATGGCTAAAGACTTTAGCTCCAGACAGGCTGTTATAAAATTACCCTCCCCATGTATAGTGGTCTCCAGTGGGGCAAGACTGCTGATGGTGTTCTTTTAAATTTTCCCACAGTGGTTTTGACTTTCACGTTTTCAGAAGGTGGTTATATTTCTAAGTTTCTATAAAAACAGTATCTGAATGCAAGAAAGTGTGGGATAAATACAGGGGATCTGTAAGGAAGTGATGAGAATTATAATAAATTAATTGGATGGTTGGGCAGACTGGATGGGGCCGTATGATCTTTTTCCACAGTCATATTTCTGTGTTTCTGTTTTATTGTACAGAGGCAAAATGTAGATGTTTACAACTTCTGTATAAAAAGCAATTGTTCATGAATCAGACAAAGTGTGCCGAAGCGGTGTAACATATTTGGGAGCTTTAGGAGAGATGTGACGGCACAAGGAACACATTTTGCTGGGAAGTATGTTGGGGGCAAATTTCTAACTGTCTGCACTGCTGCAGAGTCCACAGGTATTTTTTCTCTGAGGGCAAGCAGGATGGCAGTCCTCACATATGGGTGGCATCATCTGATGGATCCTGGCATGGAAAAACCAATAGCATGGAGAGTCTCTGCCATAGGGGCTGAGACATGCCGACGTGCCTGGCTGCGGGCCTTGGATCTCTGCTTGGACTTGCTGATATGCCATGTACTGGGGAGAATCTCTTCAGAGACAGGGTTAAGGATGCAGTGGCACAGATCTGGGGTCATTGTGCAACACTCCAGCAGTTTTTCACAGGTACTCCAGACCTGTGAAGAACTGCTGGAGGTACCTGAGCTGAGGGAAGAGGAAGCATTATCTTCCGCCCCCTCAGTTCTGATTGCAGCAAGCCCCTCACACCCTTCCAAGGAAGCAGAGGGTGCCTAAGCCCCCAAAAGCAGCCCAGGCGGTATCTGGGATGGGATTTTGATTGGACCGTAGAGAGCATTGCCATGATCCCAGTACCCATGCTGGAGAACCTTCTGGCCAGGGGTAGGCTACGATTTTATGTAAATTGATGGCCCAGTATACCCTTTTACATGTGGGTCCTTAGTGTCGTTGAAAGAGAATACAGATTGAACCTATTGGCTCTGCACTAGATCAGCTCCTAGTCTCATCTTGGGGGTCAGTCAACATGTCAGGAATTGTTTCAAACAGAGCTCTCCTCCGTTTGATGGCCACAGTCAAGCCTGTTCCACCAAGGCAAAGAAGATGGGGATTTTACTCCAAGTATTTCTTAATTCCAAAGAAAACAGGGGGATTCTGTCCCTTCCTTAACTTAAGGGCCTTGAAAAAATTCATCAAAAGAGAAAAATTCATGGTAGGTTTCCATGGGCACATTATTTATTTGATTAAAATACTTATATTCCACAACTTCGAAATGTACAATTTGTCAAGGACCTTAATCTCCTTTCTTCAAAAAGGGGATTGGTTCTGCTCTCTTGATCTAAAGGCTGCTTATGCTCACATAGAGTTTTTTCCAGGTCATAGGAAATATCTCCGATTCGTAACAGGAAACCACCAACTTCAGTATTGCATTCTATCATTTGGGCTAGTGTCTTCACAAAATGCCTAGTCATGCTGGCGGCACACTTACACAAACTGTAGGTGCATGTGTTCCCTTCTTTGGACAATCAGCTGGTCAAGAGCAAGTCTCTGACCAGAGCCAAGGAATCGATGTGCATGACTATCCGAGTGTTGGAGTTACTATGGTTCATCGTTAACTACCCTAAGCCTCACCTCATCCTGTCATCTCAATTGGAGCTCTGCTAGACACGTCTCAGGCAAAAGTCTTCCTTCCCAGTAAAGGGCCACCACTGTGATGACCATAGAAGAGGAGATCCAGATGAGACAGCAGATATCAGCGTGGCACATGTTGAGGCTATTGAGCATCATGGCATCAATAGTACATGTAAATTCTATGGCATGTCTATATATGAGAAGCACTCAATGAACCTTGAGGTTTTGGTGATTATAGGCTGTGCAGGATCTCCAAGACAGCATCTGATCACACAACTGCTCAGAAACATTCTGCCTTGGTGATGGGACGGTTCCAATTTGAGCAAGGGAATCCCTTTCTAAATTTCTCTGATCCAAATTATCCTCACAATGGAGGTGTCCAACCTGGGTTGGAAGGCTCATGTAGATGGACTCTGTATTCAGGGCTCTTGGTCTGCCTATGAAAAGCTGCATCAGATAAACATCTTGGAACTCTGGGCGATTAGGTATGCTCTATGGACGTTCCGAGATCGACTGTCCAACAAAGTTATTCTTGTACAGATGGACAATCAAGTGGAGATGCATTACATCAATAAGCTGGGAAGTACAGTCTTGTACCTTCTGTCAGGAAACTGAGTTGTGGGGGCTGGCTATTTTTGAAGGGAATGGCTCTTTGAACCATTTACCTGGCCGGTATGGAGAAAGTGTTAGCAGACAGACTGAGTTGGTCCTTATAACCACATGAAATGGTCCCTGAACCAGGGACTTCAGTGGTGGATCTGTTTGCGTCTACTTGGAACAGGAAAGTCCCACTCTTCTGTTTCAGACAGATGGTGTGCAGCAAACTAGCCTTGGATGCTTTTGCCCTACATTGGGGTAGGGGCCTTTTGTATTAGTATCTGCTTCCCACTGGTGGTGAAAGTTTTGTTGGAGCGGAAAGAGGCTCATAGTCCCTTTTGGCCAAGACACGTCTGGTTCCTGCTACTTTGGGAGATGTCCACAGGGGAACCGATCAGGCTAGGGTTTCCTCAGATCTCATCTCTCAGGATCAAGATAGGTTGTGCCATCCCAACCTCAAGTCCCTATCGCTCACTGCTTGTATGTTGATTTCTTGGAGGATGTGTGTTGTGTTTTTTTTTGGCTTCAAGAAAGGCTTCCACTAGGAAGTCCTATGGACTGAAATGGAGGAAGTTTGCCATGTGGTGTGAGCAACTGGCCTTAGATTCTTTCTCCTAGTTCCATACAAAAACTGCTTGATTACCTTTTACATTTATCTCAAGACCATCTTTGTGAGACTGGCAATAACATCACCATGTAGAAGGTAAGCACATCTTTGTACAGCATTTGGTTGCACGTTTTATGTGGAGTTTGCTTCATTTAAAGCCTCCCATTAGACCTCCTGCGATGTCATGGAACCTCAACGTGGTTTTGTCCCATTTAATGAAAAGTTCCTTTTGAGCTACTGCACTCCTGTGACATGAGGTACCTGACCTGGAAAGTTGCATTTTTGTTGGTAGTCACTACAGTGTACAGGGTCAGTGAGCTTCGGGCTTTAGTAACTTATCCACCTTATACCATCCTAAATTCTTGTCTAAGGTGCTGTTGGAATTCCATCTTAATCAATCAATTGTGCTTCCAGCATTTTTTCCCAGGCCACATGTTCACCAAAGCCATCAAGCACTCCACAGTTCGGACTGCAAAAGAGCCTTGGCCTTCTACCTGCAGCAGACTGAAACCCATGGGCAGTCCACCCAACATTTTGATTCTTTCGATGGAAACAAGCTGGGGATTTCTGTTACCAAACAGACTCTTTTCAATTGGCTAGCATATCGCATATTCTTCTGTTATGTCCAGGGGGGATTAAAACTGGTGGATCATGTCAAGGCTCACTCTGTCTGAGCCATTACAGCATTGGTGGCTCATCTGCAATCAGTCCCCATGGAGGAGATCTGCAAAGTTGTGATGTGGAGTTCTCTCTGCTTATTCACATCTGTTTCCTGTATGGATAGGGATGGTCGACACAAAAGTAGGTGTGATCAATCCATCCTTCAGAATTTGTTTGAGGTGTAGAACACAACTTTTTCTCACCTAGGGCCCATTGCTTTTGTTCCAGGTTGCCCCTCCCCCCATAGGTTAAAGATAAAACAGAAAAAAGCTTGTTGCCAATAGATAATACTGTTTTTCCATGCGCATTGGCCGGGGGGGGGGTGGGTGACTCTTCCCCTTTTTCCTTTGGGGATTAGCCTGTAGCTGGGGATTTATCCATATGTGAGGACTGCCATCCTGCTTGTCCTTGGAGAAAGCAAAGTTGCTTACCTGTAATAGGTATCCTCAGAAGACAGCAGAATGTCAGACCTCATAAAACCCACCCACCTCCCTGTGGAGTTAGTTTCTCCATTTTTCATTTCTTTTTGCTAAATACAAGAGTGAAGGGACCTCGCCTGTACGTGTGGTACAGTAACATGCCTTGGGCATTCCCAGTAAGGTCAATTCAAAGTTCTAGAAACTTTGACATAGATTTTCTGTTCCGGGCTCCATTGGATGATGTCACCCATATGTGAGGACTGACATTCTGCTGTCCTTGGGAAAACACCTGTTACAGGTAAGCAACTCCTCTTTACCGGTCATCTTTGCACCAATTTTCAAAGAGAAAGCACATGAGGCCTTTTAACTACAAGCTAAAAGTAGAACAGTGCATGGATTTTTAGTCACATTGAGGGTAGGTGATTTTCAGAAAGCCAGGTAAAATGCTTTTTATCCATGTATATCATTTAAAAAATTGTCCTCTTCATTATCATTTCTTTATGAAACCTTGCTTTGAGTTGTTGCACTTTATGGTGTCATTGGCACATGGACAGAAAATTGACACCTACGATTATAACTATTGTATAGTGTTTGTACATGGTGGATATGTCCTGATACATCTGTCCGAGTCCCTTTACATAGTTTTGTTTCTTTGCATATTTTATTATGGGCAGGATTTTTCAAGTATGTTGCAATAGTTTATATTTAATTTTTTACCATGTTTTTTTCTTTTTATTTGTCCATGGATTTACCTCCCCATTCCTAACCCTTAACTCTTTCACATCAGCCTCTCCTTCTCCGCTGAGCATCTTTCTATAAGATGGCTTCCGTTCTTGCTTCCTTTGGGAGGCAGTTTTCAACCTGTCAGAGGGAATGTATGTGTGTACATCCCCTTCAAAACCGCCACGGGTATGAGGTACCTGCCGACCTTTGCTCCTGCTTTTTCTGCAGGTATAATTTCAATGGAAAAAAAACATGCACAAGATTGAAAATCCAATCCACACATCTTGTTTTCCAACCCCCGGGGAATACACCCCCACAATCTCCCTAAAACAAAATGTGCTGTGCAACATTTAGCTGGAGTGAGAGAAGGCAGTTTTTAGACAGCCAATTTACCCAGGGGAAATGGGTTCACAAGTTTTGGATCATTTTTCATTTCTTAGCCATACTAAAATAAAATGTACTCTCCTTTATCCCCTCCCCCCCCCCCCCCCCCCATCTTTCCCTGGGCAGCTCGGTTGACCCTCACCTATTTCATGCAGAGCAGTTAAAAATGCTGGTTTAAGATGAGAGGAAGTGAAGGATGCAAGTCTTCTGCTCCATCCTTTTTACTGCCTCTCCAAACAGGCTGACACCAAGGAGTTTTAAGGCCTTAAGGGGAGAATTGATGCACCTCTACACTTCGGCAGATACTGTAGTCTGGACTGGTAGGCCACACATTGGAGCAAATTCACTTGGGCAGGGAAGACCTGTTCAGTGGAGGAGCCAGGAGCATCTGCTTAGCCATGTGGGGGCTCTGAGCACTTGTAGGTAAACCCCTAGCATTTCATGAACTGGGGTCTGAAGCCAGGAATTGCTTCTCCACCCACCAGTGAATGTTCCCTACGTAAAAAACATGTCAGCCTTCGACAGTCATCTGTTTCTTTCTGTTTCCCAACAGTGTGTATTGTACCTTTGGGTCCTAAAGATCCTGTATCCAAATACCTTATTTCTTTTGCGGGGTAATCATGAATGCAGGCATCTAACAGAATATTTCACCTTTAAACAGGAATGTAAGTACAAATATATTTTGGGGATTTTTTGTGCTCTTTAACATTTAGGGGATAATGTGAAACTATGTGCTGGCCCGCAAGATAATTTTCAAAGGGAAAATCCTCAGGGAGTTTCTCTTTGAAAATCGGGGCTGGCAGGGGAATGTGGCTACTTAGTACCCATTTATGCAGGTAAACACCAGTTCACCTGCATAAAAAGTTCTGAAAATTACGGGAAATGAATTGGGTCAGGTTAAGAGCAATGAACTTATCAAGTAATGATGGTGCTTTTATTGAAAGATGTGAATACTTATCCTCTGGAAACTAGCTTAAAATCACCAACTCATTTTAGATAATAATGATTTTTAGACAGTGCTGGCGTGGGCTGATTTTGACCGAAAACCTAAAGGTGAGAGGCTCTGTGTCCGTCTGTAGTCCCCTGAGCCATCCAGTCCTAGAGCTTAAAAACTCAGTATTTTTGCTAATCCCTTGGGCCAGTCAGTCCCAAAAGTGAAAGGCTCTGGGTTCCTATGTCAGTCCCATGAGCAATCTGGTCCTAGAAGCAAGAGGCTCTTTAGGGCCAGTCCTCTGAGCCAGGTAGTCCTAGAGGTGAGAGGCTTTGTATCCCAGTGTGAATGAAGTTAGCTAAGGAAAAACAGCAAAGTCATTTGGTATCGGTGGTATGTTTTAAAGCTTATTAATGGGTAAAGATGCAAGCTGTTGAGATTGCAAAGGTCTCCATCTTATGCAGTGCCAGTCACCTTAGCCATCCATTTCTGTGCAGTGATAAAATTACTTGTCTGTTTTTACTAATTTTTCTTGTAGTTCGATTTTTTTTCATTGAAATTTGTAAAAAAAAAAAAATGCTATTCATCCATTGTGTTTGGCATGTGCAATGGAGACTTCCTTTCTGCCCGTTTCTTGGAAATTACATCTAGAATAGCCCAAACCATAGTAGTAGTTTCCTCTGCCAACAGATGGAGACAAAACGAAATTTGAAGGCAGAGATCCATTCCTTTCATAAGGTCATACTATATCCTCTGCCTTAGCTTTATTTTGTCTCCCAGCAGGAGATTTTGTTCTAATTGGAACAGGGAAGTATGCTAGATGTTTATTTAAATAGACATAATTTAGCAGTAAGAGATACTGCTGTGTACACCCCGTATCCTAAACAGTAGCATGTCCAATTGTTTCAAACCTATTTTAAAAAATAAACTCTATTTTAAGTTCTTTTTAGGAGGTGTGACTTTTTATACTTTCATGTGATATGTGTTTAAAAAATAAAAGGAAAATGTTGCACAGCTATATTGCATGTCATAGGATAACTAGTATTTATTTATTTATTTATTTATTTTATATACCGACATTCGATCGAGATATCACATCGGTTTCCAGATAACTAAAGGAATAGGGTGGTAACAGCCCTATTTTACATTATAACATGGTAATAAATGGATATAAGAATATTTTACATTATAACATGGTAATAAATATAACAAGTTATAACAGAACTAACAGGAATACATGGTACATTAGACTATAGTATATAACATATGTACATAAATGGCTTGTTGATGAGGATAATTTATGGTGAGGATAATTTATGGTGAGGATAATTTATGGTGAGTACACATAGGCAGTGGTCTTGCCTTGGCTATAAGACTGTGCAGCTTTTTGCATGTCCTCCTGATAATTATTACTGATATGTGCAGACTTAGGGGCCTATGTACTAATGAGTGTCAGCTTTAAACATTCACGTTTAACGTGTTAATTCAGGTGTTATCTAACACCCATGTACAAATGATTAGTGTGCTCTCATTGGGTATTAATGCTGGATGGACTAGCAACTGATTTGGGTAACTCAGATTAAAAAAGGCAGCAAAATGTAATTACATCTCCTGAGGTATAGTTAATTTTATAGCAGGCAGGCTTCTCACCACATGGCATCAGGCCTTAAGGGAACCCCCTCCCACTCTTCAACCAAGAATGGGCCTTCATACCTACCTCACCCCATCAAGACAAACCTTTCCCCATCAAAAGCTTTCTCTAATGCAGCTGTGCCCCAGGACTCACACCTAGGACTAGTAAAGTGGTGGGAGGAGGAGAGCATCCTACTTGCATCCTGCCATGTTGCCAGCTCACTTGCAACTAGCAGTCTTGCCACCTTAAGCGCATGTGCATGTTTCTGTCCTCTTCCTGCTGCATTGCTGGTCCCAAGGTCTGGGGGAGGAGCATGCTAACCAGCCCTTTAACTTTGGGCTGGAAAGTGTGGGGAGTCGACGTTTTCTAGAGGCATGCAGAGTGCTGCAGCATTACTATGGCCACATTCACTTTAGGGATGTCATTATAATGCAGCAGCATTCTGCATATCATTAGTTATCTACTTACTATGCTAAATAGCGGTTTCTTGCAAGCAGTAAAATCAGCTGTTAATATGTGTTAACTGATGATTTTACCAATTGTTAGTATATAGGCCTTTTAAGAGCATAAATAAGGTCTTAACTAAAGAGCAAAATTGGCAAGAACAGAAGCCTCAAATGCCATACTAATATAAAGAACATTTTTTTGGAGGGGTCCCATCGAGTTGGAAAATCAAAAGGAACAGGAGGAAACTACTGGGTCAGAAAGAATAGAGATTAAGAATATCTTTCTTTTATGAAGAAGGAAGGATTTTTAGAAGGTTTCTCCCTTCCCTGCTGCAATCTGCAAGGCTAACCTCACCGAGTTGCCCTTTAATGGCTTGCCTTTATTTGGGAGCAAGTTGAAGAAACCGATCAGTAAGTGAGGCGAATCTCCAGTTCGTTTGCCAGAGGATAAGAAGCAGACGCAGCGCCCCTTTAACATCAGAGGTCGTGCTAGAGCAGTGGTTCCCAACCCTGTCTTGGGGACCCCCCAGCCAGTCAGGTGTTCAGGATATCCACAATGAATATGCATGAGAAAATTTGCATGCTACCTGACTGGCTGGGGGGTCCCCAGGACAGGGTTTGGAACTACTGTGCTAGAGGATCCAGGAGTTTTCAACCTTATAGAGGAGCGAACTTTCAGAGGGCTCAGCCTTTCTGTAGGTCTCATTCCTTTCATCCCTGACAGCTCAGAAGAGGCGCAGACTTGGGTAGTGAAACCTCCCGAGCCTCCCAATGAATGTTTGCCGACCCACTTCTGGGAACAGGAGATAAGGGGATGCCTCTCTCTTTTATCAGAGGGAGGGTTGAAATTACAGTGGGTCCTGGAAGTGATGCGAGAAGGATGTGTAATGGAGTTTCACAGTGTTCCTTGGGACGTATTCATGGAGTCGCTCTGCCACTCTCTGCAGAAGAAGCAGGCGGTGGAGAGTACATTTTCAAGGCACCTGAGTCTGAGGGCTGTGGTCCCAGTGTCCGCGTCTGTTATGAGTTCAGATCGTGGACACTGGTATCCTGCCCAGGGAATCTGACCTTGGGGCTAATTTTATATAAACACACACAATTACTGGGATTATACCTGAGAACTTGAACCCAGGGGCTTATCCCCTACACAAATGGCCACTCACAATTACTGGGATTATACCTGGGGGCTTGAACCCAGGAGCTTATCCCCAATACAAAGAGCCACACACAAACTTTGATTCGGTACATCACGGTTCCAGGTAAGAAAGTAAGTTTATTTGAGCGATAGGAGAATAGAACAAATAAAATCAGATCATATAGAAAAAGTAATGGTAGATGATAACAATTGCTATAGAGATATAAAAAGCTTATATTTCCAAAGGATCAGCCGTACCATCACGTCTAGGGCTCGCTCTCTCCTCTCTCTCTTGCTCTCTCCCCTTATACACTACAAACGCTTGTGAAAGCAACAGTGTTCCCTCCCTCTGAGTTCTTATCAATTTTCAGAAACAGCTGTGCGGCCTTCATTCTCTCTTTCAGGCTTTAGTATAAGTTAATTGCTAGTTTTCTCATTATAGACAGTGTAATAACTAAACAAACACTCTTGCCTGTTCATAAACATTTCACAGTGCAAGACAGTAAACAGGAGTTCATTCAGAGGTTGGCTTGTGGCCTTCAAACTAGTCTGTGTCTGGGTGAAAACTCTGAATCCATACGGCCTATCCTCTATATACATCCTCATCAAAAAGTAACAAAAAATGACTCCAACAGCATCTCAAGAAAATATGGGGTGATATTCCATTTATTTCATTGTGCCAAAGAAGGAGGGCTCCTTTCGACCCATCCTAGATCTCAAAGGTGTTAGCCGTCATCTGCAGGTGAACAAGTTGCGCAATACTGGCTGTGCAGTCGGGGAAGTTTCTGACCTCTGGAACTGTCAGAAGCGTACCTTAACATTCCCATCTGACTGGAACATCAATGCCTTCTCCAGTTTGCAGTGCTGGGGCACCATTTTCAGTTTTGGGTGCTGCCCTTTGGTTTGGCCACCGCTTCCAGAATCTTCTCCAAGGATACTGGTAGTAGTTGCGGCAGAATTATGAAGGGGAGGAATCCTAGCAGTCCTATATTTGGATGACTGGCTGCTCCAAGCCAAGTCACCAAGAGAGAGCTGCCTGGTAACTCACAAAGTGATTTCCCTGCTGCAGGAACTTGGCTGGGTGTTGAACCTAGCCAAGAGCGGTTTTCAGCCTTCTCAGTCATTGGAATACTTCGGGGTTCATTTTGACACAAAGCAGGGCAGTTCGACTTCAGAAGATGATAGACCAGCTCTGTTGATGACCACTCTGCGCCTGACTGTATGGTCTTACCTGCAGGTACTTGGCTTGATGGCAGCAACCCTAGAAGTGGGCAAGGGCACATGTGTGTCCTCTTCAGCGCTCCCTGCTGTCTTGGTGGAACCCAGAGTCTCAAGAATATTTGATTCGGCTTCTCCTGCCGATGGAGGTTTTCTCCCAACTGGAGTGGTGGCTGCAGGCAGACCATCTGAGGAAGGGAGTTTCTTTAATCCCTCCGGACTGCCTGGTACTGATGATGAATGTGAGTCTCCTTGGTTGGGGAGCACATTGTCAGGACCTGACAGCGCAAGGCTGCTGCAATGCAGAGGAGTCTCTCTGGAACATCGATCGCCTGGAAGCCAGAGTAGTCTGGTTGGTGCATTTACAGTTCAGCAACAGACTGCAGGGTTGATTGGTCCGAATAATGTCAGACAATGCTACGACAGTGGCTTCCAACAATCGGCATGGAAGTACCAAGAGCCAACAAGTGTCGCAAGAAATAGATCAACTTATGGAATGGGCAAAATGCAGCTCCATATGATCTCTGCCTCATACATCGCAGGCAAAGACAATGTAAGAGCAGACTTTCTCAGTAGGGAGAGTCTGGACCCTAGAGAGTGAGTGTTGTCAGATGGGGCGATTCACCTGATTCGGGATTGCTAAAGTCTCCTGTTCTTAGTCCTGTTGGTGATCTTGTGAAATGCGAAGGTACCATGCTTCTTCAGTTGCAGAAGAGAGTGAAGTCCTTGGAGATCGATGCTCTAGTGCATGAGATTCTGGCAGACAAGTCACTGTATGCCTTTCCTCCATAGCCCATGTTGGGCAATTTGATTAGAGGGATTGTGCTCTTGGTTACTCCGGATTGGCCCAGGAGATCGTGGTATGCAGATCTGCAGAGGCTCCGGGTGGATTAACCTCTTTGACTTCCAGCACACGAAGATCCGAATCAATTTTGTCTTGCGGTTTGGCTCTTAAAAGGGCTCGCTTGCTGAAACATGGCTATTCCACGGCAGTGATTTCCGCCTTACTAAGAGCAAGAAAGTTCTCCACTTCCTTGGCCTATGTAGAGAGTGTTTGAGGCCTGGTGTGAGGATCGAGACACTCTTCCTTTCTTGGTCAAGAGTCCGTTCATTTTGGAATTTTTGCAGGATGGCTTGCATAAAGGCTCTCAATTCCTTGAAAGTACAGGTAGCAGCGCTCTCCTGTTTTAAAGGTCAGATAAATGGTGGATCCTTGTTGGCTCATCCTGATGTGGCCCATTTTCTGAGAGGTGTGATGTATTTCTTCAACCTCCCTTGCAGTTTCTGGTGCCCTTGTGGAGTCTTAATTTGGTGTTGCACTTCTTGGCAGGCCCTATGTTTAGACCGCTATGTACTCTCTCCTTGCGGTTGTTGATCTTGAAGACAGTAATTCTGGAGGCAGTTGTTCTGAGCGTAGGGTTTCTGAACTGTAGGCCCTGTCTTGCCAGGAACCATTTTTCCAGGGGCGGTACAGCTGTGTACTGTTCCTTCCTTTTTACTGAAGGTGGTCACTGAGTTTCACTTGAATCAGTCCATCTCCCTACCATATTTAGAGAGCGAGATGTAGAGGAGTTTCATTTGTTGCGACCCTTGGATGTCAGGAGGCATATTGTCAGATATCTCAAGATTACTGAACTCTTGCAGTTTGTCCTTCGAAGCGGTACTAGACAGGGAGAGCCAGCCTTGCGGGCTACAATAGCTCTCTGGCTTAAGGAGGTAGTTACGGCTACATACGTGGATGCTGGGAAACTGTTACATAGTCAGGTTAGGGCTTATTCCACTAGAGCTCAGGCTGTGTCATGGCAGAAGTTAGATTGTTGACCCCCATAGACATTTGCGAACTGCAACGTGGTCCTCCTTACACACCTTTTCCAGGTATATTGTCTAGATGTGCAGGCCCGGGAGGACATGGCCTTTGCATATGCAGTTTTGACTGGATCAAGGGCCATGAGGGAGTAGCTTGGGTACATTGCACTTGTTCTGATTCATCTGACTGGACACTAAGAAATGAGAAATTACTACTTACCTGAAAATTTCCATTTCCTTAGGACGGTCAGATGAATCCAGCTTCCCTACCTTGGCTGCCAAATGATTGTATTATAGTCCTCCTGTGTGGCTACATGTTACAGGGATTACTGGTAAGTGTTAGTCCAGTCCCTAGACAAGGTTATTATATTCTTGACTGAGCTCAGTGTTGCCTGCTGGTTGAGTTTTGAAATGGTTATCTGTTTTTAATCAAGTTTTTTGCTAGTCTGTCCACAGTTGCTTTTGAAGAGAATACTGGCAGGCTGATGTCACTAGAGGGGGTTATATACTGTAATGTCAGTTTACTCCGCTTCATCTGCTGGTAGGAGAGCATAAACCCACTTGTTCTGGATTCATCTGACTGTCCTAAAGAAAAGGAAATTATCAGGTAAGTAGTAATTTCTCATTGGGGAGGAGGCGGAAGTGGGGAAACTTCTTAGACCGATAGGCCTGCAGTGTTTCACATCTTTTGGGGTGTTTGAGGGAGTGGAAGAACCATGTATAAATTGCCAGTAGTAGTTGGTGATGTTATGTTCCTGGACCCTTGGGCTGGTTAGGACAGAGGACAAAATGCTGTAGTAGTCTACTTTAGTTGTCCCAACCAGGAGGTGGTTCGGAGGTTCGAAGCAGGCTGCGACCCAGGACTTATGGTGGAGCCCTATGCGACCAAGGACTCGGTACCCCGTGGGCGGACGGATGAAGAGGGAGCTTGAAGATTGAAAAATCTTCACCCTGGAAACCAGCGCTCTCCCGGGAGAAGCCCTTAAGAGCCTGGTCGCTGGGACTTAGGAGATTCACCCTGGAAGCCGAAGTCCCCCCAGGAGGAGCCCGTAGGGACCCGGCCGCTGGGACTTAGGCAACTCCTGAAGGAGAGGGTGGTCCGGATGCAGGCGCCTCCTGCAGGTCGTGGTTCCGGACGGCTGGCGCCTCCAGCAGGTTGTAGGTAATCCCAAAGTCGGTCCCGGAGTCGAAGTCCAAGGGTGGTCCGCAGCCAGTCCAGGGGTCGGTATCCAGAGAGGTTCACAGCTGGTCCACGGGTCAAAGCCAGAACACGATCCAGAGCCAGTCCAAAGGGTCAGAGCCGGAACACGATCCAGAGCCAGTCCAAGGGGTCAGAGCCAGAACACGATCCAGAGCCAGTCCAAGGGGTCGGAGCCAGAAGAATCAACAGCAAGGGGAGCAGGCAGAAGCAGGACGAAGACAATCAGGAATGCAGCAACCACAGGCAACACCCAGGAACCTATTGCAAGGCATTGGAGGATCCTAGAAGCAGGACTCATATACCTGCAGGCGTCTGACATCATCCCCAGCTGTCCTGCTGATTTTCCCGTGCTGGCCCCTTTAAGGGGAGCTCCTCCCCGCGCGCGCGTGTCAGGGGGCGGGGCCAGCCATGCCGAGTCGTCGACGTCTCTCCCGAGGAGGGAGAGACGTGCTGGAGGGCCTGCAGGCCCGAGGAAGCTCTGAAACGGCCCGGGCCGCCCCCGAGGTAGGTGGAGGGACTGGGGCACGGCCCGGGACCACAACAGGTGAAGCCTAGGAACCTTTGCAAGGATTTGAGTCGCACAAGCTGGGGCCAGTTCTGGATAGCCTTCACCTTTTTAGGGTCCATGCGAAGGCCGTGGTGCTAAATAATGTAACCCAGGAAAGGCAACTCCACTCCACCTGTTCGAAGGTGCATTTTTCAAGCTTGGCATAAAGATGCTTCTCATGGACCCTCTGGAATCCCTGTTTGACATGTTGTCTGTGCTGGGCTAAGGAGCGTGAGAAAATGAGGATGTCATCTAGGTAGACAAGGACGTGAGAATAAAGAGGTCCCAAAAAATGTTATTAACCATGTGTTGGAACAGAGCTGGTGCATTACAGAGGCCGAATGGCATTGCTATGGCTTGAGCAAAACACTTGATGGAGACCTAAATGGTACTATGGATCCCCTCCAGGGATGTTTCCCTCTTTGTTGAAGAAGCCAGCAAATTCAGCAGAAGGCTCTGCTGGAGTAGACCCTTTCTCAATTCCAAGAAGGAAGGTTGCTTCCTCAACGCAGGTGCCCTCCTTTCTGGCATAGAAGAGCCCCATGGCTCCAAGCCATTTGTTCTATGTGGACATGGCACTGGCCCAGGTGCTGTCTGCCTTATTGGCATGGAGAATGCCAGTGGACTCCAAGGAACCTTCAATCTCATTGGTGTGGAGCACTCATTGTGCAGAAACGGGCATCCGTCAACTATGGAAAATGGGGCCTTGGCACAGAGAAAGGCCTTACCGGCACCAAGAGGCAGATCAGGTACCAGTCAGTGAGACATACCAGTGTAGTTTGTTTGTTTGTTTGTTTGTTTATTTATTTAACATTTTTCTATACCGACCTTCATGAAAGATTTCATATCAGATCGGTTTACATGTAACAAAGGGTATAACTTAAACAAGAACAATTCACTTGAAGCGGAAGTTACATATAACAGGGTATATAACTTGGGGCTAGGCTAGTCAGAGGTAAAGGACAGTGTAACTGAGGAGAACTAGAAAAGGCAATGAAACAAAAAGAAATGGCAGCTTAATTATAGTGTCTAAACATGGCGAGGCATTAGCCGGTAAAGTGTTCCAGAACCTGCGGCTTTTACAGTTGAAAATACTGCACCTTTGAGTTCCTAATCAGTGATGCCAGGGGCAGTAGCTTTCAATGAGGATGGGCCAATAAGGATGTCTTTCCACCAACTCCAGCACAACGGGTTCCTTAACCAGTTGGAGCTTAGCTATCTGAGTTAATGAAGAATTTCTTTGCCTTCTTAAGCCTTGATGAATAGAGAGAAAAGTTGGAGCCTTTCCTGTCCAGAATAAAGGAGCTTTCTCTGCATAATGAGACCATACAGAGTCTGTGAGTGGTTGAAACCTCACCTCAGGGGACTTCCTGAGGTAGGAGTGAGTCCTTGTCCTGAGGTAGTAGATTCACCTTCCCCAAGGGAGTCTCTCCATGGATCAGAATGGAAAGAAGTGGAATCGGTTCATTCTGAGTTGCTGCTAATTGTTTCTCCCGTGCATCAGCAGGGACTTCACTCTCAGTTTTCCTTATCATTGGACTCCTTGCTGTGGTCAGATGATGAGGATTTTATAGGATCCCTTTGGAACCTCAGCCTACGTTTCCACCAGAAGATGTCAGCTATCCTCATTTTCTGGATAAGTTAGCAAAATTGTCATCCATCAATGTGAAAAAGGAGTAGGACCCAAGGAAGCATGTCTTTGGTAGGCTGCAATTTCAACAGCTTCTGGCAGAGTCTGCATTCATCCCAGTGTATAGCCTCCTCAAGGATCTATGAGGGCGTGGCAGGCTCCTCTGTCTCCAGTAGCCAAGAAACACATAAAATAAGGGAGGATAATTTTCAAACACAGCTGTGTGTAGCGGCATATGTACGCATATATGACCGCGAGTCTTCTTACCACCGTATTTTATAACCCATGAGTATGATATATAAAATATATCATACTCATGCGTATCTCTACCCTGCAACATATTTGCATATATAGGCTTACTCGACAATAATATGCAATGCATTGAACTCGCATACTTTTCCTACCTATTTTTAGAATATACACAAATATGTTTTACGTGTGTAAAGTAGGACTTAATCATGTAAATTGGTCAATTTTAAAACATGCGCACACCAAGGAAATTAGTTTTACCAATTAGTCCATCAGTTCGCCCAGTTCTTCTCCAGGTCATTGAGAACTTCCTGGTTCTTTAGCCTAAACTCCCCCCCCAGACCTCCCACCGGGTCAGTCCTGCACAATAAACATATTTGATATCACTTATGCTAGATAATTATCAGGTTTAAAAATGTACAAGTAAATTGGAAAATGTACGTGTGTCTTTTAAAATAACAACTTACGTGAGTAAGTGTTGGCCTTGCCCTGGAATGCTGCTAGACTGTCCCTTTTTTACACATGTAAATATGCACGCTAAAGTGAAAATATATGCCTATTTTTGACTTTTAGAAAATATGGAGCACGAGTGGAGGTTACTTACACATGTATTTGCTAATTTTTACACATGTAATGTTTTGAAAATTCATCTTTAAGCACGAATGTTTATAAGAGAAAGTAAGCGCTTTTATTGCATTGCAAATATTTGCGTGTTATGAAACAGACACGTATTTTCAAGCATAACTACACTGCATTTTATAAACTGTACAGCAACCTGCTGCACCGTTTATAAAATACGAGGATAAATCTCTGGGCGTCCACTTACATGTCCAAATCCAGTATTTATTTATTTATTTATTTTGCATTTTTCTATGCCGTCGTTTAGTGGATACCGTCACAATGGTTTACAGTAAGGCACATAAAAATTATGCTATAGTATCTTAAGTTAAACAGGTGCCATTAAGGATCGGTAACATAGTTTGTAAATAATATTAATTGGTGAGTGTAATGAGTCATGTCCATTTCTCATTGTATCAGATTAGGATATGAGATTAGCTTTCTCATTGTACTTTTAACCTTTATTGATGAAGTACAAATGAAACTTGAACTAATTCATAAATAAAAATAATACAAAATACGTTTGAAAATTAGGGTCCCCACTCTTCCAAGTAATCTTCCAGTTGTAGTAACACTCATTTTTCCTCAAGCTTATTTGGGGTGGGCAAACTTGATATTGGAAGGAGGAAGCTATTAGATTTTTAAAAATTGGACAAATTGTGGGCTCTCTTCAAACATACTAGAACGATCCCTTCCACAAGTGAAGCATGTATGATTATAACTACCTGTTCATAAGATATTGGCTTGAGTCTTTTGCAGCCCAAAATGGACAGGGGTTTAACTGACAGAGAACTTTCATTCCAAAAACTGAGATCCGCTAACAAAGACTTATTTCAAGCTCTGGCTTTGCATTCTGCACACTTGAGCGAAGTAAGAGAGAGGACAATTTCAATTGCTGGCCCAAAACTTTGGAATACAATACCAGTTGATTTATGCACCCAGAAAGATAGTAAGCATTTCAGAAAAGATCTAAAAACATGGCTATTCAGCATAGCATATGCTGATTGAGATAAATAAGTATCGCTAAGTTGTAGAAATAATTGATGAGATATGTATTTTATGTATTTTATTTGTGATAATGATTTTATATTGTTTTTGAACATGGTTGATTTTATGTTTTTACTATTGTTTTATTGTAAACCCTCATGATTGTACATTCAGAATGATGGTATATAAATAAATATGAAATACGAAATATATGAAGAAATCAACTTTGGAATGCCTGATAATGCTGTTAACTGAAACTGGATACGCAACCATGCAACAAGTGGGAAAGGTGGCTTGCAATTTATCCACTTGTTCTTGAAAATAAGTTGCAAAAACTTCAAACTAATATCTGATGTCATGTTTCTTTAGTAATGATTTAATAGCTTGAAAAAACTCACTAGTTTAAGGGAGCTTTTTATTCGACCAATATAATAAATTCTTTTGGCTGAATGAATATGAGATTTATAATAATATAAACTTGTATGATAAAGATTCTTGTGAAATGGTTGTCTGTGCTTTTGCCATCTTCACTCTAACCTACACAGATCCTGTTTTGCACAAGCTAGATCATTGGAATAACAATTCTCTCTTACAAAAATGGACTTTTCCTTGGCTACTGCACTGGAAACTGCAGATAAAGTCAGTGCGTTAACATTTTACGTAAAGGGTTGAACCATCTAGTAATTACTGCCAATGTGATTGAAATGTTTTTAAATATAGTCTTGATTTAATCTTTTTTTTTTTCCTGACTTTCCTGGGGGCTGTCAACAAAACTACTATCTTCAAGAGAGAATACTAAAAAGTAATGATTTGACCAAGAAATTGGCTGCAGTTGCAGCTGCTGAGCAATTTTAGATGATGCATAACCATCTTGACAAAATAAAATATCTAGGGTTTACCCTGATTCATGCTGGATATCTGAGCCAATTGAGTCATTTCTATAGTCATCATAGAAGCTAAAAATTCTTCAACATAGGGAGCTGCACAGCCATCTATATGTAAGTCAAAATCTCCCAACCCCACTAAATTCTTATCATTGACCAGAAGTTTAGCAATTATCTCAATTAATTGTTGAGGATTTATGGCCTTCGGACCTGGGTGGGAGGCGATAAATTAAGCTAAAGGTCCAGCTTAAAACTGTAATCAAAATGCCTTGTGCTCCTGAGATCAGTGTTAAAGGGAGTCACTTTGGCATAGATACAGATCTAAATATGATGAGTACTCCACCACCATGCCTATCCATAATAATAGCCTGCGTGGCATATTAGATAAAACATGAATCCAAATGTCATGACTCGGTAACACAAAGCTTGTCTAGTATTGAGGCAGGTTCTTATGACCTGGATTGGCCACTGTTGGAAACAGGATGCTGGGCTTGATGGACCCTTGGTCTGACCCAGTATGGCATTTTCTTATGTTCTTATGTTCATCAATGAGATCATAAATCATAGAAATCTTATTCCTAACTGAGCATGCGTTTGCACACCTGATCTTTAGAGAAAATATTTATGTATTACAATTGGCAAGCTCATCAATAGAGCGCAAAGGATAAATCAAATAGCACATACATTGGGAGCAGGGATTTGCAGAGTTTTTTCTTAAGATTATTATATTGCCCCTGACCAGTTAAAACAGGAATACAATATTTTCCAGAATATTGACACTGCATAATAAAATTATATTGGGTAAACTCTTAATTACAAGCGTACTAAAAATACTTCTCAGGGTACACCAAGGAGCAGCCTCCCCTTTGGTTTCACCCTATTAGGTTACGAACCTGCCATCCTGAGTGGGCCATGTTTAAGCCAGGACACTTGGAAGTGATGTCAGTGCAGGTAGACATGACTTCGTCCTGCAGCTGGAATGGCTCATATAGTGTCCTTCAGGGCTTGGAGACTCAGCCTGGCAACAGCAAGTAACTGGGCAGAATGGTCCATGGCATGTCCCCCCCCATTATCAGCAAATGAAAACTCCTTGAATACTTCAGTCTTTCTATGTCCTTGATTTCTGGTAGCACAGAGGTCTCAGATGCTGACTCTACCTGCTGTAGGGAAGTTGATTTATTTTATCTGTACCAATGTGGGTATGTATGTATATCTATATATTACATATATTTTTATATATCTATATATACCTAGATATCTAACTATATATCTATAGATATCCTATGTATATGTAACTATATCTCTATCTATATATAGATCTCTCTCTCTGTGCCATTTTTCATTTGTCTGTCAATGGCTAAGACTTAATGTACTCTACCTATGTGCCAAAGTCTTTATATGTGTGTGGAATTCATCCTGTATAACTGTGTTAATTTAGCTTTACCAATGTTGTTTATTTTCCTGTGTAGCATTTATTATCTGTCTGTCATCAGCTAATGACTATATAAATGAACTAGTAGCTTATAGCAGTAGACATCACTCTGTCTAATTTGCTCATCCCATGTTTAATGCTATTGTACACTGCCTTGGGCGAATGAAATATTTTTTTCAAAAAGACTGTTAAATCATAATAACTAAATAAAAATGATAGCTTGGCCAGGGAGCACTGCAGGGATTCAGAGGCTTAATCATGAACAGCAGTTTTAATTGGTGGTCCAGCCCCTTCCCCTAGCTAATCACTAAAACGAGGGGGTTTCCCCTAAGGTCATGCGATTAGCCAGTGGGCTCCGTCAGTCCATCTCCCCCACGCCCCATGTAAAAAAAAAAAAAAAGGGACAGGGGAGACATTGAGGAGAGGGAAAGAGTGACTGAAAGAGTGAAGGAGCTGACAGAGAGGACATACCGACACACACTTTAGTACTTCCAAAATAAATCTTCCATTATTTATAGGAGACAAATGTATTTCCAAGCAATTAAAGGGCCATGTTCTTCAAAAGGGCTTGTCTGGCTAAGTTTGGTACTTAGCCGGGCAAACTCCTAGTTTGAAATATTCCCCCCCCCCCTCCCCCACGTGCAAGTTTTTATTAAAGCTAAAATGTTAATATTGGGACCTTGGTGGCCTTTTCCTCCATTTCCAAAAGTAGGGCCAACAGCCCCCTAGTCCCACCCCAAAGCCTTGAGACGCTCCTTCCTCCTCCTGCGTGGTGAAGATCTCTGCCGGGATTGCTGATAGGTACCTGCGCTTATGCATTCATTTATTTACTTCCTCCCCTTAGGCATTGATGCAGAAGTCTGCAGGTAATTGACTTTGCAGCAGTGCGGGCAGTTAGAAAGCTGGACCCGCTTAGGGCTTGAGTTTCAAAGCGACATAGGAGCATAAAGCTCTGGTTTATGTGTGCAAATGGCATTTTGGAACTCAGTCGGGGCCAGTGTGCATAAAAGTAGATATCACCTGGTTGTGCCCGGACTTTTCCGCACATCGAGGGGAGGTGTTCTTCGGGGCGGAGTCGAGACTTATGCACAATACCCTAAAAATTTCTAAAAGTAAGCATGAGGGTTACCCCTGCACAAGTTCCAACTTTGTTTGGAGCAGGTATAACTTTGTATGAGGTCATTTGAGCATGGACTCAGCAGTTTACCAGAGGATTTTCAAAGCCGACTTGCAGGTACATTTGCTTTGCAGATATTCAGTAAAGTATAGTTGGAGAGAATTGATAAATCAAGATTTATGGGTTTTTAGATTTTTTCTGGATTTAGATTTAAATGTTCATCTTTCCAAAATTGAGCTCAAGATGAATCACATTCAAATACAGAAGGTAGGTCCCTGCCCAAGAAGGCTTATAGTCTAAGGGGCATATTTACCAAGCTGTGTTAAGAGTTTACCATGTGGTAAATGCCTGTGCTATACAAGCGTCATCGCCTGGTAATGCTAGTATGGTAATGAGCTGCAAGAAGTGTTATTTTATGGAAAGCTAGCTACAACTCAGGTAAGATATGCCATACTGGGTCAGACCAAGGGTCCATCAAGCCCAGTATCCTGTTTCTAACAGGGCCAATCTAGGCCATAAGAAGCTGGCAAGTACCCAAACATTAGACAGATCACAAGCTACTATTGCTTATTAATTACCGTAATAGCAGTTTATGGATTTATCCTCTATGAACTTATCCAAACCTGAATAATCACCCCTCAGTACAAGCTAAATCCTCAGGAGTCTCTTGAGACCTCCCCTCCATCCCACTCTGCTAGCAATGGAAGGAACTCAGCTGGCCTAGCACCATTTTGAAAAATGGCGGTGCCAGGCCCGGAGCTCTAGGGGACATTCTGGAAGTTCCAGTAAGGACCACGGAGGAGGGGTGAATTGGGGGTGGGGGGGATTTGAGTTAATAAAGGGGAGGTGATGGGACCTCATTTCAGCCACTTTATGGGGCAGGATGGGGGAGTGGGTTAGGGGCTCTCGAGGCTCTGTACTGCAGCTTACTAAGTCCCGTGATATTTTTCCCCTTCTGGTGAAATTTCTGCGGCTTGTACCCAAAGCAATGCAGAGTGAAGTGAATTGCCATGGTCACAAGGAGCATCAATGGGGGAAAAGCAGGATTTGAATCCTGGCTTCCCAGGTTCTCAGCTCACAACTATAACCAGTAGGCTCCTTCTCCATTCTTGTTTTAATTTGGGGAAAGGCAAAGGTTTGGCAGCATCAAAATCATCATCCAAATGGTTAAAGTATCCGATAACAATTACTGCTGCTTATCATTTTTATATATTACTAAATGTAGGCATAGCTGTACAGATATATATATATATGCAAAAGTTCCTACTCTGTGAAGATTACAATCTAGTCCAGACACAACAAGACAAATATGTTTCAGAAAAAATATGTATTACAGTAAACATGGTTCAAATCAACAAGGCTATGATTGGGAAGAGCCAAGGTTTAAGATTTAAAAAGGAACATCAATAAGGTAAGTTTTCAAGGGAGACCAATATGGGGGCATGACACACAGCAATTCAGGAAAGCTGTCCCAAGCATATGTCAGCAAGGTGGAGGTATCAAGAATACTCCCTTCTGTGATAGATCCCATGGTTTGCACTGTTCTAAGAGGAAAGTTTTCTTATCAGATAAGTAGGGGGTTTGGCATTCCATCAGAACAGTTCAAAGACATCACCCTAAAAAGTAAGATGATATAAAAGAAGGATAGAGGAAAAACATAAAAGTTAAAATAGATATACAACTAGATTTGAAAATAATTAAAAGTAGCTTTATGAATATTTGCAATAGATTTGAAGTGCATATAATATGGAAGGTTATTTAACTGGGAAAATTAGGTAGGATAGGTAATGTAGGGTATTTTAGTTTTTATTCTCCAGCCTGGGAAGAAATCTAAACGGAGGCAGAGGATATGGCATGGCCTTTTATAAGAATTTGGTCTCTGCCTTCAAGTTTTCTTCTGCTTGCATCTGGTAGCCAGGAGGACACTCCAGGGGTTGGACTGTTCTGGTGGAACTGAGACACTTACTTATTATATAGGAAGACCTTCCTTTCCTGCTTCTGAAGGATCTTGAAGTTGTATGGTTGAATATTCTGGTATTTCTTTTATAAGTTAATAAGTTTTGAGAAAGATACTTCCTAGAGCACAAGCATATCTCTCACTGGTTTTGATGAGAGCACTGCAAAAGTAAAAGAAGTCCACACAGCGATCAGATATGTACCTAAGAGTTTCTAATATTTCATTTCGTCTTCTGTGTAGGTAAAATCAAGTATTCAGAGCGAGTCTACGAGGCATGCATGGAAGCCTTTGATTGCCTTCCTCTTGCAGCACTATTAAACCAGCAGTTCCTGTGTGTACACGGTGGGCTGTCCCCGGAGATCCACATGCTAGATGATATTAGAAGAGTGAGTAGAGACAATGTATATTTGCATTTCTTTTGGCTGCTTTCAGGATGTATCGGGATGAAGTCAGGGTTGTCTGTTGTTGTTTTAACAAGAAGGCAAAGAATGCTGCATTTTATGCCATCAGACCCCTGAACATGTGATAGATATGAGGCTACCATTGCAGAGCTGTCTGAGCCATTCCACTTTTAACTACAGCCTTACAAGTGGGTGCCTAATAATACAGTCTGGGACATCTTACCTGTGCTAGGATAGCTTAAAGAGCTCCCAGTTTTATAGGACCTGTAATATAAAGCCAGTGCCAGAGAAATCTAGAGGTCAAAGTTCTGACCTAGCTGCCTACGTGGCACTGTGCGAATATTTGGCTGTGCTGAGTGGCTGCAACTTAGCCAGCTGTTTATCAGCCTTCACAGCCAGATAAGTGAGGGGCGGGATAAGGGTGCTCCGGAGCGGTACTGTGTATCCGGCTAAGTTAGCTAGATAAGTGCCGATTTTAAGGCTTAGCTGGATGAGTCTAGGGCAGCTATTTGGCTGTCTTCTAGTTTGCTGGGTAATCTTATCCAGCTAACTACAGGGTGGCCCATGGAAAAGTAGCCCGCCTCCAGTACCAGTCCATTGGAGGTAGGCAACTTTTCCATGGGCCACCCTGCATAAGATAGCTGAGTATATTCAGTGGCTCAGCCGCATTGCTTGACCATGTTAACGGGCTAAGTTTATCTGTCTAGCTTTCTTAGCCACCTCGTTCTTATCAGTTTTCCACTGATGGATTGAAAACTTGGTTGGCAGTGAAGCATTGTATTTAGAGCCAGAATTGTGATAGGGTAAACTGAAACGTCCACTACTCTGGATGCTCTAAGAAGCCAGCTATTCGGATATCATCCATGCTTTCATAATAGTCCAAAGCTAGGTCAGGTCAAAGGTTCATCTGTCTCACTGTTCTGTTTCAGACCATGGCAGTCAACGGCTGTGTTTCTTGATTTTATATACTTGTATTACATCTTCCCTCAATTCTCCTGTTTCCCTGTTGAATAATCTTAATTTTTTCTGAATGTAGACAAAGAGGAGGCTTGCAGCAGAGTTAAGATGAATTGTTCTGGGTGGCAAACTTATTTATAGGAAAATTCATGTAAGGGGCAGCTTCCTATGGGAGCCTGCTTCCCTGGCATCAGATGTAACTTGCAAACAGTTTCAATTCCCTGTTCCCCTTGCATCCGCAAATTCACAGCCATTATTCCTTTACATGGTCTATTGGGGATACTTAGCTTCTATGTGTATGTGCTAAAGGTCCTTGGCTTCCTGCCTCCCGTGTCCCATGTTTCAGGTATACATCTTTCTCATCAGAAGTCCACAGGTAAAAAAGGTATTTCCTCCTTATAACAGTCAGTTCTGTACACGGCCATACCTAGGCACCCTGCCGGCTATCTTTTAGGCTTCTCTAAAGTGGATCATGCCCTGCACTTGGTTAAGTTCTTCCCAATTTCCTGTAGCTGTACCCTCAGGGACCCAACAAGAACAGAAGTTGGCTTCTCCCAACACTTTTTCTCTTTTTAGTTCTTTTCAATACTGGGCTGTTTTGTTTTTTTTCTTAGCCCGTGTCTGGTGCCGGGCTTACATGCCCTGTCAATCCTAATAATGTTTTTGCCCTTCTCTATACCCTTTTAAGGAGTAATTTTACAACAACCTGTATACATTTGTGAGCTTTTGTGCACCCAAGTTACACCAATTTTCAAAGCAAACTTATGCTTAAAAGTTCATATTGAATTTATTCTGGCAAAATATGCGCATACAATTACAGCTGCCATTTTGGCATGCATAGTTTAGCTGAGAGGATTGACTCGCATACTTTTTAAAATTGAAACGTATGTAAGCCCAACGCCTGGAATGCCTCTCCCTCTGCATATGGAGGGTAATCTTATAACAGCCCGCTTAGGACTGAAATCCGATTGTAGGAACTTCATCCAGAAATTTCAAAGTGGACTTACGCACGTATGCGCGTACCTCTGCACACATTTACTCCTCCTAGGGAGCAGGTGTGGGCTGTTTGAGAATTACCCACTTAAGGTGGACTATATCTTTTCTTGAGATGAGATGACCAGAACCACACACGTTATTTTATTTATTTATTCATTCTTAGACTTGATATGCTGCCCTTCCCAAAGGCCCGAGGTGCAAAATGTGGATGCACCATGGCTTTGTATAATGGCTTTTTTACCCCTTTTGAGGCTGAAAAGGAGCCTGTGGTGAATATCCGTTCAGGTCGACTGGCAAATAAAAATGTTTGTAATTATTTCCAGAGGGGACCCTATTGGGTGGCCAAGTAGTTGTGGATTGCATGTAATTGAGTGTATAAAGAAAGAAATTGTTCCTGTCTTGTTTTGTTGCATAGAATACATTAACAACTTCCTTTCTCTATGCATGAGCCTCATTATCCCTTTTTTGATATGAACAGTCATTCACCTGATGTCCGCAGCAAATAGCATTTGGCAGAAAAACCACACTGAGCATGCATGAGCTATTCTGTCAACACAAACAAAGGGCAAAAAGTCTTTAATCCACATACACCCTCAACTGTCTAAAACACTTATTCACCCCAGTTCTATAGAAATGAATGGGGGGGAACCCCAGCAGTTGTACATATATGAGAAACCACTTATTATAGTTTGAAAACAAATTCCCAATGCTTTAGTAAACTGCCAGACACCAGAAATTGTTGGCTGGCAAAGTCTAACTATGTACAGAAATCAACAAGCACACTTCTTCATATCTACATAATCTTTAGTTTGCATCCTTCCATCACTGCATCACCTACCCTGTATATCCAGCCCATATGCTAGCATATAAAAGTCTGCTTTCCATCCATCCCACTCCTAAAACACCCTCACACCTTCTACCACACAGTCAACACACATATTGCCTGGCATAGTGCCAGGCAAAACAGGATGCTCTGAACTGAGTTGCATGCCAGTACTCAGGAAAGGTACCATGTCACATGTCAACCAGTGGGTATGAGCAGCCCAAAGTCTTGCACCTCCTCTGATCTGGGCCTTCTAAAATCTGGAAAGCCACAGCCCTAGTGATGACTCTGAGCACAGTATGAAAACCCAAGGGTCATGCATGTGTTCATTGCCTGACTGAGAATGGCATAGCCAATGCATTGTTGTTCCTGCTACCCCAACCTGCCAGTCTCACATTTTCCTGCAGCTTGTCCTCCAGGACCAGTATTAGATGAGGACAAGTACCCCTGGACAGTTCTCTGACCAGCTCTAGTAAGTTTGACATGTCTTGTCTTTGTGTGAAAAGTGTAGGGTCTGCACACCTTGTTGATGGGTCCAGTGTATGTTGCTAGTGGGTCAGTGAGTTAATTCAAGATTAATATATTGCTTCACAACTTGGTGGACTTCATCCACTATGAGCGTTTTCTTGTTTTTGTGCTATTTTGCAGACTGGCCTACACCGTGTCACTGAACTGATCTTTGTCCAGGGGTTGGAAAAGCACATCTGAGAAGCATGTGCTGCCAAAGTGTCACTCAGAGTCAAAAGTGAAGGAGGGCCGAGGAACCAGAGGTTCTAGCTGTGGCAGGTGCGATTAATTGATCCTGTGATATTTCCCTGTGCATATCTTTCATCGTCCATCATGTGTAATTGCAAGTTCTTTCATATGGTATATTTTTTGTCTGCTTTGCTGATGTGATACCCGAGCTCTCAGTTTTTTCTTTGTGTGTTTCGCATTTTATCCAGCTTGCATCCTGTCATTGCTCACTTTTTATATTGTTATGTTATGCCGGTGTGTGTGTTTTTGCACATGTGCTTTGATTACTGTCTTGTGGCGGCAGGGAAAGATTCAGGGACAGGCCAACCAAGCAATCACCTGGGATGCCTACCAATAGGGCGCTGAACTGAACAATGGCTGTCAGGGCCTCAAGCTTTTTTTTTTTTTTTTTCAGCCACAGGTAGCAGGCAAGAGGATGCCCCATGCAGCAGTGCCCTATGGTGGCACACTGGTGGGGTTCCCACCTCCCACCAGCGATCAGAGGCGTGGCACGGTGGCATTCTGTGGTGACACATTGGGGGTTTCCCAGCTCCCTCACTAGTGAGAAAAGGCCCTGCACAGTGGTGAGCTTCCCACACCCAGCCAGCAGGAAGAAGATGTGGACCACCTGGGGGGGGGGGGAGGGATAAGCCATATGACAGATTTTGACTGAGAGGTGCAAGGGAAGAGGTATGCGTAAAGGAAAGAAAAGGAATGAAAGGGGATGAGAAGGGGGAGGGAGGGAAAGGAAGGGGTTGAGGATGGAGAGGGAGAGTGAGAAGGAAGAGAATGGAGTAAGGGGGTGAGTCATTGTGAGGAGAGGGAAGAGGGTGAATGACTGGAGAGGAGGTGAGAGTGAAAGAAAAAGGGGGTGAGCAATTGAGAGATGAGTGAGAAGAAGGAAAGGGGAGAAGGGAGAATGAAGTGGAAGAGGGGATTGAGAAGAAGAGGGGTTAGAAGATTCGTGTGTATATGTATGTGTGAGTGAACGTGTGTATATGAGAAAGAGAAGAGAAAGTTTGTGTGTTCTCTCCTCCCCAGCCCTCCTTTCCCCTAATTCATGATAATTTCAGGATGACTGGAAATCAAATGTTCCCAGAAGGGAGACATTTTTTATCCTTATTAGTTTTAATTATAGGATGTTATTTGATATGTTTACTATTTTCAAATATTTGATTTTTGGGAAATGTTTAAATTTTTTTTATCCTTATTCTTCTTATTTATGAGATGTTCTATTCATCTGTTTTTAAATATTGTTTTTATTTATTAGTATGGTTTACTGTTTATTTCTTGATTTCGTTTTATGAGGAATGGTGATATTTCTTTTCATTTTTTTTTTTTTGCATTTTTGCATTGCCTATGAGTCTGGCTCGGAGGTCTGGGATGGGAGAAGGGGACTGCTAGGGTCTGAGAGGGGGCTGGGAGTGAGACTGCTATGGGACTGGGAGGGAAGAGGGGGCTAGGGAGAGAGATTACTGGGGACTGGGAGGGGAGAGTAGCTTGGGAGAGAGACTGCTTCGGACTGGGAGGGGCGAGGGGGCTTGGGAGAGAGACTGCTTCGGACTGGGAGGGGAGAGGGAGAAGACTGCTGGGGACTAAGGGGAGTAGGAGACTGCTATTGCTCTTGTTTCTCTGAGATAGGAAGTGGGAAGAATTTTATTTTGTCTGTGTCCTTTTTTTAACTCTCTTTTTTTTATTTACTGTTTTTGCATGCTTAAAAAATTTAATAGAACAGCAGCGAGTACCATGTGCAGCAAGGTCTCGCTCCAAAGCACAACAGTGTCAAATAAGTAACACAGAAATATGAAAATATAAGGGGCATACAAGGATAACAGCTAAATCTGGTAGCACTATAGTATTGATGGTATATTCCCTAGATAAGAGTTTATTTGAATTGCTTATGTTTCAATGCAAATCGTATACACTCCAGATTTGCCAGTTCTAGGACTTGAGTTCTCCAATATTCCGCAGCAGGGATTGCACCTCCAAAACATTGCAATGGTTAACTGGCTGCTGATAGTAATTTACTGACCAATGACCTTTGCAAGGAACCATTGATTCTTCCCATCGACCCAATAATCCTGTGATAGGTACTATTTAAAGAGCAAAATGTAAAATGTGTGACTCTTGAAAAATGTATGCACCCTTTGACAAAGCCACCACATATGAATATAAATACCTATTTCATCCAGCCCCGCCAGCAAGTAGCGCTTAAACTTGGGAATATTCTAGAGAAAAACAGAGGGTTTTGATAAGTTCTGTGCAGCAACTTTACCATTAATTCCACTTGTGTGTATAAATTGAGCTGCGATGGACTGCTTTCCAAATATTCTTCCAGGCCCTAGCATCTACTCAGATCCATATTCCATTGATCAGTCAAGGTTGCCGAGGTTTCAGATCCTTATTTGCCCAACAAAGCACCTCAGTATATTGCAGAAATGCCCTTAATTCGGTCATGCAGATCACCCAAATATTGCTCCATACCGCATTGGGACAGAGAGGTCCATCAAGTCAGGCAATGCATTCCTCAACTGTAAATAATTAGCATGGGTATCTCTAGGCAAGTCAAATTCTTGGCAAAGTGAAGAGAATGATCCAAAGATCCCATCCTCCTACAACTGAGTGTTACGCCTGGTCGCAGATTACTGCAACCACTTATGCTCACCTCTTTCTTTGCTGCCTTGTCATCTCTTTGAAGAATGGTGGTCTCCGCCAATCACCGCCGACCAGCCTGGCGTTCTCGGGATGGTGTGGGTGCTACCGACCACCATCTTGTTTCAGGAATTACCTATCGCATGGGCCACCTTTGTACACATCATGGCGGGAACCTCAGGAGCGTCCCCTCCGGATGATGTTATCCATCTGTTGTACTTAAGCTGGCTGTCCCTTCGGTTTGACGAGTTAGCAAGGAGTTCCCTTGTTACTGAATTCTGCTCCATCCTTGGACTTCCGGTTCCAGACTCTACACTTGTCGTGAGATGCTCTGGGTACCCGCTCCTCGGGGGCCCTTCCTTGTCTCTGGCTATCCGCTCCTCGGAGGGCCTTCTTGCCTTGGACTTCTATGTATCCCGCTCCCCGGGACTTTTCCTGGAACCACCTCCTGTGAGTACCTTACTTCTATGGTCTTCAACTTTACAAGCCTCATTGTGGGATCCTCTTCGGTGTACCCCGTGCCTTGAGCCACTACCACATCATCCCAGTAGGAACCACTCCGGTATACCCTGCGCTGCAGGTCATTACCTCACCACTGCTACAGGATCCTCATTGGGGGTTCCTGCACCTCGGACTGCCATCTCATTACCACTACTGAGACACCTCTCCGGCGTACCCCGCTCAGCGGGCCACTACTGGATCTTCACATCGGAGGTATCACCCTTGGGTATACCCCTCTGCTCAGAACTTTACTTATACTGCACCTCCTGCTCCGCAGGCTGTGCCTTTCTCCTCTCTTAATAAAGACTCTATTCCACAGCTGTGTCTGATACCACTGAGACCACGCCTATTGATGGTGAGGCTCACAGGCTCCTCCCTGTGTACGGAGACACCTCTCACCTCAGCCCAGGGTTCATACTCTTACACGTCATAACACTGAGAGAGATAGTACAAGCTGCAATCACTCCATGCACGGAATGTAGGAGAGAAAGTATAACCCAAACAAAGGAATTCCTATAAATAGGGGCCAAGGGCGACAGTCTTACTGTCCAGACCCAAAAATTGCAGCACCTGACCCTACACTTTTAAGAGTATGGGCAAGGACAGGACTTTCCCTACGCCTCCACACCAGAGTTGTAGATGAAAGAAAGGAAGTAATGTTAAATCTGCTACGTCTGACTGTAAATGTTCTAACTGAAGCCAAGACTCTTCAATATGTCCAAACCAGTGCTTAAGACACACCAGACGAGCTGCCCAGTAATAAACCCAGAGATTAGGGAAAGCTATACCCGCTTGCTGTAAGGGGAGCCAGAGCTGACTTAGCTGTATCTGCGCTTGTTGATTGCGCCAAATAAACTTTGACATTGAACTGTGCAGCATGTTAAATATTTGAGAGGGAATGTGACACGGAATATGCTGAAACAAGTACAACCACTTGGGAAGAATGTGCATTTTTAATAAATTTATTCAACCTGCCCACAAAACTGGGAGATCTATCCATGCCTGAAGGTCTTGTTTAATTTTAGTGATAAGGCCCTCAAAATTTTTGGAATAGAGATCCATGAAGTTGCAAGGTATATATAATCCCAGGTATTTAAACCCCTCATGGACTACCTTAAAACCAGACAGGCAAATGGGAATTGTGACCTTTTCTCCTATAGGAAATAACTGATTTGTTCCAGATGACCTTATAGCCTGCCAAATCTCTGTACTGCTGAAGCAACGCAATCAACACCAGGCCTGACATTTGTGGAGAAGTCAGGTAAAGAAGGATATTGTCCACATATAGTGAAATCTTATGTTCACATCCCTCAAACTGCATACCTTTGATATCTTGGTGTTTCCGGATTGCCATCGCCAAGGGCTCAATAGCCAGGTCAAACAGTAAGGGAGAAATGGGTCAACCCTGATGCAACCCTGGCAATGGACACAAAAGGAAAGGCCCCATTGATCAGGAGACATGACTGAGGTTTTGAATACATGGGTAATCCGAAAGCTTGTCATTATGCATTACGGTAAAAAGAAAGGGCCAAGACAGACAATCGAAAGCCTTCTTTGTAGCAAGTGACACAGTTGGGCCTGTGAAACCATGACCTTTGGCCATGTGCATAAAATTGAACGGTTGCCTGGTGATTGAAATAGAAATATGTTCTTTGACAAAACATGTTTGATCTCTGTAAACAAGCGAGGGTAACATAGGTTCTAGCTGAATCTGCAGAATCTTAGCCAAAATTTTTAGGTCTGAGTTTAACAATAAAATTGGCCTGTATGACCCGCATTCTGGTGGGTCCCTGCTTTTCTTGTGAATTAACAAGATGATTGCATTACCTATATCCCCTAGGGACCTCTCCTGCACCCTAGTGAATTTAAAGAGTTAGAGCAAGTAGGAATCCACGTCAGGTAAATACTTCTTTAAAAAAAATCAACATGGTAACTATCAGGGCCTGGGCATTTCCCACCTAGCAGAGCCTGTATAGCAATTTAAATTTCTTGCAAAGATATTAGGGCAGCGAGCACTGCTTGCTGTTCATCAGTTGTGTCAGTAGAACCAGGTGAGAAAGAAAGCAAGAGGTTCGATGCCAGCCAGATTGGGATCTGAGTATAATTCGGAGTAATACATAAAGAGACACTCAACCTCCTTAGGAACCTACTTTTTAACCCCAGCTGACTTCTTAACTGAGGTAATATGTGACTTACATTGCTTTCTCTTTACTGCACAAACCAAAAATTCCTCTGGTTTATTTCCATGTTCATAGAACTTCAGCCTAGTATATTTAAGAACCCTCTCAATTTTGTCACTTCCAGGGCTTGTAGCTCTTTATGCTTATCTTCTAGTAATTTATAGACTCTAGGGGAGCAGTTTGTTTTGTGCTGAGCCTCCAGTCACTCAGTGTCACTTAGCACAGAGGCCACCTGTTTTTTATGTTCTCTGTTGAGAAAAATTGTATAATAATTTTGCCTCTGAGAAATCCCTTAAACGTTTCTCAATGCAAGAATGGAGAATAGTCCATTTCAGAGATGCAGGTATCGAATTCAGAGATCGCTGTTTGCAGCAAGCTTGAAAAGATTTTGTTGTCCAGCAAAGAGGTATTTAGTCTCCATGAAAGTTAGGTGGTCTATAGGGCAAATCAGAATATCAGTTTGGACAGGGTTATGATCAGATATGATACACAGTAAAGTCTGGGTGTCTTTGACATGGGCTGCCAAGTTTGGTGTACAGAGAAAATAATCCAACCTACTGTAGGGGTTGTGGTTGGTCAAGCAATATGTATAATTTCTCTCCGTGATATGGTGTATACGCCAGCATTTACCAAGTAGAAAATGTTGATGAGCTCTACATGATTGGGCTTAGATGGAAGCAGAATCCTTGGGATAGATGATCTATCGAGGTCTGGATTAATCTAAACATTCCAGTCCCCTCCAATTATCAACTGCTCAAAACCAAAAGTAGCAAAGGTGTCTGTGAAGTTCCTGTAAAATTCAGTCTGGTTCAAGTTAGGACCAAGCACATTGACCAGGGTACATTTAACAGAATATACTGAACATTCCAAAATAACTTCTCTCCCATTCGTATCTGCTGTTGAACAGTGCATAGTCGGTGGATAGTTCTTGTCTATTAACATACAGACACCTTTGCTCCTAGAGTTGTAAGAAGAATAGAAAAAACTTCCATTCCCAACCACCCTTGAGCTTTTCGTATTCCGAGTTGGTCAGATGAGTTTCCTGTAATAGAAGAATATGTGCTTTATTACTTTGAGCAAAATGCAAAATACTTTTTCTTTTAATTGGGGATGATATCCCCGGGACATTAAATCAGGCCAACCATTGCTCCAATAATTCAGTATATTTTTTATAACAATAACAACCCGTCCCAATATGGAGCTGTTCTCTGTTGCCTCAAACAAAGATTTCAGGATTTGTTCAATACAGGTGTTAGACATTGTAATTACATATGTTGAACTGCATAAACCCAAATTTGCATTTAGCAAAAGCATGCCTTTTGCAGCCCAAAATCACAACAGACATATTGATCCCCTTTACCCCCCTCCCCACAAACCCTAACTCCCGACAAACATAACCAGCCCAAAAGCCAGAATGACAAAATGACTTAACCCATAATGTCTCCCCTCTCTCCAGAAAATTTCAGCTTCAATAAGAAAAAACATGCTTCCCTCAGGTGGGTCCTAAATCAGGACTGAGGGGCTGATTGCACCCTAAATAGAATAGACCCAACAGATCCAACTCATACTCCCACCCCCACCTGAACATTACCCCAAATTTGTTCAGGGGGTTTGGCAGAAAAAAGAGCCCTAGTAACATAAACAGAAACGTTAAGCATCTCATTGACATTAGAAAACGTGAGACACAAATCTCTGATTAGACAAGACAGAGTGGATAAAGAAGCCGCGTGCTCATTGTGGTTCAGAGTTACCAACACACCACCGTTATGTCTTAGCAAGAAAAAACAAACAATGAAAAGAGCATGACCTAATCGAACTAAGTCCCAATGACTCCAAATAAGAACATTCTGCAGCGTTCCAAGATGGGTGCACACAGGTTGTTTGGCACTCTGAAAAGGACAAGCTAAGCACAGATTATCGAAATTAGCTGAGTTCCCAGACAGTGCATTGACAACATCCAATATATTAAAGGATCGAAGCCAGGCTATGGTTGTACCAGAGTCTCTGATCCTGGCCTGTAGGTCATTCTGAGAAGAAAAGGGTACTGGTATTTGTTGTTTCAGCGAAACGGCAAAAGCATTAGTCATGCAGTCCCCAACTGAAAATCAAAAAAATATAATAATGTGAAAGAAGACAAACCACCAGGCCTCTCCCACCCAAGAGCCTCGAAAAGGCACCCAAAGAGTGATATTGGGGACGACTTCCACACTGCAAAAATTTAGATGAGCTGCTCCTGCCAGTAAATGTGAATGCCGACCTCAGCGTGGCAGGTTGAAAATCAGTTGATGAGTTAATTATGTTCAACTCAGAGGTGAGGCAGCGTGCTTGCAACTCTCAAGGAACTCTTCTTCCTCTTCAGCAGTCATGCATACCTTGACGCTATTAACTTTCACCCGCAGCTTGGGCAGATACATCATTGTGTACTTTACACGAATTCTATGGAAGCCTTTCTTCACTACGTCAGGTGCCTGCCTCTGCTACTGGAAATCCAACAAGAAGTCCGGAAAAAGCATGATTTTAGCACCTTGGTAAGTAAGAGTTCCAGCCGATCGGGTAGTGTGTAAAATCAGCTGTTTGTCAGTGAAATTGTGTAGGCGCATGATTAGGGTGCGTGGTCTACCCCCACTTGCAGGGGCTGGAGCCAAGGAACTGTGTGCTCGATCAACTTTTATGACACCAGTTTTGCTTTCTAGGTCAGGAAGTGTAGAAAGCCGTTGTTTAACAAAGTTAAAAGAATGAGCTCCCTCGGCCTTCTCTGGCAGACTGATAATTCAAATGTTATTTCATCTGGAGCGATTTTCAAGGTCATCCAGTTTGGCGCTTACCGTGTTATACATGCGGTCTATCTTGTCCAGCTTTGCCCGCACTGAAGTCAGCTTATCTTCCAGGTCAGACACTTTAGTTTTGACTTTATCTAGTCTAGAGGAATTCTCTTGAACTGATTCCACCAATTGAACTGTTTTATCCACCACTATTTCTAGTTGAGTGTCTAGCTTTTTAATTATTTTGGCAGCAAAGGCATCCACCAATACCGAGATATGCTCCCTACCACCAACTGCATTTAGAGTGGATTCATTGAGCTTATCAGAAGGTAAAGCCAAGGCCATTGTTTCCTGCTCCTGCTCCCGTGATTTATTTCTTGTTGCTTTTTGCATCTTAGCACTTCTTTCCACCCACAGGACAGGAATAGAGCTTTGACTAGCGTCCTTAGACATTGAGATTTTGCTGTGCTGAGGTCAAAATTATAGTTTAACAGCGTAAAGTAAAATGGGCCTGGCGGGAGTTCTCTCACACGCAGCCGATTACCTCAGAGCATGCTCGGAAACCCCCTCTGTGTCTTTTTTGGGAAACGTGCATCTGAATATTTCTATAGTGTAAGGCATATGCAATTGTTTTTATTTCTCTAGTGTTATGCTGCAGGCAGAGTCTGGCTTTTGGGGGTTTCCAGTTCAACTTTTGTCTCCATGTTTCTCTTTCTAATTTGTGGTCAGTTATTCTGTATTTGGTGAGGGTCTATTTGTGTTTTGCATGTGGGACCGAGGTGAGGTGTTCTGCTAGTGTGTAGTTTCTGTGTCAGGATCTGTAGCTGTCCACCCTGTTCTTTTTTGTTTTCAATCTGTACAAGGGTGTATTGTGTTGTAGAGCAGTGAGCATGATACAGGGCATACAGTGTGAGCCTGAGAGCGTTCCCAGATATGGAGAGCAGGAGAATTATTTATCCTTATTAGTTTTAATTGTTGGGTGTTATTTGATGTGTCTGCTGTTTTGAAATATTATACTGGTGTTTGGGAAATTTTAAAAAATTTGTATACGAGTTTTAAATTATTGGATGTTCTATTTGTCAGCTGTTTTTATTTATTTATTTAAAATTATTTATGACCTGCGCCTTCCAAATACTTTGTGGCGGGGTACAAGTTCACATTCATAGTAATCAGATTACAGACAAATAAGACATACAATGCTCAATAAAAGAAAAATTAAAATAGAACATAAACATGTATTCTTTTTATTAGTATTAGAATTTAAAGAAAGAAGTAATGCCATCCTGCTTGGAGTGGCTTTATATTTGGTTGGGGGGGGCGGGGTGCAAATTACTAGCCTGCCCTAGGTGCCAAAATGTCTCCGTCCAGCCCTATCTGGTGAGTAGGCTGCAAAAGCACTTGCTGTTTCTGGCATTTCATAGCTCTCTGTCGTGTTGCATTGCCTTGTCTTTCCTGGTGACCCTGTATGCTTTTTTTCTCTTCTAAGTATCCTTCTTTGCAGTCTTTGCTCATGCTTTTAAATGTAACAGTTACCCGTTGTATCTGGCTTTCTTCTGTTCCTCTGTTTGAGTTCCTTTGTACTTTTTGAATGCTGATCTTTTTGCCCTTATTTTTTTAGCCACTTCTTTAAACAACTGTATTGGTTTCTCTTTCCTCTTACTTTTATTTACTATTTTTACATGAAGATTTGTTGCCTTTCTTACAGCTCATTTTAATTTAGTCCACTGTTATACTTCACCCATCTTCTCCTAGCCTTCCAGCTCTTCCTGCTGGTACTGCCCTATTTTAGCAAAGTCTGAATTTCTGACATCCAGGACTTGGATCTTCATGTGACTTCCCTCCGTCTTGGCCACTATTTCAAACCATATCTATCGTCTGATGATCACTGGCGCTCAGATGGGCATCTCCCCAGACATCAGAGATACTATCTCCATTCGTGAGCACCAGGTCCAGTATTGACCCTCCCCTCGTGGGCTTCATCACCTGTTGCTTAAGCAGACCTCCTTGAAAGGCGTCAACAATTTCCCTATTTTCTTACAGATTCTGCAGCAGGGATACTCCAATCCACATCCATTAGATTAAAATCTCCAACGAGCAGCACTTCCTTTCCACCTTTTGGATATCTTCAGCAAAATCTGGCCAGCTCTTCTGTCTGATTCGGAGGCCTGTAGACCACAGCTGTGTAAATGGAAGAAGTACCGTGGGTTGTCTTTAAAAAAAAAAATAATAATAAAATATATATATATATATATATATATATTTTTTTTTTTTTTTAAAGACAGCCCTCGGTACTTCTTCCTTCCTCCATACTTCCTGCATTTCACTTGCTAGACTACTGTTTTTGACATCGTGACTTCTCCCCCCTTTTTGTCCTCTCCAACCTTCCTGGGGGATGGCCATATTCCATTCATGAGACTTCTTGAACCATGTCTCCATGACAGCACAAGTATCCAAGTCTGCTTCCACAGTTGGGGCCTGCAAATCTGGAACTTTCTTGCTCAGACTGTGAACATTTCTTCACATAGCTTTTCCCTCTGCTTGCTGTTCTTCCTGGGCACCTTTTCTGTGCCTTTGCCTAAATTTAGAATAATTTTGTCCTTTTATCTGCCCACTTCCTATGTTTATATGCATTGGAGGTGACATTTCAATTCCATGGCCTTCCATCTGCCACCCCCATTCTCTAAAGGGAATCTGTTTGTTTTTCTTTTTCTCTCTGAATGTCACAGGAGGTGAAGCAGAATGTACAGGTGATCGCTGAGTTTATGTCCTCGAATGAAACAAATAAAAGGTGGTGGTCCATATGTATCATGAAGTTGCAGCACATGTCAATGTGTAAAATGCTTATTTTATTTATTTTTAGTTAAAACATTTATAAACTGCTCTAGACTAAGTTTTAAGGCGGTTAATAAAGCAATAGATATACAATACAATAAAAGAAATACAATAAGCAAAATATATTAGTAAGCCTTATTGTATCCTGCTGTACAATTTTTCCCTTTTCTTTAATACAATTTCTGACGTGACTACTACCAGTTATGCCTAGAGGTTCATAGCCTCAAAACTACAAAACTGTATTATGCTTATCAATTACTGTTCAACCAACTCAAATTGCCAGCCAAAGAGGTAAGTTTTTAGCAACTTCCTGAAGCTCTTAGCGCATACTATCAAGTGCAATTATTCTAGCAAATTGGGCCCTCAATGGAACATGTCCTTTCTTGAGTTTCCAAAAGGTGCACAAGCTTTAAGGAAGGAATGTCAACAAACCAGGTTGTGGTGATCTTAAAACACATGGAGGATTATAGATTGGAAGCATAGGGTGATTCAGTCTTTCCCCACAATTTATGGGTCTGATTTTAAAAAAGTTACACGCTTAAAATTGGGTTTTACATGTTTAGATGCACGTTACTCGAATAAGTATGCTGTAGCAGTCAAAAAAGCACGGAGCGGCAGTTACTACCTTTAAGAGAAACATGGAGGTAACCTGCACGGAATGGCAGTTACTACCTTTTAAGAGAAACATGGAGGTAACCGACACGGAGCGGCAGTTACTACCTTTAAGAGAAACATGGAGGTAACCTGCACGGAACGGCAGTTACTACCTTTAAGAGAAACATGGAGGTAACCTGCACGGAACGGCAGTTACTACCTTTTAAGAGAAACATGGAGGTAACCTGCACGGAGCGGCAGTTACTACCTTTAAGAGAAACATGGAGGTAACCTGCACGGAACGGCAGTTACTACCTTTTAAGAAAAACATGGAGGTAACCGGCATGGAGCAGCAGTTACTACCTTTAAGAGAAACATGGAGGTAACCTGCACAGAACGGCAGTTACTACCTTTTAAGAAAAACATGGAGGTAACCGGCACGGAGCGGCAGTTACTACCTTTAAGAGAAACATGGAGGTAACCTGCACGGAGTGGCAGTTACTATCTTGGGAAGTTTGTTGGGTAGACTAGATGAACCATTTTGGTCTTTTTCAGCCGTCAATACTATGTTACTATGTTAGTACATAGATTGATTCAGAGCGATTCAAAAGTAGTTTTCCTCTGCTTTAATGAATCTGTAATGTTGCATCAATTTTATAAAGTGCTTTGCTTTTATAAAGGCAAACTGATCTTCTGGAAACAATCTGTATTGTGTTTATTTTATTTTTTTAGGAAATCAAAGTCCTTAATTTTACCTTGCATATTTAGCTATCCCCACACATTTTAAGAAGGTAATAATGTAACATCGCAGGTAACTTATGTGGCAGCTATAATTTATTGCTTTGGATTTATTATCCACTTTTTTGAATACATGATTCACCTAAAGCGGTTTATAATACATTAGACTAGCAGCAATGAGCAAAGATCAATAACAGCTTTACAAATTACATGTGTAACAGTTTAAAATAACAGGAAAATCACATTTTACTTTGCAGACAAAGCTACAATTGTAAACATAAGTTGTGCCAATTTTCAAAGTTAATTATACACATAAATTCGCTTTGAAAACTGTGAAAATATGTGCACAAACTCAGCTACAAAGTTGCACCTGCTCTTTGCAATGTGTTACTTGTGTGTGAATTTACGCACGTACGTTTTAAAATCAAAAGTATGCACGTAAATCCAAACTCTGCCCTAGGTCCATCCTGTTATGCCCCTTTTCTATGTGCAAAATTGGGGTATGTACATTCTTTTACATGCACAGCCCAGGGCAATTTTGTAACAAACCATTTAAGTGCATTACCCAGTTTTTGATGGAGCTCATACCTGACTCCTTGTTTCCACTGGCTGGGGGTGGAGAGTCCAATCCTTCCCTTCCAAAGTTGCAGATGATCACCAAAGAGCATTCGGTCCTAAAGATTGTGGAGTGTGGCTACCGTTTGTGTTTTTCTTGCTTCCCTCCAACCCAGCAATTTTCAGCCTTCAATTCAGACCTGTCTCATTCTGCCCAGCTACAGCTGGTAATGGAGTTGCTCCTCCTGCAGTAGGCGATCGAACCGGTATCTTTCCAGGAGTGTGAACAGGGATTTTACTCTAAGTATTTCCTCATCTCCAAGAAAACAGAGTGGAGGTGGGTGGGACTGAGACCCATTCTGGATTGACAAAGACTGAACAAGCTGCTGGTTTGTGAGAAATTCAACATGAACGCCTTCCAAACTATTCCCCCTTTTGTTCTACTGTGGGATTGGATGTGGTTCCTGAATGCCAAGGACACATATGTGTACATCCCCATTCATTCATGCCACAGGAAGTTCTTCAGATGTGTGGTGAAGGATGTATATTATCAGTACAAAATGCTCTCCCTTGTAGGAAAATACCTACAATACCTGAATGTAATCTGCTTTGAAGTGGCAAAAAGCTTCATCCCCCCCCCAAAATAAATAAATATTGGAACTGCATGCCATTTGTTATGCACTTGGAGCTTTCTCTCATCTTCTGTCAGGAAAGATTCAGACAATCAAATGGTCATATTCTATATAAATAAGCAGGGAGGCATAGGCTCATACATTCTCGGCCATGAAGCTGCCTTGATTTGGTCATGGGCTCTTCATAATGGGGCCCACCTGCAGGCAGCCTATCTTCCAGTTCAAAATACACTAGTGGATTGCCTCAGCAGAGTATTTCTACCACACGAATGATCCTTGAATCAAAGGATAGCAGACAGTTTATATAATCTCTATGGACAGCCAATGATCAACCTATTTGCGTCAGAAAGCAACAGAAAGGTCAAAGAGTTGTTCATACTTCCAAGCAAGTCCAGCTCAGCTCCCACTGTCTTTCTACTAAAGTGGGGCATTAGTCTACCCTTGTGCATATCCGCCAATTCCACTAATCGCAAGGACATTTCAGAAAGGCCTTCAGGATCATACACAGATGATCCTAATTGTACCAGCCTGGCCACAGCAAGTGTGGTTTCTATATCTCATTCAGTGGTCAGTGCAGTCCCATTTTCATTGATAACATCTGGAACTCTTACCGTTCAGGAAAATGGTAAGGAAAATGGTTCAGGAAAATGGTAAGCTTTGCTACCTGAATCTATCCTCCCTAGCCCTCACGGCATGGATGTTGTAGTCTTTTTATTACGCCTCCTAAACAGAGCAGAGGATGTTCTCATTTTAGCCAGGAAACCTTCAGCCAGAAGATCGTACAACTTCATTTGGAAGAAATTCATATCCTGGTGTCAGTCCAGCAGCCTGGACCCTTTTCTCTTATAGCCTGAGGGATGTACTCCAGTATTTTTGCTTCCTTTCATCTTCAGGTCTTATGACTTCATCAGTGAAAGTTCACCTCTGTGCTATTGCAGCATATCACCAGCCGGTAAAAGGAGCTCCTGCCTCTTTCTATACTTTGGTCTCCAAGTTTATGAAAGGGCTTTGGCATTCCAGTCCTCTAGTTAGTAAACCTCCAGTGCCTTGTGAAATTTCTGTAGTACTAGCTCAAGTACTAGTGAAGCCTCCCTTTGAACCTCTGGAATTGGTGAACTTGCATTTTCTCACTTGAAAAGCCATGTTTCTCATTGCTGTCACTTCTACACAAGGAGTCAGATGATTGAAAGCACCAGCAACCTATTCACCATACCTTTAGTTCTTCCACAACAAGGTGTTTCTACATATTCACCATAAGTTTCTTCCCAAAGTGGTATGGTTTTTCACGTTAACCAAGCTAATGTGCTTCCTCCCTTCTTTCTGAGACCATATGCACATAAGGGGGAAAGGTTCTTAACTCTTTGGACGGTAAGAGAGTTCTAAAGTATTTGAGCAGGATTCAGCCTTCTGGTCAAGCCTCTCAACTCTGTGTCCCTTTTTTTTTTTTATACATTTTCATGGCATACAACATAGAACATACAATTCACATTGGTTTTCAGTAAATGAGCAGATATTAAACACACATCTGAAATGTAGACACAGAGTCATAAGAAATATCTAAACTCTGGCACCCACCACATCAATTATGTAACCCAACATATAATATTCATGATATAAGACCCCAAATATTTTGATATTTGAAATTTTCCTTCTTCAGGGCATATCCTCTGATTATGTTTCCAGAGGTCGCTATCATAAATCTGGCAGCTAGCAGCAATTGACCAACCAGTGGGCTATATTTCTGGGGGATTAACGAACCCACCCACCGGCCTAGAAGACTCATTATGGGCGTTATTCCGACTGGGAAATCCAGGATATTAGAAATCTCCTGTGTAACCTGTTTCCAAAAATAACTAACACTCACGTCACTGCAACCTTGCCAACATGCACCATCAGGTGTTAGATTTATTTGATGATAAAATAATGGTGTGAGGTAAGTTCTATGTAACAACTGTAACATTAACTTTAACCGTTTGGTACAGATAGAGCTATGATGAGCATTAGCCATATATTTTTCCACACTTTGTGATCCTAGGAGGGTGGTACCCTCCTAGGATCACAAAGACCAGGTTCCACTTTTCAATCAATTTCAAAGGAATCTCTTCCCCAAATTTACTAGTCGGTATACCCCAATATATGACAGTTAATCTTTTAGTATAGACATCAGGGTCACCCAGATATCTCTCCATCCCATTTAGCTTCCGCAATGGTGCCAAGATATTAAAATGACCAGCCAGTACCTCTCTCAGCTGCAAGTATTGTGCATGTGTATGCACTGGCAGATCAAATTCCTCACATAAATCACCAAATGGCTGAAGGCCATCCTGGTCCCAAAGCTTTTAAATGGTAAATAAACCCAGGCCTCTTCAATTTTTAAACTCTTCTGAAAAAGTGTGCTGTGAAATGGCAGAATTCCCATAAATCAGGGCAATGGGCGAAAGGCCCTCGAACCTCATACCCAAGAATTTATGTACCTGAGACTACACCTTAAGAGTATGTGATGTAATCAGACTGCCTCTGCACACCCTTTATCTGATAGGAGAGTCCCCCAAAAGAAATGGCAACATAGCTAAGGAACCCCCTTCTGTCTGCATGCGTTCTAATGAAATCCAAAGGGTATCTATCCAAGGGGTATCTACATGTCCTGCCCATGCTTTAAGGCACATCAGTCTAGCAGCCCAATAATAAATCTTTATATTGGACAGTGCCATTCCATTCTGCCTTTTGGGCATCCACAGTTGCTGGAAACTAATTCTCGCTTGCTTATGTCTCCATATAAATTTACCAAAAATCAAACGCACCAAATATCTATGAGGGATTTCTACTATGTGATCAAATCAAAAACAAATCACCTTGTTAATATTTTTCATACATGTAAACAATGCTCATTATATATACCCCACAAAATGGGTTATAAAATAATATGGTAATTTCACAATAAACTCCGGAGTCTTTTCTGACTCCCAGAGCAAACATTTATGACAAAAAAATGTTTAAAAGGATAGAGGAAGGGTTTCATATATTGGAGTATTAAACCCCCATGGGTGAACTCGCTCTGTGCATAATCATCAACTCACCTCCTCCATCCAATATTTTCATTTATAACATGCACCAAAGGTGAACATGCATTTTTTCTTCCTTTTAATATTTTTGTGCAAAAAATTATTTAAAAAGCATGCTTGACATATAAATTTAGTCATACAACCATGAAACTCATTAAACACCCCCTCAGGAACATCACATGGCACATGTTGAAATAAATATAAAAGCTTGGGTAATACATTCATTTTAAATAAATTCATCCGCCCAGCACGAGAGATTGGTATATACACCCATTCACGTAGATTGTTTTATTTTACTAATCAGCCTAGCAAAATTGAGTGTATAACCCCTTCAAATCAATAGGCACTTAGGAAGTATAAAGGATCCCAAAAAGAGGAACACAGGGAAGAATATCTGGTGAAGTGAGGGAGACAAAGAAAGAAATCAGGAAAGCAAAATGGCAAGTGGAAGAAAGGATTGCCAAAGAGGTAAAGCGAGGTGACAAAATATTTTTCAGATATATCAGAAAAAGAAGGAAGGCCCCAAGTGATACAGTGAAATTGAAAGGTGATGAGGAGTAATGTATGGAGAATGACAAATGGCAGAAATATTAAACAAATACTTTAGTTCATTGTTCACTAAAGAAGACCTTGGAGAAGGACTGTTGCTGTTTGACAAGACCATGGATGGGAGTGGAGTAGATGCAATCCCTTTATTATAAGAGAATGTATGGAAAGAGCTAAGAAACTTGAAAGTGTACAAGGCCATGGGGCTGGATTAGGTACATCCCAGGATACTGAGGGAGCTCAGAGATGTGCTGGCGGGTCTGCTGAAAGACTTGTTTGGAAAATGCATACCTTCTGTGTGTCCTCCTCCTTGCATCTCAGCTCTGCCCTCCCAGAACACCTGCTGCCTGTGCACATAAAAACACCTGTGTTATCGGGTTGCATTGCATATTTTTACCCAATATATCTGCCGGGTTCTATGGGTATAAAATAGCTTTGAAATTGTAGTCCTTCGGGAGGATGGTTTTCTAAGAGCCCATTTCTGCACTGTTTTACCTGTGGAAAGGATTTTCAAAATTAGCCTTAAGGGGCTTTTTTCAGGCATCCTGTGTGGCTAAAGTACCTATGGACCTTGTGTCTAATTTTTAAAGGGAAGCTACCATAGAAATATCTTCCCTGTATCTAACCAAAAGTATATGGGTTCTGGAAGCTCATGCAAACTTTTAACTGGGCAGAGAAGGGCAATTTTCAAACAGGAGCAGTTTACCCAGGTAAATTGCCACTGACTCCAGTAAATAGTTTAAACAATTAGAAATTGAGTAGAAAAAGCCCCATTATCTGGCATGCATGAGGAATAGTCCCTGCTGTTTAACTGAATATGTCGGTTATCTGAGAGCTTCCTGCACCAGGCAGCTGCCTTCAGGGAAAAGAAGGGGAGGGGGTGATGCAAGAGTGAACAGAGCAGTGCAAAGAAAAAGCTACTCTGCTCCATAATCCAATCCTTTCTCTTTCCTCCCCTTGCAGGGAAGAGGAAGGGGAGGGAAGGGATGATGCAGGAGTGGACAGAGCAGAGCAGAGAAAAGCTACTGTGCTTCCTAATATTGATTAGCATTCTGTTTGAACCTTCTTGGCAGCAGTAAAAAAAAAAAAAGCCCTGCTGCTAGATGCGATTAGTTGAACTTTCTGTTTGGTTGAGTGCTGGATAATGAGGTTGTTAATGTAATAGTTTAATAAGTCTCACATATTTCAGTAACTACCAAAAATAAAAAAATGTTTTCCTGCTTTGTGGGTTGGTTTTGTTTCACCATAAGGTTTGCAATCTCTTGTCTATCTTATGAATTCTTATCCTAGTTTTTTTTCACATTTATCCTTTCTTCATGTGAATTTTTCTCCATCTTTCCCAACCCATCTCCCTTTCTTGTCAGCATTTCTCTCTTATTTCTCTTCTCATTTTGCTTTTCACCACCTCTCTTTCTTTGCTTTAACACCTCTCACTCTCTATGCTCATCTCTAACTTCCCCTCTTTTACACCTTCTCCTCCCCTCTTAACTTTCTTTCTCACTGTCAGCTTTTTGCTTGCCTTTCCCACCACTGTGCATCTCTCAGCCCTATTAAGTTCTCAACTTTTTCCATTTTTGTATAGAGAATTACTCTTCTCAGTTGTCTGTGTCCTAGCCTGAAGATAACAATAAAGTGGAGATGTAACATTAGAAGTGGGAACTTGCTTCTCCAGCCCATTCGTAGGCCTCAGCACACTTAATCCCCCTCCCCCCGTGGCTTTAAATATATCTCTGTGCAGCTATAAACAAATTTAATGAGAGTGGTCGGGAATATGAAATTCTCCCATAAGGTCAATGAACTATTTAAAGGTACTGTCTTGCAAGACATGGTCCAATAATCTGAGACCCTTATCATAACAACCCCTCATATCTAAAGACACAGTGGCTCGAGATAACTGAGGGTTGCCAATTAGAGAGGAACCAGGGGCGAAAACTTCAGGTCCTCTTGTAAAGTATGAGAAATAACTGGGTTATTCCTGCCAAGACTGGAAAGTATAGCTGATCATCAGAACATAAGATATGCCATACTGAGTCAGATCAAGGGTTCATCAAGCCCAGCATCCTGTTTCCGACAGTGGCCAATCAGAGTCACAAGTACTTGGCAAGTACCCAAACATTTAATAGATCCCAAGCTACTATTCCTTATTGATTAATAGCAGTTTATGGACTTCTCCTCTAGGAATTTTCCAAACCTTTTTTTTAAAACTAGTTACACTAACTGCCATAACTACATTCTCTGGCAATGAATTCCAGATCTTAATTATTCTTTGAGTGAAAAATAATTTTCTCTGATTTGTTTTAAATGAGCCTCTTGCTAGCTTCATGGACTGCCCCCTAATCCTTTTATTGTCTGAGAGAGTAAATAACTGAATTACATTTACCTGTCCAAGTCCTTTCATGATTTTGTAGACCTCTTATCATATCCCTCTCAGTCATCTCTTCTCCAAGCTGAATAGCCCTAACATCTTTAGCCTTTCCTCATAGGGGAGCTGTTCCATGCTCCTTATCATTTTGGTCACCCTTCTCTGAACTTTCTCCAGTGCAACTGTATCTTTTTTGAGATGCAGCGAAAAGAATTGCACACAGTATTCAAGGTGCAGTCTCATCATGGAGAGATACAGCGGCATTATGATATCTGTCGTTTTATTTGCCATTCCCTTCCTAATAATTCTTAACATTCTGTTTGCTTTGTTTGACTGCCACAGCACACAATGTATTATCCACTATGATGCCTAGATCTTTCCTGGGTTGTAACTCCTAATATGGAGCCTAACATCATGTAACTACAGCAAGGGTATTTTTCCCTATATGCATCACCCTGCACTTGTCCACATTAAATTTCATCTGCCATTTGGATACCCAATCTTCCAGCCTCACAAGGTCCTGCAGTTTATCACAGTCCGCTTGAGATTTAACTACTCTGCATAATTTTGTGTCATCCGCAAATTTGATCACCTCACTCATTGTACCCCTTTCCAGATCATTCATAAATATATTAAATAGCACAGGTCTGAGGCACTCCACTGTTTACCTTTTTCCCACTGTGAAAACAGACCATTTAATCCTACTGTCTGTTTCCTGTCTTTTAACCAGTTTGTAATCCACAGAAAGACATCATCTCCTATCAGGGGACTTTTTAGTTTTCTTAGAATCTTCTCATGAGGGGCTTTGTCAAATGCCTTCTAAAAATCCAAATACACCACATCTACTGGTTCACCTTCGTCCATGTGTTTATTTACCCCTTCAAAAAAATGTAGATTTGTGAGGCAAGACTTTACTTTGGGTAAATCCATGCTGGCTATGTCCCATTAAACCATGTCTATCTAAATGTTCTGTGATTTTATTCTTTATGACTGTTTCCATGATTTTTCCCGGCACTGAAGTCAGGCTAATTGATCTATAGTTTCCCGATCGCCCCTGGAGCCCTTTTTAAGTATCAGGGTTACACTGGCCACCTTCCAGTCTTCAACTACAAGAGATGATTTTAATGATTGGTTACAAATTAATTGTAATAGGTTTGAAATTTCATTTTTTAGTTCTTTCAGAACCTTGGAGTGTATAGCATCCGGTCCAGATGATTTACTACTCTTCAGTTTGTCAATCTGGCCTACTACATCTTCCAGGCTCACTATGATTTGGTTCAGTTTATCTGAATCATCACCCTTGAAAACTGTCTCCCGAACGGGTATCTCCCCAATATCCTCTTCAGTAAACACAGAAGCAAAGAATTTATTTAGTCTTTCCGTGATGACCTTCTCTTCCTTAAGTGGCCCTTTAACCCCTCTATCATCTAATGGTCTAACTGACATAGTCGCAGGCTTTCTGCTTCGGATATATTTAAAAAAGGTTTTATTATGAGTTTTTGCCTCTATGGCCAACTTCTTTTCAAATTCTCATAGCCTGTCTTATCAATGTCTTACACTTAACTTGCCAGTGCTTATGCTTTATCTTATTTCCTTCTGATGGAACCTTCTTCCAATTTTTGAATGAAGATCTTTTGGCTAAAATAGCCTCTTTCACTTCACTTTTTGTTAATGTTGTGGACCCTTGAGCCGGCTCGAGAGCTGGAGTGTCCACTGAGGGGAGGCCCTGTAGTGGTTCTCGAAGCTGGAAGACAGTGCAGGACCAGAAGACCCGACAGGAGCTTCACCTATACCAGCCCTTGTTCCCCTTAAGTTGAGCCCTTGGGTGCCGGGGCTGTCAGGACTTAGGTGGGGGTCTCCTGGCGGAGGGAAGTCGAGTAGGCAATCCGAGTCAAGGCTGGCGGAAGTCCAGAAGAACTAAGACGGTCCAGGAGTCAAGGCAGACGGCAGTGGTGCAGCACGGGAAACCAGGCCAGAAGTTGGGGCAGGCAGAAGACAAGCAGGAAACGGAGAACATGCCAAGGTCGGGATGGGCAGAAGACAGAAGAATCAGGATATCAGGCCGAAGACAGAACCGAGGAGACAAACCAAGGGCAGGAAGCAGGAGGAGGAGCGGAACCATGGGAGCAGGAACACCTGACATCAGGAACTGGAGCGGGAACAAGCAGGAACACAGGAACAGACGCTGGAACAAGGAGTTACACAGGAACAAGCAACTAGCTACTCCAAGGAACTGACCTGTTGCCAAGGCAAGGAATGGGTGCCTGGAGTGGGCTTAAATAGCCCCAGCTGATGACATTCGATTTGGGGCCGGGCCGAGGTTTCCAGCCGCGGCCCCTTTAAGAATCGGGCTTGGCATGAGCGCCAAAGGGGGCGGAGTCCATGAGGAGGTCGGCGGCGTCTCCCTCTTGGGGAGGATGCCGCGGCAAGGCCCGAAGTGGTCTGTGTTGGAGAGTCTGCCGGTAAGGGAAGGAGGAGCTGGCTGCGGTAGCCCGCGGTCGGGATTCCCAACACTTTTTAATCATGCCAGTAATCATTTGGCCTTCCTTCCACCTTTCTTAATGCATGGAATACATCTGGACTGCGCTTCTAAGATGTTATTTTTTAACTTTGTCCATTCCTGTTGCACTCTTAACCTTTTTAGCTGCACCTTTCAGGTTTTTTTTTTTTCTAAACTATTTTTCTTATTTTATCAAAGTTTCCCTTTTGAAAGTTTAGTGCTTGAGCTGTGGATTTACTTACTGTCTCCTTCCAGTCATTCAAATTTATCATATTATGATCACTATTGCTAAATGGTACCACCACCGTTACCTCTTTCACCAAATCCTGAGCTCCGTTGAGAATTAGATCTAAAATTGCTCCCTCTCTCATCTGTTCCTGAACCAGTTGCTCCATATAACTGTCATTTATTTCATCCAGGAACTTTATCTGTCTAGCATTTCCTGATGTTACATTTACCCAGTCAGTATAGGGGTAATTGAAATCTCCCATTATTACTGCACTACTAATTTGATTAGCTTCCTTTATTTCTCTTACCATTTGACTGCTCATCTTGTCATTTGGGCCATGTAGATGGTAGTATACACCTATCGCTATACTCTTCCCCAACACACAAGGGATTTCTATGCCATCCCAGACATAAAGCGCCACCAAATTGCTCCTCTCTATCATTGCAATGTAATTTGCACCCAAGTAAAGCACTGTCCCATTGGTTAGCCTCCTTCCACCATGTCTCTGAGATGCCAATTATGTCTATGTCATCATTCACTGCTATACATTCTAACTCTACCATCTTACTTTTTAGACTTCTGAAGTTTACATACAGACATTTCAAAATGTGTTTTTTAACATTCTGCTTTTCGGTTAATGGAGATAATTTGGAATCTTTTAGCTCAGGTGATTCTTTACTTATAGGCACATATACTACATTTCTTATTATTGGAACCTTTCTGTTAGGATGCCCTAACTCTAATGCTTCATTAGTATCCTTTGAAGATACCGCTCTTCGAACCATATGTTGCTGAGCGACTGTCAGTTTTCCCCTTTGTTCTAGTTTAAAAGCTGCTCTGTTTCCTTTTTAAAAGGTTAGCGCCAGCAGCCTGGTTCTATCCTGGATAAGGTGGAGCCCATCCCTTCGGAAAAGACTCCCCCCTTCCCCAAAAGGTTCCTCAATTCCTTACAAAACTGAATCCTTCTTCCTTGCACCATCCTCTCATCCACACATTGAGACTCTGGAGCTCTGCCTGCCTCTGGGAACCTGCGCGTGGAACAGGGAGCATTTCAGAGAATGCTACCCTGGAGGTTCTGGATTTCTGCTTTCTACTTAAGAGCCTAAATGTGGCTTCCAGAATCTCCCTCCTACGTTTTCCTATGTCGTTGGTGCCCACATGTACCACGACAGCCGGCTCCTCCCCAGCACTGTCTAAAATCCTATTTAGAAAATAGAGTAAGTCTCAGTAATGCAAGCAAACTCTTTCCAGGTACAGCCAAACCGGTGAAGAGAAACTTTTAAACCACTCGCTAAGCCCTATCTGTCTGGCAAATAATATAAATTTAAATCGGGAATCTGCAGTGCCCACAGTCCTTTGAAAATTGTAGAAGAGCTAGCTTAATACAAGGAACACTTTGTTTCCAAAGAAAAGAAGAGGTTGCTCCACATAATTACTGTTTGTAAGACACTACAAGGCAGATGTTGAAAAAGGTATAATAAATGAGAGCTACCATTTTTGTCAGATAAGCCCTCCCTGATGGAGACCATGGAAGATCAGTCTACCTCGCTAAAAGCTTTTTGATTACCCTAGGGTAATTAAATTTATATAAGCCTGCAATATTAGCCAAGACATAAATGTCCAAATATTTCAGAGTTTGCTATGGAGAAATTCCCCATGTTTGCTGAAATTCCTTATGGTGGTCGTACTTTAAATAAGAGAGGTTTGGAATAATTAATCTTATATCCAGACAACATGCCATATGTCTTTAATAATGCAAATAAGGCAGGCATTGATTTATCCACCCTGTGAGAAATAGTAGAGCAAAATTATATGCAAACTAGTATGTGCTTTAAATCCCTCTCTTGCAAAAGAATCTCTTATTTTGTTTAGGTAAAGGTTTGAGGACTACATTAAATAACAATGGGGAGAGAGGACACTCCTGCCTAGTCCCCGCAAAAATATTGTAGTCTGTTAGTTATTACCTGTGCCATCACACAGTCTAAACATTCTGGAGGAAAACCAAACCATTTAAGCACAAAAAAAATGCATTTCCAAGATATCCTGTCAAATACCTTGTCAGCATATAGGGAGAGAATTACACTAAGGATCTTGAGTGTCTTGGCCAAATGAATAATATTAAATAAATGCCTCTTATTATTCACCAAGGACATCCTCTTAACAAAATCAGTTTGATCCAAATTCATTAATATGGGAATAATATGTTCTAGGTGGAGTTGAAGTATTTCGGCCATAATCTTAATATCTGCATTAATAAGGGAGATGGCCCTATATGCATTACATTCTAAGGGATCTTTCCCTGATGTGTAAATTAAAGTAATCAATGCATCCAACAAATTTCTGGCAAAAGTAGACTCCCCCAGAAAATTAAAACGTTCACACAAAAGAGACGCAAACTCAGTCTGAAAATGTTTATAATAGTCCAATTGAAAGCTTTCAGGCCCCAGGCTTTTCTTCCGAAGTAGAAATTTGATCATCTGTTGGTTCTCTAGCACCATAATCAGGGCCATCAAAAGACGCTTTGCCTCCTCTGGAACCTGTGGTAGATGTAGTGTATCCAATTTAATCTCATTAGTAGCAGCCTGACTAGGTTCCCAATATAATAACTCAAATGATCTTTAAAACTTCCTATATTCTATTGTGGATGATGAAGCAAAGTTCATCATTTCCCATATTGCACTGATAGTAAATTAATTTCCAGATTTGATCAAATGGGCCAACATGGAACCAGACTTGTTCCCTTTCTCATAATATCTTTGCGTAAAAAAATGTAAGAATTTTTTCAATTTGCTTGCTTTGTGATGCAATAGGTTCATCGCTAGTTAACTGGAGCACTTTATAGGCCATTGCCGAGCAATCTTGTTTGCTTGCCTTCCAAGCTCTTTAACTGCTGTTACAAACTGCTGTATTTTTCAATCGCTGTTTATTCCTATGGCTGATATAAGAAATAATTCTGACCCTTAAAACCTCTTTTAACATCTCCCATCTTTTTTTTTTTTTTATTTTTTTTTTTATTTAATATTTATTCAGTTTTAAACATTTAATAATACAAGATCATTCTTGATTAAGAAAAGCATTAGGGTACAATTCATAATTGTTACTTAAATTAACAGTACTAAGGCAAATATATCCATAATGTAAATTTTAGTCCTCAAATATAAGGAACCAATTTAATCTAATTTCTCATAATAAATATTAAATATTTACTAATCTCAGGTAAATGTGCTTGCTACGTACTCTATATTTATTTTAGGGCTCACTGAACATATAGATAGGTGCTAAGGAGATTCCAATTCAAGATTTCCCACTTGTGTTTTGTCACTTAGAAAAATTGATAATTGAGGAGGAGTGTAAAAAACAAAGGATTTACCCTTGTATCCTATACAGCATTTACAAGGATATTTAAGGCGAAAGGTTGCCCCTATTTGGAGAACCTTTTCCCTAAATGACAAGAATTGTTTCCTCCTCTTCTGTGTTATTTTAGAGAAATCTGGGTAGATTCTTATGGCTAAAGTCAAAAATGGTTCTGTCCTATGTTTGAAAAATAATCGAAACACCCAGTCACGATCGGTTTCAAATACAAAAGTGATCAATAAAGTGGCACTCTGTACTAGTTCACTATCGGATGTCTCCAAAATTTTGGAAAGATCCAGACTAGTTTCCAATTTATCCATAACTTGTGTTCCCTCCTGTTCTTCCTGCTGTGTTCCTTTTCTATACATTGGAATGTAATAACTCTTCACTAATGGTGGAATAGTGTTCTCTGGTACTTTAAGGACTTCAATTAAATATTTCTTAAACATTTCCTTAGGTGTCACGTGTGGGAGCATTGGGAAATTAACAAATCGGAGGTTTTTCTTTCTATTAACATTTTCTAGATTCTCCAATTTTATTTGCAATATTTGATTTTCCTTTATCATTGTATCTTGTACCTTTTTTGTATTATCAATATCTCCCTTTATTTTCTCTAGTTCTTTAATTTCTTTATCTTTTCTTAATTCCATATTAATTAATTTTCCCTGTAGATTGTTTACTTTGTCTATCACTGGATTTACTTGAGCTATCATAGAATTCTGCAAGCTCACTATAGCTTCCATTATTGCATCCAATGTAGCCACTTCGGGCTTGATTATCTGTGGAACACTTATTTTAGACAAATAAACAGAGTTGTCCATCTTTATTAAATCTTGATGGTTATCTCCTTGTACCAAGTTCGGTGAGGTGTTCTGTCCTATCCGGACATCCCCCGGACTTTCCATTCCAGACAATTCCAGGGAGCTTGGGCCTACTACTGGGGACCCTATTTCTGCGCCTTCCGCAGTTTTGGCCACCCTCCAAGGCCCCTGGGCTCTGAATATAGCCGGGTTTACTGGTGGTTCCCTTTGGATCGGGGATAAAGATGTTGAAAGGTCCGATGGTGAGGCCTCAGAAACAAATTCAAGAGGCCCTTCCATCTGCGCCCCATCCGATCTTGATGTACGTTGCACATGTGAGTCCATTGGTCCTTTTATTTGATTACCAGGGATAGTTGTAGGCTCAACTCGCTCCCTGGCTCTCCTTTTCCTTGCAGAATGAGGCATTTTGATAATTATTTTACTCAGGACTTAATAGGAACCCACATTCAAAACACTCTCTTCTTGGCCCCTTAGAGAGGAGAAGTAATAATGAGAGGATTACTTACAGTTAGGAAGACAAACCATTCACTTGACAGTTCCTCGCAAAACCGACACGAAGCCGCACTAAGCCGAGCGCCCCTTAAAAAGCGCGGCTTAGGACAAGCGCCGGCGACGACAAGCGTCGCTGCAGGTCTGATTTTATGTGCCCAGTCGTCCCGCCTCGATGACGTCACACGGGGGCGGGGTTTCCAGCGTCGTCGGGGCCGGGTAGCCTCACCACAGGGAGCTCAGGGCCGGGCTGCCCTCACCTCCGCAGGTATTTCTTTTTAATTTAGAAGCCTCTCTCCTCCTTCTCCTCCGAAATTGACTGCTGCAGGGCTGATTTTATGTGCCCAGTCGTCCCGCCTCGATGACGTCACACGGGGGCGGGGTTTCCAGCGTCGTCGGGGCCGGGTAGCCTCACCACAGGGAGCTCAGGGCCGGGCTGCCCTCACCTCCGCAGGTATTTCTTTTTAATTTAGAAGCCTCTCTCCTCCTTCTCCTCCGAAATTGACTGCTGCAGGGCTGATTTTATGTGCCCAGTCGTCCCGCCTCGATGACGTCACACGGGGCGGGGTTTCCAGCGTCGTCGGGGCCGGGTAGCCTCACCACAGGGAGCTCAGGGCCGGGCTGCCCTCACCTCCGCAGGTATTTCTTTTAATTTAGAAGCCTCTCTCCTCCTTCTCCTCCGAAATTGACTGCTGCAGGGCTGATTTTATGTGCCCAGTCGTCCCGCCTCGATGACGTCACACGGGGGCGGGGTTTCCAGCGTCATCGGGGCCGGGTAGCCTCACCACAGGGAGCTCAGGGCCGGGCTGCCCTCACCTCCGCAGGTATTTCTTTTTAATTTAGAAGCCTCTCTCCTCCTTCTCCTCCGAAATTGACTGCTGCAGGGCTGATTTTATGTGCCCAGTCGTCCCGCCTCGATGACGTCACACGGGGGCGGGGTTTCCAGCGTCGTCGGGGCCGGGTAGCCTCACCACAGGGAGCTCAGGGCCGGGCTGCCCTCACCTCCGCAGGTATTTCTTTTTAATTTAGAAGCCTCTCTCCTCCTTCTCCTCCGAAATTGACTGCTGCAGGGCTGATTTTATGTGCCCAGTCGTCCCGCCTCGATGACGTCACACGGGGGCGGGGTTTCCAGCGTCGTCGGGGCCGGGTAGCCTCACCACAAGGAGCTCAGGGCCGGGCTGCCCTCACCTCCGCAGGTATTTCTTTTTAATTTAGAAGCCTCTCTCCTCCTTCTCCTCCCAACATCTCCCATCTTAATAGGGGATTATATTTCTCTGCAGAGTGATGAATTTGAAAATCATTGATCTCTCCCTGATCATATCAGTGAATTCAGTATTTTTAAGGATGGAAAGATTGAGGTGTCATGCAATAAGAGGCCTAGATGTCATAGTCTACAACCTTGCTTAGAAATCTTTTGAGTGCATAAAAAGAAATCTATTCTACTGTATTTGTGATGTCTGGGTGAATATAAAGTATAATCTCAGCTACTTGGAAACCATTTCCTCCAAATGTCTTTTAAATTATATATCTGAATTACATTTATTTATTTATTTTATTTAGAATCTTTTAATATACCGATGCTCAAGATAAATATCTTATCGTACCGGTTTACAGCAAAACGTGGGGTAACCAAAAAGTATAGGAGGAAGTTACAAAAAACAGGGTAATGCAAATTCAAGACAAGAGAGCAGGAAGAATTAGCTAACATAGAGTAACTTTAGAGTAACCAATAAGTATTTTATAAATTTAACTTGGCGGGTAACCATGTAGGAAATCAAATAAACAAACAGTCAGTTCTGTTTGTTTGTTTGTTTGATTCTGAAGGGCATCTGGTGAAGAAAATAAACATTCAAAGAATGAGACCTAGTTAGTTGAGGATTAAGAAACAGATACCAGCCCCCTCCCATAATTAAAGCAGATGTGTTAAATGTTTTAAATTTATCAAAGAAATCCTCATGATTCATATTGGGCACATACACATTTATTATCGTTAATTGTTACTATATAGGGTCCCTTCAGTAAAAACGTATTGATCTTCTGGATCACTGTAAGACCTAGCAATAGTTAAAGGGAGTGTTAAGATTTGCGGCCCGTGGGTCGACCCTGTGAGCTGCAGCACTCACCCCCGATGCCAGTCAGTCTCAGCGTGGAAGGAAACTGCTGGAATCAGACTCTCACGCCATCTTGTTGCTCCTGTCGGCCCCAACATGTCCCGGCCTCATCACAGTAGGAATGTTGCTGGACCCAGCATCCTATGCTGCCATAAGCCAGCCTTCCCACAGGCGCATGCTGCACTTGTGCACATAATATGGCGGAAATCCCTGAGTTACGCCTCCAGATGATGTCAGCCTCTTGGATTATTTAAGCCAAGGCCCTGCAGCAGTTCCTTGCCTCAGCAATGGGTCTCCTGCTGTGCAGTGCGTGTTGCCAGCGTTCCCGTGTTTTCAGCTTGCCTTCTGCTGCCTTGCTTTGTGGTCTCCAGCCTTTCCTTGCTTCGTCCAGCCTCGCCTTGCCTCTTCCAGCCTTGTCCTTGCTCTTTGACGTCTCCTGATTCCTTCATCCAGCTTTGTCTCATTCATCTTGTCCAGTGTCTTCAGTTTGCCTTTGTCCTCCCTTGGCTTGACTTTCCAGATCTTGACCTTCAGCCTGGAGCTGATCTCGTTTTGCCTGCCACCTGGACCTGACCTTGGCCTGTCTCTGACTCTGTCTGCCCACTGCCTGTCCTGAGCCCAGTGGGCTATTGGACTCTTGCCTTTGTCTCTGCCCTAGGGACCTACTTACGACCTGCTAGCTGCGAGAACCTAAAACTACAGGTGAGACAACTGGTATAGGCAAAGCTCCAGTCTTGTCGTGCTGCAGGGCACAGGTGCCTGCTACCAGTGTAGGCCTCATAGGTTTGCCTACAAAGTTGCATCAACTATGCCGCAACACTAAGGGCTCACGCCAACCGTTACAGGGAGAGCCTTGAGCAATAACACACATACTCCCTGACTTTTTGAATTAAAAGATACATGAATCATCTTTCCATCCCAGACTTTTGTAAGTTTTTCATGTTCTGTGTATTTCCTGAAGAAATGCCATCTGTGCCTTCTGTTTTTTAAGGAGCTGTATAAGTCTAGTTCTCTTAATAGGATTAGAGATACCTCTAACATTCGTAGAAACCATCTTGGGAAGAGCATAGCATAACAAAAGATAAAATCCATATGAGTCCCATATAAGAATAGACAATGAATACCCTCTGCTATACTGTCTATAAGACAGACCCCTGCTTCTCTTGAAGGAACTGTCAAGAAAAACCTGAGTGTTTTTTTTTTTTTAATTTAAATTTTTATTGAAGATTTTACAACTTAACTAGCCCAAATAAGCTCTATATAAATTATACATCAAGAAATACTAACACAATTATTGTCTTCAACGCCACACCCTCCCCTCAGTCAGCCAAGAATGTATCATGGAGGTCTTTATCCCAAGTTTGAAACAGATTCCACTGTCTGTCAAACGTACTCCTATTTATTCCTGCGTATCACTGTGAGTTTCTCCAGATGGAAGATGTACAAGAGTCTTTTATATACTGCCATCTTGTCAGGTGGTGCTTTAATTTTCCAATGTGCAGCTATCTTGCACCATGCTGCCAGCAGTACTTGAGATGTCATTTTATCAGTTGCCTTCGGCACACCCTCAACCAATGCTGAAAATAAGAATACAATCGGATCCCGATGTAACGTAAACTTTTATCACTACAGTCAGCTTTAATATACCCCCAATATGGCATAATCAACTGGGCAGCTCCACCAAATATGTGCCTACTTGAGTACTTGCCAGGTTCTTATGACGTGGATTGGCCACTGTTGGAAACAGGATGCTGGGCTTGATGGACCCTTGGTCTGACCCAGTATGGCATTTTCTTATGTTCTTATGAGTGTAATTTTAAAGTTTGTCCCCTTTCCACCATAAACAAGAGAACAGTAACTAATCCCCCATCGCAAAGGCCCAGAACAATACAACTATAAACCAGCCCTTCCCCCAATCCAAACCTTTCCTACATCTGCAAGCCCTCCATCACCCATTCCTCACTGAGATCCCCCTCCCCTCCCTCTCCAGCATGACTGCACTGCAAGAAAATGTTCCAACCTGGTTCCCAGTCCAGCTCAGAACGTGTGCACTCACACACCAAAAACAAAAGATAGAGAAGAAGGAAAGGAAAAACGTAAAAATAAAGGTCCCGTGATCCATCTGCACTTGTGCTTGACCTTAATGATCTTCTGCCACTAGCAAAATAAAGCGCTTAAGATAATCTGTAAATTCCAGTGTTCCCGATGCATTTTGAAAAACCAAATTAATAGTTTATGAGATCAACAAAGCACCAAGGAACAAAATTACCAGATCTCTAAATAGATAACATATATGCGATCAAAATCTAAACTTGCATGATGAAACCTTTGTCCACTCCACCACAGTTCAATAAGAAAATAATCCAAAATGCCAAATGCCACAGTTCACATGGTCACAAGAAACTGAAAAGTCTAATAAATATATTACTTCATACCACGGAGACATCCTGGCTGCTTCCAGAATGAGACTAATACACTAATAGCAGGGCCCACCTGAGCTAAAGAACATATAGCCACCACAGTCCAAATATTCAAGTCACACCAGTCAACGCTTCATTGTTGCTCCTCTTTAGGTAGTTCAGGACCTCCTCCGGCGACTGAAAAATGTGGTGCTGTCCCCCATTCATAATCCCTTTTTTTAAATTGTTTATTTAACAAAAAGAGATGTAACACTACAGAGACAGGGTCAGATAATGCACGATGTAAAAAAAAAAGCATATCATCGGCTTTCATAGATATTTCCCTTTAACATCCATTAATTTGCCCCTTACACAGGATATTATCCAATCAGCAAAGTATCCAAAAGACAACAGAACATCCAGCTTGTATTCTTAGGAGCCTATTGCGACATCTTTTAGACCTTGCTATCCCAATATACCCAGAAAGGTTCCCATATTTTCCCATACAAATCCAGTTTATGTTTCAGCATATATGTTACATTTTCTATCATTGCAATATCAAATATTTGTTTGTGCCACACATTGAGCTACGGAGGAACCTTCCACATTAGAGCAGTCGTATATTTTCCAGCATGAAAGAGCTGGTCAACTAACAGCCTTTTCATCGTAGGTAGATAGGGGAGTTCCCTTCTGCCCAGCAAACATAGCTTAGGTGTGAGCACTAAGTCAACTCTCGTGATAGCTTTAATTAAAGTTTGAACTTGCTTCCAAAAGGAAATCACAAATGAGCATTCCCATTTTGGAACTTATCTGGCTAAGTGGTGTTGAACTGCTGTGCATGTGTATTTTTTACTTTCAGTTTTAAAAATATACGTGTGGAGATTTTACATGCGTATTTTAAATAGCACCTAACCTCGGGAGCTGCTTTTTGACGCATCTTAAATGTTTACATTTTGTAACATGCGCGTGTGGGGAAATTATTAGTTTTACCAATTAGTCCCCGAGTTTGCCCAGTCCATGTGCAGGTCATTGAGACCCTCCTGGGTTCTTCAATCTGAAACCCCCCCCCCCCCCCCCCCCAATTCTCTCAGCTTCTCTCCTCACTTAGTAGTTCATAATAAAGACATTTAATATTACTCTTGCAAGTTAATGAGCAGGAGTAAATATCTGCGAGTAGTTTGCCAAATATACACGCATAAGTCTCTTATAAAAGAGTAACTTAACATGCGTAACTGTTGGCCCTGCCCTAGACACCCTTAGACTGCTCCTTTTTTACATGTGTATATGCACAAACCACCGTGTCACCTCCGCTCTGTAGACCAAAACCTTCTCCAAGCTCAAACAATTAAAAACTGCAAGGCTTGATATAACAAGAAAGCGTGCTTTCTCAGGAGCAGGTCCCTCTATCTGGAGCTCAATTCCAGATACGCTCAGGCTTTTGACTAACCCAAAGGAGTTTAAGAAAAAGCTAAAAACCTATCTGTGCTCTGTTGCATTTGGCAAGCTCCAGGCAGACTGATACCTTGTTCCTTAAGAACATAAGAAATTGCCATGCTGGGTCAGACCAAGGGTCAATCAAGTCCAACAGAGGCCAAAACCAGGCCACAAGAACCTGGCCTTACTTCCTTCTCCCCTGCTTTTTATGTTTATAGTTTTTGACCTTATGTAATGATTTGTTCTCTGTTATACTTTTATTGAGCATATGTTTTTATTGTTTTAATTATGTTTGTTTATTTCTTGTAAACCTCCTATACTTTATATTTCATATAGGTGGTATATAAAAGATTTTAACTAAATAACCCTATTTATGCATGCATGCTTTAGCTTTATAAAATAGTATATGCCTGGGTACATGCTATTTACATGCATATGTTATTTTTTCCACACCTAACCTTGAAAATTCACCCTTTGATGTTTATAAAATAGCATATATGTGAATACATGCCACTTATGCACAAAATCCCTATAAAAATTAACTACACAGAGTTGAAAAAAGTGAGAGCAGCAGCTATTAAAGAAACTAACAATCATTAGATTTAAAGCAAATTGTATCAGGGGCGTAGCTGTGGGGGGTGGGGAACCTGTGCTCCCTTACATTTGACCATAGCACAGGGTTGAGTTACATATGAGTCAGTCCTTAAAGGTGCAGCAATTAGAGAGCCTGGAGGGAATGGAATCGTTGCCAGTTTGAGAGCCTATGCCTTTAAAAAGGCAAACTTGAACAGGGAAAACAGCACTGCCCTTGAGCTAGTCCTGTAAAAATTTGAGGCCATCAGTGTCTTTCTGCTCTTCAGCAGCTTTTATAATGTAGCTGCTGTAACCACAGAGGGAGAATGAGAAAGGAGAGACAGCCAGGGCAAGGAGAGAGTGGAAAGATGGAAGTTGAGTATTGCCAGAAATTAAAGGGTTTTGTAGCCACGGCCCTGAAGACTGACATAAGATATGGGTGGGGCAGGGGGCTAGCACTGTACCCACCCATGTTAACCTTGGCCCTCCACTGTGATTCATTTTTTGCTACACCCCTGAATCACAAAGTTTTTTTTTTACTCACCGCACAATCAAGATCTTCTGGAGCCTATTTTCAGAGGGGCTTGGCTCCTAACCTTTGGAGTTACGTTCCTAAATTGGCCTGCTGAAAATGTACTAGGCCTGAGTTCTTAAATTTAGGCTTCTAGTTTCACTAGGCTGCTGAGTTTTAGAGCCTAAAAAGTGGATGTTTGCATGGTGGTTAGGGCGGGGAAACAAAATTAAGTACTTAGTGCTGATTTTCAGAATTAGGGACCTGACCTTAGGAGCCTAAATCTAGGTGAATGAACAGCAGGCCAAAATTTAGGGCCCTAAGTTTTAGATTACTAAACTTATGTGAATTTTCAGCTAAAAGGTTAGGGACCTATTTTTAGCCAAACTTAGAATCCTAATTTAGCCATCTACCTTTAGTCAGCTTAATTTAATTTCTATGACTATCAGCCTCTCTACATTTGTTCCATGCCCTTTTGGGATAAACACGGGGAGGCAGATTTTATAAATCTGTGCACACGCGTACTTTTGTTCGCGCACCAGGCGCGAACAAGAGTAAGTGGGATTTCAATAGATACGCGCGTAGCAACTAAAATCCGGGGTCGGCGCGCAAGGCTGCCCAAAATCGGCAGCCTGCGCGCGCTGAGCCGCGCAGCCTGCCTCCGTTCCCTCGCCCTCCCCTCCCTTCCCCTACCTAACCCACCCCCCCAGCCCTATCTAAACCTCCCCCCTACCTCTATCCTGAAAGTTACGCCTGCTGGAAGCAGGCGTAACTTTGCGCGCGCCGGGCCGGCTGCCGCACTCCATGTTCCAGCCCAGGGGCTGGTCCAGGGACCGCTGTCACGCCCCCGGAAAGCCCCCGGGCCGGAACCACGCCCCCAGACATGCCCCCGAAACGCCACGTCACTCTGGACACGCCCCCAAAACACTGCGTCACTCCCGGTACGCCCCTGACACGCCCCCTCCATGCAAGCCCTGGGACTTACACGTGTCCCGGGGCTTGCGCGCGCCGCCGAGCCTATGCAATATAGGCTCGGCGCGTGCAGGGGGGTTTGGGGTAGGTTTTCGGGGGGTACGCGCATATCCCTTTGAAAATCTACCCAAGAGGATCCCTAGTGGCTTGAGAGTGAAAATGAAGAAAAAGGGTAGCCTTTACTAACTGTAGGTGTAACATTTCTGCATGGGGTAACCTGCATGAAGCAGAGTTACTACCCTAAACAACTAGCTAGATAGGCTAGATAGAAGATTGGGTCTTCATCCATCATCATGTACAGTGTTTCTGTGGTACTATGATTCTATTGCAAGAGGACGTGGTCAAAGTGACTAGCATAACAGGGATTAAAAGAGGTTTGGACAAGTTCCTGGAAGAAGAGTGCATACAATCTTATTAGCCAGGTATACTAAAGAAAGCTAATGCTATCCCTGGGAGCGAGTAACAAGAAAAATAGATCTACTTTTTGAATCTGTCGAGTATTTGAACAGTAAATGACAGCAGATTAGACCAAAAAGTTCCATTCAGTTTGCCCAGCAAGGCGTTTAGGGTTGTAACTGCCACTCTGCAGGTTACTCCTGTGCCTTCTGTTTAGGGTTGTAACTGCCGCTCTGTGCAGGTTACTCCTGTGCCTTCTGTTTAGGGTTGTAAGTGCCGCTCTGTGCAGGTTACTCCTGTGCCTTCTGTTTAGGGTTGTAACTGCCGCTCTGTGCAGGTTACTCCTGTGCCTTCTGTTTAGGGTTGTAACTGCCACTCTGTGCAGATTATCCCCGAACTTTCTGTTTAAGGTTGTAACTGCTACTCTGTTCAGATTACCCTGTGCAGAAATGTTACAACAAAATAACCATTCTTTAAACAACTCCGTGCAGCTGTATATAGACACGTATAGAGCAGCGCAGAGATCTGCGATGGTATTTTATAACCTGCGTGTATCGGATATGTGTGTATTATAAAATACGTATATGTCTAACCCCCCCCCCCCCAATAAATGCATGTATGTATTCTTACACATGGACACATGCAATGCATTGAAAGCAAGCATTTCAATACATTAAATGCATACAAATATATGTGCATTTGTTTTACATACAAAAAAAAGTAAGGTTTGCATAAAAGCTAATTTAGATGCGGAAGTTGGTCTTTTTTAAAATATACTTATGTAATTGAAATTACCAGTTTTCCAATTCATGTACCAGTTCTCCTCCAGTTCATCAAGATCCTCCTGGTTCTTCAGCCTGAACTCCCCCTCAGTTCACCCAGACCTCCCACCCTGCTAGTAGTACACAAAAAACAAGTCTGATATCAATTAGCAGGTGTAAAATTATGTAAAGTAGCAACTTACGCATGTAATTATGAGGCCCCTCCCTGGAATGCCTGTGTATATGAGAATGTGAAAACTATGTGCATATTTTAGATGTTTATAAAATAATTATGCAAGTACAGGTTACTTACATGTGTGTAACTGTTTGAAAATTTACCCCATTATCACTGTTCATTTCCTTCCTGGATCCCCTGTGTTTATCCTACGCCCTTTTGAATTTCGCTACCATTCTCGTCCTCATGACGTCTTCTGGGAAGGCATTCCAGGCATCCTCCATTCTTTTTATGAAAAAGCACTGCGTCCAATTGTTCCTAGTCTACCCCCCGCTTCAGAGCTTCATATCATGACCCTTAGTTCTACAGCTTACTTTCCATCAAAAAAGGTTTTGACTCTTGTGCATTAATTCCTTGCAGTAATTAAAAGTCTGTATCCTATCCCCCTGTCTGTCCTCTCATCTAGGGTATACATATTTGGGTCCTTTAAGTCTCATCTCCTTTTGGTGCAGACTCCACACCATTTTGATTGTCTTCCTCTGGACTGCTTCTGACCTTTCTCTGTCCTTTTTGAGATACGGCTTCCAAAACTGAACAAAGTTCTCCAGGCGGGCCCTTATCGATGGCAATAATAACTCCTTTTTTTATGCTGGTTATCCCTTCCTCTGGGTAGACCAACATTCTTCTAGCCCTAGTCACTGCCTTGTCACATTGCTTTGCCATCTTCAGGTCATCAGACACCATCACCCAAAGGTCTCTGTCCCTGTCCATGCACATCAGTCTCTTGCCCCTATCATATACAGCTTCTTTGGGTTTCTGCAGCCCAAGTGCATGACACTTTATTGCTTAGCATTGAATCCTCAGCTTTCATAGACCACTTCTCATCCACTCGACCCCTTCAAGGGTGTCCACTCTGTTACAGATCTACAAAATGACAAAATTTTCCTACTGCAATATCACTCACAAAGTTATTGAAGAGACCTGGCCCCAGAAACGATCACTGAGCCACTCCACTAATCACACCCTTCTCTCCTCAGAGTGAGTTTCATTTGCTACTACCTGATATTTTTTTGGTCAGTCAGCAAATTTCTAATCCATTTCACCGCCTTGGGAGCCACTCCCACTCTGTTCATTTTATTCATGAGCCTTCTCTGCAAGACTGTATCAAAAGCTTTGCTGAAATCTAAGTAAACCACATCATGTAGCTTGCCCTTGATCTAATTCTCTTGTCACTCAGTCAAAAAAAAATCAATTAGATTTGTTTGATATGACCTTCCGCTAGTAAAACCATGTTGCTTCAGATCCCGTAACCCACTGGATTTCTTCAGCAGAGTCTCTCTCCATTAATTTTCCCACCACCAAGCTACGGTTAACCGGCCTGTAGTTCTCAGCCTCCACCCTGCTACCACTTTCATGAAGTGGGATTACAGCCACCCTTCTCCAGTTTTGTGGCACCACTCCCACAGTAGTGACCTGGACTGGCCACTGTTGAAGACAAGATGCTGGGCTCGATGGGCCTTGGTCTGACCCGAATGGCTTCTTTAAGGTCTTAGAAGGCAAATCAAGGCTCATGAAAAGAAACATAGGCACGTTGAGTGATTTTCAGGAAAGTACTCAAAAACATCTAATTTAGCTAAGTGGAAAACTGAAGCTAGCCTTAACTGCTGAGACTGCTTATAATTTAAGAAGAAAGCAATTGTATGAAAAGAGGAACAAGACAGATAAAATGCTGGTGGTTAAGCTCCATAATTTATCCTCTTCCCCTTATTAATGTACTTAAGCGGAGGTTTTGGACAAAGACAGCACATATGTTTTACCCATGGCCTTTGCAGCAGTTTTCAAAGTGAAATTATATGCATGCTTTCCGTTTGCAACTTGTTGCCAGTACAATGTATGTGCAGTCACTTGCACCTGCTTTTACTGCAGGTAGATTTTTGCTGACAAAATATTTGCTGTGAATATTTTTAAATGCCGCCCGTGCGCATAATTTTCCTCACTCAGCCTAAACACGTCCCTGGGAATGCCTCCTCTGAATGCGGCTAAAAGTGCAGGCATTGTTCCTCACCGGGTGTTGTTTCCAGCTGCTTTGAAGGAAGGCAAGGAAGGACATTTTCAGACAGCTAATTACTAAAGGGCCGATTCACTAAACCTCACACTAAATTTTGTTTAGCATGGAGGTGCTAAATGTTTCAGAGTTCACGCTAAAATGCATTTAACATGTGATTCACTTATTGATCAGCAGATCTGCATTATCTAAGTAAATGTTGCCCAGCATTTTGCCATGCATGCTAGCAGGAAATAGCAATTGATCGTTAATAGCTCATTCTCACATGATGGGTAGCGCCTGTGCAATGTTGTGCATGTGTGCACTGCTGCTTTTCTCTCAGTTCCTCCTCCTCTAGGAGGCCAGCAGCTTCTATCACTCTCATTGCTGTGTGGACAGAGGGGAGAGCCAATGTACTCAGTGTGGGGGATTTAGTTGACGTAAAAGAAGTGTTGTAGAACAGTTTAGTGTGCTATTTCTTTTTCTTGGTTTCTTTACTGTTTCCCTTCCTATTGCTTGTAATTTGTATTCTGGCATGCTTGTGAAGGTGTGTCTCTGTTGGTCTCAGTCAGCCTCAAGTTCAGGCAATGAGCATATTGGGGTTTGCAACTGAAGAGTGGCAGTGGAGAGCATAGAAGGGGGTGAGAGACAGTGTGGGTGCGTGAGGGTGCTAGGTGTTTGATTGGTGAGAGTGTGCAGAGGAAGTGAGGTGAGGATGAACAGGTGGAAAGAGGTTGTGGTTACTAAGAAGAGCTGTGGCGTGCAGTACCTGCTGGAGAGGAAGGCAGTGAGTTGGAGCAGCAGAGTTGCTAGCTCATGGAGGCAGAAAAAGGGAGGGCAGAATCCAATGTTAAAACCCAGTATACATAAGGAGGAGAAGGGCAGGAGAGGGGAGAAGGCCCTGGGAAGAGCCAGCAGGGAGGCCCCACAACACCAACTACCTACCCATGTGCAGAACAGAGAGTAGAAGGTAGGATCAATTGCCAGTAGTGCAGAGCCAAAGGCATGGTTATGGATACGTGACTACAGCCAAGAGGAAGAAAACAAGACCGTGGAATACATTCTCGACAACCACAGCATCATATTTGGTAAAGATTCAACATAAAAATCCATGGCTGGCACATCAGGAAATCTGTAGCAACAGAAGGCAGCAGTTTAGGAGAGGCACCCAGGACCAGCAAGCAAAATAAACATCAATACCAGGTTTGTAGGATAACCATCAGGGAGAAGGCAACCAGAATGTCAATATGGGAGCAAAACAGGAAGCAGTGATGCTTGTCCTTATTGGCTGAGCAGACTGGAGGAAAGGCTGTGTGGCAACATGGGCCATAAGCCATCCTTGGTCTCTCAGAGGTGCTGGATCTTGCTGATGAAGTGTAGGATAACACAGCAGATCAGTTAACATCTCAAAACATTGTCTAATATCTGAGGCAGTAGACATCTTAAAATGAGATTGTTAGCCATGCATGGTAATTGTGCTTGTTGGATGGTGGGAAGGAATCCATTCCCCTGGATGAGGGCAAATGGTGGGATCCAGTTTCCTACAGGGGGCAAGAGGATAGGACCCATTCTCCTAGAAGGAAACAATTTTGCAGGGAGATGTTGCAATTGTCAACCAAACAAGTGCCATTCATGTGCTGCAACACCTGTACTTACCTGCTTCTTCTTGCTTTAACAGGAGCTACTAGAATCCAGAGCACACGCACAGTTCCAGACTTAGCCAGGACCATGCCAATGGAAAAGGCTGAATAAGGCTAAATCCTTGGTTTGTGACACTGCGTCACTGACCCCCATACTCAGCATGGCAGTCCTAGAGACTTCGGATAACTGAAATGGAGTAACCAACAGAGTTCCTGCCATCAAAATCACCCTGCACCAGCCCCTTACCACAAACTCCATTGACACTTGGATGAATTCATTCTGCACTTACCATGGAGAGCCACACTAGCATACCCTCCCATTTTCTGTTTACCTAATAGTGTTGGGACAACAGTACCTGGACAACACATTCTGCAAAGGGTTCAGGTCTCTATGAAAGGAGATGCATTTGCAAGCCCTTCAGATGCATGTGTTCCTGAAGTCTGTGGACAACCTAAAAAAGTTGCTAAATGAACATCTGATCAGGAGTAATGGTCCATGGTCAGACTGACAAAAGCCATCTCTGGCCTCAGCTGCACCCTCCAGCAGGACATTGAGAGCCTCCTAACAATAAGCCCCATGTCTATTTCTTGCATCAAATACATGCCAACCACATTCTTCAGGAATCCATGTATGAGAGGGCAGTGGATCAGAGGTGAAAGGCCTGGTGCTACACATTGATTCTATGAGGGGAAGAGTCCACCTGCATCTCATGGATGAAGAATCAGCATAACATGAGAGTCCCATGATACTTTGCTGCTGAAGGACTGTGTCATTTGCATTTGATTGACAGGTCCCACCAACGGCATGCACCATGTTTTCCTTGATTACTGTCATGATATTCATGTTGTTCAGCCTTATACATAATCTCTTACCTGTTTTACTGCTGATATTTGTGCTGTCTATAACATTTGTAACAGTTTTGCTGTATGGTTTCTCAATACAAGCGTTCTAGTTTGGGGGAAAAATTGTGTGTTTGTTTTGTATTGAGTGGGTTTGGGTGTTAGGGGACGAGACTTTTTTTTTCTACATCCCCCCCATTCCTTCAGAGGTGATTGAGAGTGGATAAGAGATGGATGTGCTGGAAAGTTTTGCGAGGTGCAAGGAAGGGGGAAGGTTGTATACCCTCTCTTTCGTCTTTCTGTCTTGCTTTCCATTCTCTTCAGATATTCAGGATTCTGCCATCTGCTGCAAGCTAGGCTGCTACATTCATTGACCTATGCCACCTGCTATCCACTTTCTGTTCTATTATTCTGTTCTTAAACTTATATACCACTTTACTCCAGAGACCCAGAGTGGCTTGCAAAATTTCAGAACCATTGCGTCTGCATAAAATATAATATCAGAAAAATACATTTATTTATTTATTTATTTTGCACTTTTATATACCGATTTTCCAATAACAGAGCTACTGATCAATTCGGTTTACATTCTGAACAGAACATTGACAAGTTAATGTCTTACAATGAACAGGTAAAAGTAACTTGGATACAGCTATATGGGGTAATAACATAACATAACGTAAATGCTACAGAGCCTAATGTAGGCTAAAACAAAGAAGCAAGGTATGAATCTGGGAATGGATTTAAGTCTGTTAAGGATTCAAAGAAGGCCTGAGAGTTCTGGATATGATCTATATAGTTCTCTGGGGGGGTTACTAAAGAAGGGTCCTTGGCATGAATAGTTCGGCAGGCTGTTGCTTATGAGAACGCTTGATTGAATAACCAAGTCTTAAGTCTTTTTTTAAAGTTCAAGGTTCTTATTGAAAATATTGTTTTTTACGTTACGTTATGCTTTACACTCCTTGTTATTTGTAAACCGGGTTGATGTGATGCCTATCATGAAACTCGGTATAACAAAAACAATAAATAAATAAATAAATATAGTGGGGCATTGCACTAATCTGAGGTCTGACGGGAGAGTGTTCCAGAGTTTGGGGCCGGCTGTAGAGAAGGCTCTTTTACTTAATGATAATCTTATCGGTGGAATCTGAAGGTTGTTTTTGTAGGCTTGTCTCACTGGCCTGGTAGAGGTGTGTAGTTTGAGAGGGATTTTGAGCTCGAGTGGGGCAAAGTTATGTAGTGCCTTGTGGATTGATGAAAGCACTTTGAAGTGTATTCTGATGTTACATCATCATATAACGTTCCCTATTCAAAAATCCATCCCTTGAATCTCCACTACCCTGCTCTTCCCAGCTCCCTCTCTCACAGAGAAGCTAAAAAAAATAACAAAAGCAGACAGCACCAACAAAAACTAAAAAATAAATAAACAAACACAACAAAATCAGTTTTGGCTACTTATTGAAAACAACTTATGCCAACTTACAGCCCTAAGCCAGCTATCAACATCTCCATTATCCCAACCTGGTACTGACCTCTCCTCCTTTCATCTGAGATCCATCCCTTGATGCCTTCTTACACCACAATGACCTGATGAGTTTGAAAGGATCAATGTATCTTATGCAGCGAGGACTTGAGTTGGAGAAGGTGATGAGTGGTGTTGCCAAGTAGCAGGTTGCCATGGCTCCATTCTTCTTCTCTTGCTCTTCCTCTCTCATTCTTCACATCTCTCTGTTTGGTTGTTGTAGCATTTCCTGCTGCTGCAGTGAAAATGCCTCCTTTTCCAGACTTTCCCTCCCCAAAACGCCCTTCAGCTTGCTGGTTTTTATATGTATACCTAATATGTAGGTATTTTTCTATCCCCAGAGGGCTTACAGTCTAAGTTTTTGTACCTGAGGCAATGGAGGGTAAAGTGACTTGCCCAAGGTCAGAAGGAGTGACAGCTGGATTCGAACCCTGGTCTCCTGGTTCATAGTCCACTGCTCTAACAACTAGACTATTCCTCCTCCCTTGTGCTCCAAAATAATAACATTTTGATGTTGGTGTGAAATTGGGAAATAGCATATGGTGTAGTGCAGTGGTTCTCAATCTTTTTTTTTTTTTTTTCATCATGACACACCTGACCGATGGCACTCACATGCGTGACACATTGCACACTACACTTAACAGCTATACTAAAAAGAAATCCTAGATATTATTTTATTGTTGAAAAGGATGCAGGAGAAAGATAAAATATTCTTTAATTTCAATAACCGTTTATAAAATATTATTAAATGTTTTTTCACAAAAATTGTAATCTTAGCTTACTGTATTAATGAGAAACTAGGACTGATATGCATAGGCAGCACACAGTTTTTCGTTACACACAAACTCTCTTGCATTTCATTGGCAACCTCAGGAAGTTCTGACTACTTCTGGAGTTTATACAGAGCAGAGTTAGGAAATTTCCCCTTTCAACTCACCATACAAAAATATATTCAAATTCTGGTATCCCTTTAGTAATAGTACTTCAGAATCTCTTCCCTGCCAGCCACTTTATGAAATTACATGAAAGCCTGCTAAATAGACATTTAGAAACTATATAGCATACCAGGCATACCATAAAAGTACTAACCCCAGGACTTGAACAGCAACAAACTTACCTATGAAAAAGTAAGACTGAAAATACAGAACACAGTACTCTTACTACCGTATTGTAAAAACAAAGCAAGCCAGACTGCTCTAGATTCCTACACAGAATCTACATCCTAGTTAGCAGAATCCCTTACTAATGTCAAACATGCAGAATGCAGACTGACTCTTATCTAATACAGAATAAGAGACCATAAATTATAACAAGCATACGGAGAAAAACTGAAACTCCAAGAAGCTGGGGGGGGGGGCGGGGGACAGTGGGAAGGCGGGGGCAGGATACAGCATGCCTGCACATTTCTGGCTTGGATTGGTGGTGGCAGTGATTGACAGGGTTGAGGGAAAAGCAGCAGTAGGGAGCGATGATGAGGAATTTTAAGTTCCAGCTCCTTATCTGCACTCTCCTCAAGCAGCAGGCACATGGTAGAAAGAGGTTCCATGGCAATAGCAAATAGATGCAGACGAGAGAAAACCCTTGTCTGGTGCTTCTGCTCAATCAGGATTCTCTAGACAGCACACTATTTACTTTTACCCTGACTGTAGAATTATTATAAAGCTTGTCAACCTGACACAGAAAATTTGGTCCAGCTCCTTGCTTTCAGAACAGATTTTATGTATAACCATTTCATCCTTTTGAATGCTTTTTTTCTGCATCTGAGAGGAGGAGTGATTTCAATTATCCCAGTATTGACTGAGTAAATGTCACATCAGGTCATGCTAAGGAGGTACATTTTCTAGATGAAATAAATGACTGCTCTATGGAGCAGCTGATACTAGAACAGACAAGGAGAGAACTATTTTAAACTTAATTCTTAGTGGATCACATGTTTTGGTGCAAGAGGTAATTTGTGTTATTGCCACTTGGCAATAGTGATCATAACCTGATCAAATTTGACCTGATAACTAGAGGGAGGACGCTAAGGAAATCTACTGCGATAGAATTTAACTTTTAAAAGGGGTATAATGAAAAAAGTTTTTTTTAGGAAAAAACTGAAAGGAGCAGCTACAAAGGCCAAGAGTTTATATCAGGCATGGATGTTTAAAAATACCATCTTGGAAGCGCAGACCAGATGTTTTTAACACATTTAAAAAGATGGAAGGAAGACCAAATGACTGTCTAATGGGTAAAATGTGAGGTGAGAGAGGCTATTCTAGCCAAAAGAAAATCTTTTAAAAAATGGAAAAGGGATCCAAATAAAGAAAACAGGAAACAGCATAAGCACTTGCAAATTAGATGCAAAGCATTGATAAGGAAGGCAAAGAAATAATTTGAAAATAAGCTTGCTATGGAAGCAAAAACTCAAAAACTTCTTTAGGTACTTTCAAAGCAAAAAGTCTGCAAGGGAGTCAGTTGGACCATTAGATGATTGAGGGATAAAAGGGCTTTAAGAGAGGACAAGGCTATAGGGGAGAGATTAAATTAATTCTTTGCTTTGGTCTTTACTGAGGAAGATGTAAGGCAGATATGCCAGAAGTGATATTTAAAGGTGATGATTCAGAGGAAATGAATCAAATCTCAGTGAACCTATAATATGTAGTAAGGCAAGTTGACAAACTAAAGAGTAGCAAAACACGTGACCCAGGTGGTATACATCCTAGTGTATTGAAAGAATTGAAAAATGAAATTGCAGACCTACTATCATTAAACTATCATTAAAATCAGGTATGGTACCTGAAAATTGTAGGGTGTCCAATGTAACGCTGGTTTTTAGGAAGTGTTCCGAGGTGATCCGGAAAGCTACAGACTAGTGAGCCTGACATCAGTGCCAAGAAAAATGGTTGAAACTGTTCTAAAGAACAAAATTACTGAACATATAGATATACATAGTTTAATGGGACAAAGCTAATGTGGATTTAGACAAGGGAAGTCTTGCCTCACCAATTTGCTACATTTTTTTTGAAGGCATGGATAAAGGTGAGCCAGTTGATATAGAGTATCTAGATTTTCAGTAAGCGTTTGACAAATTACCTCATGAGAGACTCTTGAGGAAATTAAAAAGTCACGGTTGAAATGTTTTGGAAAACGTTAGTTAAATAAAGATGGAAAAAGAAAAAGTCAAGGGACAGAAGAAAGTGTTTATTGTGGATTGAGAACTGGTTAAGAGAACTGATTAAAAGGTAGAAAGCAGTGAAAAGGACCAAATGGTTAATTTTCTCAGTGGAGAAAAGTGAATAGTAGAGTTCCCCAGGGATCTGTATTGGGACTGTTGATTTTTAGCATATTTATAAATGACCTAGAGATGGGAATGGACCCAAAAAACAAAGCGGTAGCCGATCCAGTGAGCTGTGTAACAGTGACGACAATAGGAATCGGATAAAAACAAGCCCTTTATTAAAACGTTTTAATAAAGGGCTTGTTTTTATCCGATTCCTATTGTCGCCACTAGAGATGGGAATGACAAATGAGGCAATCTAATTTTCTGATGACACAAAATTATTCTAAGTTGATAAATTACAAGCGGTTTGTGAGAAATTGTAAGAGGATCTTGCTAGACTGGGCATCCAAATACCTCTGTATTGCTCCTTGGTATGACCGCACTTTGAGTATTGTGTGCAGTTTTGGTCACTGCATCTCAAAAAAAGATATAGTGGAGTTAGGACTTAGAATCACCATTTTGCCAACGCCGCCCCCAGTTCATCTAGACCCTCTAGAACTTCACCCTGATCTCTCACCAGTTCATCCAAACTTCCCAGTCTAAAACTGCAGACCAAAGACAAGTCCCATTTCAGTTGCGCCACAGCAGATGCAAAACTGTTCAGACAAGTTTGGTAATGTATGCCCGTATATCTCTTGCAAGATAGCAACTTACACATATTCTTATGAACCTTGCCCTGGAATGCCTCTTGATTGCTTCTTTTTCCCCATTAAAATTTACACACGATAGTGCAAGTATTCTCAAGTTTTATAAAATATCATATATGAGCATTCATGCTATTTTTATCCACACAACCTCTATATAACTTTTAAAACATTTACCAGAAAGAGCCCAACTTTCAAAAGTGTCCACAGTACACCATTTGCATGCATCAGTGGGTCCGGGGAGTTAGAAGCTAGTATTTTATAAACTGTGTGGCAGGATCTGCACAGTTTATAAAATACCATATATTTCTGCCCCAAAAGTATACGTGTATGTTTCAGTGCATGCTTACATTTGTAGTACAGGAACTCACATACTTTCTCTATCCAATTTGTAAAATTACACACCTTTATTTTACATGTGTAATAATTGTAAGAATGCACGTGCACTATCCCAGAGTTAAACGTGGAGGCAGATATCTTATAAAGTATGTGCGCACTCCACTTTTGAAAATACTTGCATTCGTACTTGGAATCACCAGTTCGCCAACACCTCCACCAGTTCACCCAGTCCTTCACCAGTTCACCTAGATCCGTCAGCACTTTACCCTGAATCCCCACCAGTTCACCTGAAAACTACAAATAAGTGCAATTTCAATTCCACGAGTCAGCAGGTGTAAAACTTTACAGATAAGTTTGGTAATGTCTGCGCGTACACTGTTTACAAAATAGCAACTTGTGTGTGTACCTCCAAACCCAACCCAGAGCGCCCCTAAATCTCCCCTTGTTTTCCTTGTTATTTCTGTGTGACACTACTTCAAGTACACACTCGTTCTCGAGGTTTACAAAATAGAATAGGTGTGCGTACATGCTAATTTTATGCATGCATCCCCACGTAACTCTGAAAATTACCTCCTGTAATCCTCGCAAGTGTGTGTGCACTTTCAGTGTTGCATGGAAATGTTAACGGGAACATAGGGTGTTCCGTGGTAAGGCGTGGAAGTGAGTGCACAAGTTGCTATTATGTATGTGGTATATTCACGCACACGTTACCCAACTTGTCTGTATGTTTTTGTACACCTGCCAGTTGACTTGCGCAGTTGAAATTGCACTTGTCTGTTCTCTGAGGTTTTTGGGTGGGATGTCTGGCTGAACTCGTTGGGGGGTTCAGTGAAAAGCACTGGAGGTAGTGGCGAACTAGTGAATACAAGAATGTGTGCAAGTATTTTCAGAAGCTGTGTATGTGCATACTGTATAAAATACCTGCCTCCACATTTAATTCTGGGTTATGATGCATGAATTGTTATAATTATTATGCACATAAAGCATATGAGCGTAATTTATAAAATGCATAAAGAAAGTGTGCATGTTCCTGCATTACAGGTATATGCGTATACCAAAACATATGCTCATACTTATGAGGTAGAAATAGGAGAGCCACACAGTTCATAAAATAATAGCAATCATTTCCATACCCCCACAGACAGTTTTGAAAATGTGTTTCATAAAATAGATTATATTTGTATATGTGCTACTTACACACACACATAAGTTAATTTTATGCAAACAACCCCTATATAACTCTTTGAAAATTACCTCCAAAGAAATTAAACTGGGTTCTTTTGTTGCAATATTTGCCTGTAGAGGATTTCGGGACAATGCTTCATTTTCTACTTGTAAACCTTTTGGATCTCCTGTTCCTGGAACTCCATAAGGTGAATTAAGGGATGCATGGTATATCCTACACTAATCAGCAGGGAGACAGGAGCTGCAGCTGCACCTCTGAGAAGTTCCTGTTGGGGGGGTGAAAAGGAGGCACTTACATGACATCCGTTTCTGGTCTCAGCATGGATAAGGGGAATTGGATAAGCATATCTGGCCTGGAGAGCCAGCGGGGCTTAGTAAATAAAACTTTTGTACCTGATTAAAAGTGATTGCATCTTCTTCCTGAGGGGCACAGCCTCCCTGATAACATACTCTTCTCCCCATCGGAAATGCAGGGAGAAAGGAGCAACGGAAGGTACCTCGCCATCTCCCATCCCCCCTTAAGTTCATCTCCATTATCGCTCTTAAGTCTCTTTCCATGTCCTCCTCCCCTCCTAGGTTCCTCTCCATCTTCCGCATCGGGATCCCCTTCATCTCCCCTTAGTTTTGGAGTCCTCTTTCTCTCCGGCTCTTCTCCACCTCTCTATCGTCATCCCTCCCTTCCTTACATTCTTCTCTATCGCTCCACTCCCAGATTCCTTTCCTTCTGTCCTTCCTTTCCTTTACATTACTGTGGAAAAGTAGTGGCGGGTCATCAGGGTGGGGACGCCATGAGCATGTGCTCCCTGTCCCTTTGGATGCTTATCCCTCAATGGTGCCTGCTTCCTTTGTAACCAGGAAGCATAAGAGGGGGAGGCGGAGCAACCCATCAAGACTGAGAGTGTGTGCTTACTGTGACCTCATGTGCTAGTCTCCCATTACTTACACTGATCTGACTGTCAGGGAGGAGGGAAGGTGGAGGAAGTTCAGTCTTTTAAATCTGGTAGCATCTGGTATGACTCTTGCCAGAGGGATGTCCTATGTTCTGGGGATTAGTTAGTGACCACCTTAATCAGTGATGCAGAGAGCCCAGGGAAGGAGAGACCAGTAGCAGAGCATGGGCACAAGAGTGGAGAGAGCCTGGCAGGAGAGCGCAGGGGCAGTTGCAGAGAGAGAGAGCTCGGTGGGAAAGAATAGGAAGAGACTAGTGGTGGGAGAGCAGAGGGAAATTTGTGGAAGAGCCAGGGAGTAGCAGTGGACAGATTCCAAGGAGACTGACTGAAGCCCATGGGGATCCTGATCCTGGGATGTGGAGCTGTGGGGTGAATGTCCCCCCTCTCTCTCTCTCCCTGACCCCTGTCTAATGGTCCCTGGAAATCTTCAGGAAGTTATTGGGTGGAGATGGGGGGCTCCTGAGTTTCTGTATGTTACCATCGCAGTGGGGGTCATGGCAAATGGAATCAGCTGGGGGAAGTTTGGAACTGGAAAGAGGAACAAAAAATGAGAAAGATTGGGGTTGGCATGATACGGAGAATAAGGGTTGGAGTGGCTGAAAGAAGGTGAAAAATGGAGAGGTGGAGGACTGGAAGAGGTAAGAAACCAATGGATGATTGCAAGGGGTGAGCACTAATATTGTTCCATTTATTGAATCTGCTACTGTGAGTCTCACCGTTCACCACTGGTTTCAAGGATCCGTGCCTTCATTTAGCTTTGTTTTGAGGTGTATGGATAGTTGTTTCTTTATATGTAGAGTTGCTGTTTCAGTGTGTGTTGCCCCTTGCCCTTAATTTGGGGTTACTGGAATTTTGCGTCTAATGAGGAGCTTGAAAAGCTCTGTATCCCTGCCCGGTCCCCTCAGATATCCAGATTCCTGGACAGTCCTAATCCTTTTATTTAAAAAGCTCAAACTCGCAGAGACAAGATGGAAAAGGTGAGTGCAGTCGCACAGTGACTGAGCCGCAGAGCCTGGTGGGTAGCCTGAGTGGCGAATACACGAAGTGGTTAATATTTATCTGTTGAAATCTTAACATCCCTGTGAGCGACTGGTGATAAAACCTGCTACTTTTCTTTTGCAGTTAGATAGGTTTAAAGAGCCTCCTGCGTTTGGACCAATGTGTGACCTTTTGTGGTCGGATCCCTCCGAAGATTTTGGAAATGAGAAATCGCAAGAACACTTCAGCCATAACACAGTTAGAGGATGCTCCTATTTTTATAGGTAACAAAACAGCCCAGGGAACTGCTCAGCCATTTCAATGAGAAACCACGGCATGTTTGCATGTTTTCCCTCTTTCTCTCTTACTAACAAATTATCGAAATCTCTTGGTGTCTTGGCTCGTCTCCTCCCTCAACCTTGTATCTTTCTGCATGCTGTTCTTCCCTTCTCTGCAGGGGCTTGATGGTGAAGAAAGTAACTTAGAGAGCTATTTAAGATTCATTTTTTATTTTAATTCATATCTGATTTCTTTTTTTTTTTTTGGGGGGGGGGGGGGAGAGGGGAATAGAGGATGGCAATTTTCAGAGTCCCTGTGCTGCTTGCAGGTCCCACAGACCTGAAAAGTCATTTTCAGAGGGAAACTCCCTGCCAAGCTGTCCTTTGAAAATGTACTGGCATGCACAGCCTAGGCACAGAGAAGTTCCCACATAGACTTTCACCTGCTTTACAACAGGTACAAAGTGCACACTGGAAAATTCATGTGGTGATATAAAAAAAGAACTCACTGTGCACGCTTTTCTTCCTCCAACCTAACCCTATCTCCTTTTACAACATTTAGGGGTGGGGGGGGGGGAAACAAGGTTTGTGGAATCTTCAAAAACCTGTTTTGTAGGGGAGGGCAACCTCCAGCCCTTATCTGCTTGGATTTTCAGTGTTGGGCCAACTCAGCATTTAATGGCTGCCCGTTATCTGGATAAGTACTTATCCGGCTAATTGGTTGACAGGAAAAGGGCGTTTCGGGAAGCATCCTCTTAACTGGTTAACTTAGCCAGATAAGTAGCGATATATAAACTTATCCGGTTAAGTTAACCAGATAAATGAGACCTGCTCAATAGCAGGTCTAAAGTTAGCCGAAGAAGACTTATCTGGCTAGCTAGTGATTTCTTCATGGATATTCAGCAGCATAGCCATGATGTTGATTATCCCTTGTAGGTTAGCCAGAATTTTTTGAATATCGAGCCCAAAGGGTTTAGGAGTTTAACTTTTGGAGTTAGGAGCCAAATTTAGTCCCTTGGAAAACTGATTAGGGCTGAGTGCTTAAATTTAGGATCCTAAATCTATGCAAATGAATAGCAGGCCTAAGTATAGGGGCTTAGAGGTCAATATTTCAGTAATGTGGCAAACTGATAATTTATCCAGCTTAAGTTAGCTGATGAATTGCCATGGATGTTCAGTGGATTAGCTGATTAGGTGCTCTACTGAATATAACTGGATAAAGACCTACGGGCCGATACAGTAAGGTGCGGTAGAAAGAGGTGCGTTAGGGCCGGGCGCACCTGCGTTTGCCGCACGCACAGTTCGGATCACATACCGCTCGATACTGTATTTAAATGGCATGCAAATGCAAGCCGCGTCCAACGCGTGTCTATGAAGCGCAATCCATTTTACTGTATAGGCGCTATACAGCGCCTATACAGTATCCTGGGTACGCTGGTACCTGTCATTTCAAATGACATTTGAAATGACATTTGAAATGACAGGTACCAGGAAGTGGATCCCAACTTTAACCAAAAGAAAACCTAAAATCCCCTCCTCCCGAAGCAAGGCAGGCGAAAAGCGACTCGACATGTAAAGTATTGTGAATAAGTGTAACCAAAGTAAACTTACTTTTTCTTTCTTTCAGCCCTCTCTGCCCTCCTCCGGAGGCGCGCACCGCGGCTCCCATGCCTCCTGGGGGCAGCTGGCGGCGAAAGCGGCTTCCAGCGGCCCCCCGCCGGCAAAGATGGATGAACGCACGCCCGTAGTGCACGGGTGCTCAAGCCAGCGAAAGCACATGAACGGGCGTGCGTGACGTCACAGCGTACGTTCATACGCTTTGCTGGCTTGAGCGCCCAAATTGACGGGCCCCCAAGTCAGCGAAAGCATATGAACAGGCGTGCGTTCGTCCATCTTCGCCGGCGGGGGCCGCTGGAAGCCGCTTTCGCCGCCGGCTGCCCCCGGGAGGCAGGGGAGCCGTGGTGCGCGCCTCCGGAGGAGGGCAGAGAGGGCTGAAAGAAAGAAAAAGTAAGTTTACTTTGGTTACACATTCACAATACTTTACATGTCGAGTTGCTTTTCGCCCTGCGCCTTGCTTCGGGAGGAGGGGATTTTAGGTTTTTAGGTTTTCTTTTGGTTAAAGTTGCTTCGGGAGGAGGGGAGAGAGGACTGGGGCTGCCCCGGAGACCGGCACCCATGGACGCGGCCAGGGCAGGTGAGCGGGGGCTGGGGGCAAGTTTGCCGCCTACCCTTACCCCTGCGTTAAGGCAGGGGTAAGGGTAGGCGGTAAGTTAGCAGGCTAAACGCGCGGCAAAACTGCAGGTTTAAAAAGCGATAATCGGGGCGCGTTACTGTATGGGAGGGAATAGCTAATCTGATCGTTTACATCTTGTATACATGCCGCGGGCGGAAAGGGTTACCCGTTGATTTAAAGAAGCGGTAAGGATGGGTTAAAAGGGATAGTGAATCGCAGGTTGGACTAACGCGGCCAAATTGTGAGTAGAAAGCGGGTTAGAAACAGGGTAACCGCGGCCGCACTTTACTGTATTGGCCTGCTGGTTAGCCGGATAAACGTATCCTGCTAACTTTAGGACTGCTCTCTGGCATGACTAGACTTAACCAGATAAGTTAGCTGGCCAACTCTGAATAGTGGAGATAGTTCCTTTTCATACCCCAGATCAGTCCAGACAAATGGGTTTTGTAGCCCTGCCAGCAGATGGAGGCAGAGAATAAAAACTTTTCAGGCACTGCTGCATAACAGAGAGAGACACCTGCAGTCCCTTAGTATTTCTCTGTCTTCAGTAGATGGTAGAGGTGCAAACCTGCACTCTGGAGTTTTGAACTTAAAAAAACAAAGAATTAAAAGTATAAGAAAGAAGAGTGTGGGTAGAGCAGGGTGCGTGGGGGATTGGTCATCCCTGATCTGGCTCGGCCCTCATCTTCTAGAGGGAGGGAAAGCCAGAGGAAATGGTTCCTTCGCTCCCTCTTTTTTCATAAGAACATAAGAAATTACCATGCTGGGTCAGACCAAGGGTCCATCAAGCCCAGCATTCTGTTTTCAACAGAGGCCAAATCAGGCCACAAGAACCTGGCAGTTACCCAAACACTAAGAAGATCCCTTGCTACTGATGCAATTAATAGCAGTGGTTATTCCCTAAGTAAACTTGATTTCTGCTTTCCCTTGTGTGTGTGTGTGTGTGTTTTGAAAGTGCTGTTGCTTTAAAAAATAATAATAATAAAGGAAAGAAGCAGAGTGCGAAGGCTGAGCAGATTGTGTGCCAGGAGACCACAGTTGGGTGAGTGGGGATGAAAGTGATTCGGCTGCAAGAGACCCCGGAGGCGTCAGAGAAGGCAGCAGCCATCTTAACTCTATGTGGCAGAAGGCAGGCCCCTGCAAGGGAGCCTCGGGACTCCCTTCCCCCGCTCTTTCCAGTTGGTCAACACCCTGGTGAGGACAGGGAAGGGGAGGGAGAGCATGATGAAGTGGAGCAAGATCAGCAGTCCAGTGTTATCAAGGACTTCTCCGTGGATTTTGTCCTGCTCCTCCATAAAGCCTATTTGGCTAAGAAGGAAACAAGAACTAAGTGCTCTGCCCCTCCGAAGACCCGTTCAACTAAGAGGCCAAAAGCGGCTAAGCAGTCGGAGTCAGAGGGAATTCTCTGGCTTCTCGGTCTGGGTTGTCCCTCTGGTGATGAGGATGGCACTTTGGATGAGGCAGAAGATGAAAGAAGGCCTGCAGGGAGATCCAGGGGTTGATCCAGATAAAGATCTTGTGAATACTTTAGCGGGTACCTTGTATGATGTTGAGGATGCCCCTGTCACGGAGGGAGACTATCCTAGGGTGGTGAGATTGTTCCAAAAGTAAGAACTACAGCCACTAATTCCCCAGGTGTTGGAAGAGTTGGGGATTAAGGTCACGGAAGAAGATTCTGACAATGAGGGAGTGAACCCTGCCTTAGATGGACCTTGAGGGCCACTTAAGGCTTTTCCTTTACCAAAGAAAGTGAAAAAGTTGGTCGACTGGGAGTGGGAATCTCCTGAGGCTGGTCTTAAGGTAGCCAGGGCTATGGCTAAGTTATGTCCCTTGCCGGAACAGACCTTAGAGTTGTGGAAGCTTCCTAAGGTTGATGTGGCAGTGTCATCGGTGACCAAGAAGACAACTATCCCAGTGGCAGGATGGTTGCCGAAGGATGGTGCTGAAGGATATCCAGGATCGGAAATTGACGATCCTATTGAAGAGACTGAGGTCTCAGCCTTAAGCCTTTGTTCGGTGGTGTGTGGCAGCTTGATGCAGAGAGCCTGCTTGTGCTGGGTGCAGGAGGCGGGGATGGTGAACAACGCCGCAGAGGCTGCCCACTTGGGAGTGGGAGTAGCCTATGTGGTGGGTGCCCTATACGACATGGTCCAGACTTCCGCCAGGAATAGGGTTTCTGTGGTGGCAGCGCGGAGGCTTCTGTGGTTTCGAAATTGGTTGGCAGATGTGGTCTAAAGCACAGCTGTATAACCCCCTTTTTAAAGGAAAGCTTTTGTTCGGAGAGGATCTGGAGCAGCTGATGAAACAGTTGGGGGAGTTAAAAGGAAGTAAATTGCCTGAAGATAGGCAGATCGGGAGGAAAACGTTTCCGCTGTGCGCTCATTTTTGAGACGCAAGGAGGTTTCATTTCAACAGGAGCAGAAGCAAGGCTTGGGAAGGCTGCAGTCCTTTCGGGGTCTACATAGACCTTCCCATGAAGGCTCTGGCCAGGGGGCCGGAGGAGGTGAGGTTAGCCAATGAAGGCAGGCTGGTCTGCTCCTCCTTGGAAGCTGTCGGAGGGAGATTATCCCTGTTTTATGAGGAATGGACCAGGATCACGTCAGACCAATGGGTTCTGGAGGTGATAAGAGATGGTTATGCCTTAAAAATTTCGTGCCCAATCAGAGAAGCCTATGTGCTCTCCTGTTGTGGCTATAGTGTCTGAACATGATTGTTCTGCTTCCCCTTCAGGAGCAAGGACTAGGGAGCTACTCAGTGTATTTCGTGATTCCCATGAAGGAGGAGACTTTTCAACCCATTCTTGATCTACAGAGGGTCAATGCAGCACTGCAGGTGCTGCACTTTTGGATGGAGACGATGCGGACAGTAATAGCAGTGGTTCGCAAGAGAGAGTTTCTGGTGTCACTGGATTTGATGGAGGCAACGCACAATTAAACTCTGGAATTTGTTGCCAGAGAATGTGGTTAGTGCAGTTAGTATAGCTGTGTTTAAAAAAGGATTGGATAAGTTCTTGGAGGAGAAGTCCATTACCTACTATTAAGTTCACTTAGAGAATAGCCACTGCCATTAGCAATGGTAACATGGAATAGACTTAGTTTTTGGGTACTTGCCAGGTTCTTATGGCCTGGATTGGCCACTGTTGGAAACAGGATGCTGGGCTTGATGGACCCTTGGTCTGACCAAGTATGGCATTTTATTATGTACTTAGGCATATCTACATATTCCCATAAGATCTGACCATCAGAGATTTCTGAGATTCTTCCCTTCGGCTTAGTGACTGTGCCGTGGACTTTCATGAAAATGACAGTGGTAGTGGCGGTGGCACTCAGGTGGGAAGAAATCCTGGTGCACCCATACCTGGATGATTGGCTCATCAGGGCGAAGTCAGAATTGAGTGTAATCACTCAGTTCAACGTGTCATGCAGCTGCTGCGGTCATTAGGCTGGGTGGTGAACCTGGCGAAAAGTCACCTGGAAACAGCTGTTGGACTTGTTGGAGTATCTGAAGTCTCGATTTGATGCCCGCACCAGAAGAGTGTTTCTTACCACGGACAGGGTGATCAAGTTGCAGGCTCAGGTGTTTCAATTTCTGTGGATTTCGGTTCCCAGTGTCTGGGTCTATTTACAGGTCCTGGGCTTTTTGGTGTCTATGCTGGAGTTGGTTACATGAGCATTTGCCCACATGCAACCTCTCCAGAGGTGCTTTTTTCCTGTTGGAATCCGCTTTCAGTAGAGTTTCAGCTGCCTTTCCCACGTCAGGGGGACATCAGGTCCAGTCTCTCGTGGTGGCTATCTCGGCCCAGTTTGGAGAACGGGATGGACCTGGAGGTTCCAGACTGGGTGATGTTGACCACAGATGCCAGCCTTAGAGGTTGGGGGACAGTATGTCAAGGTTGGATGGCTCAAGGTCAATGGTCGCCAATGGAAGCATTCTGGTCAATCAACTGGTTGGAAAAGAGGGCGGTTCATAAAGCATTTCTCGTCTTTCTTCTGTTCATTCATGGGCAAACAATACAGTGTTCTCGGACAATGCAACGACAGTGGTGTACATCAATCGCCAGGGCAGAACGAAGAGTTGTCTGGTGGCTCAAGAGTCAAAGAGTTGTTTATCTTGGCGGAGAAGCATCTAGAGGGAGTAGTGGTGTCTCATATAGCCAGAGTGGACAGTGTGCAGGCGAACTATCTCAGCAAACAGCAACTGGATCCAGGGGAGTGGGAGTTGTTGGTGGAGGCCTTTGCCCTTATCCAGACCAGATGGGGCAGGCTATAGTTGGACCTCATGGTGGTTCAAGAAAATGAAAAGGCGGATTGGTTTTTCAGCCATTGGAAGGAGGTCAGCTCCAAAAGGTATTGACGCCCTGGTTCATCCGTGGCTGCGAAGCTTCTACTTTACGTGTTTCCCCTGTGGCCTCTCATAGGCCGGGTATTGTGTTGCATCGAACATCATCCGGGCAGGGTAATCCTCGTGGCACCAGAGTGGCCGGGCTGGTCGAGGTTTGCAGATCCGGTTCATCTCGCTATAGACAGTCTCATTCGTTTGACAGGGATCCATCTTTTCAGAGCTGGTGGATCACTTTTGTCTAATGGCTTGACTATTGAAAGCGATGGTTTTGCTTGAAAGGGTACTCTGAGCCAGTTATTGCGACTTTGCTTCAGGTGAGAAGGCCTTCCATATCCTTGGCTTATATCCGAGTTTGGAGAGTGTTTGAGTTGTGGTGTTTGGAGAATGGACTACAGCCATTTCATTTAGATGTTCTTCAGGTCTTAGCCTTTTTACAATGCAGTTTAGCAAAGGGACTTGCCTATAATTCCCTACGAGTACAAGTGCCAGCTTGGGTTGTCTTTGAAATAAGCTTCAGGGGAGGCCTTTAGCATCTCATCCAGATGTGGTGCATTTTCTGAAGGGGAAGAAGCATTTGCGTGCCCCAATCCAGAGGATGTGTCCAGTGTGGAGCCTTAATCTGGTCCTTCGGGGTCTTTGTAGTCCTCCCTTTGAACCGGTTAGAAGGGCTTCTTTGAAGGATCTCACAATGAAGACCGTTTTCTTGGTAGCCATATGCTTAGTTAGGAGGATTTTGGAACTTCAGGCCTTATAATGTAGAGATCCCTTCCTATGCATTTTGGCTAATGGGGTATCATCCCTGTTTTACCCAGGGAAAATTACTCCTCTCTGGGGGAGAGGGGTAATTTTCAAAGCCATTAATGTGCATAAGACACGGGTTTATGCATGCAGCTGGCTTGTTATAAAATTGCACAAGTGGGTATGAACAAAAGTGTGTCTGTGGTGCAATTGGGGGGGGGGGGTTAGGATTTACACCCATACTTTTGATTTAAAAAAGTATGGGCCTGATTTTAAAAAGCAGTACGTTCCATGTGAAGTACAATGAGTGACTGTGGTTGTCTCCAGTATCCTGCGTGCAACATACAATGTGTCATCATTTCTCTCGTTCTTCAGTATCTTGTATGCAGGATGCAAGGCTGGATCATGTTCCTGTTTCCCCCCCCCCCCCCCCCCCCCCCCATCTCACATGCAGGACAAAGTGTGATTATGCCTCTGTGCTTCAATACCTTGCATGCTAGTCTGCCTTACATTCTGCTTTGTTTGGGGTTTGTCTTCTGCCATCCTCGACCTTTTCTTGTCCTGACTGATAAAAGATTTCTTTGATGTCATGATACCTTTTATTTGGACAAACTTAAGAATTATTCAGTGACAATGATGTGCTTGAGCTTTGGAAACCACATCCCTAGGGACCTGATTTTATTGCAAGGGCGATTAAATCACGAAAAATGCAAAACTGGCATCGTTGACTGACAGGCTGCAAACTTATCAGCATCTGCCGACATAATGCAAAATTATTGGTTGCTGTTGCAAATGGAGACCGGGGAGGGAGGAAGCGGTATCCGTGTCAGCAGAATGAGACCAGAGTGTGGGGATGAAGGAAGAGGAGAGACAGCAGCAGATCAGGGCAAGGGAGGGAGGAAAGAGAATGCGGCCAGGACTACAGTGACAGGTTGGGGCTAGGGATGGAAGAAGGAGGAGACAGCAGATCAGGGCGTGGGAAGGAGAAGACACTGACGGCAGCACATTGTGGCCTGAGAGGAAGGGAAGAGGCAGCAGCCAGGGAGGGGTTTTTGGGCACAAAAAGTAAAATGAAGAAATGCCCTTCTCCTTTGAAGAAATTGCTAGAAGAGAAATGTGCTAAAGTTGGGTTCCTCTCTATATATCCTCCTCCATTTAAGTCCAGTATTCTCCAGGACCAATCTGTGTACTAGAACTCTGTGCTACGATCTCACTGGTGCTGTGTTTCCAGTTTGGGTGTGCATGCAGCTAACAGCTTATGGGCGCTCTTCTTTTTCTCTTCACAGCTACCCTGCCGTTTGTGAATTTTTGCAAAATAATAATTTATTATCAATTATCCGAGCCCATGAAGCCCAGGATGCAGGGTAAGTCTGACTCTTCCATGGGACCGAGGAGAAGACAGGCATAGATTGTGCAGATAAATTATTGAATTTGAACAGGTTTGAAACTCATGAGCAGTAGCACTCAGCTTTCAGGCTTCAAACCTATGTGACTGGCCCATTCCGCTACCTTTTGCAAATCTTCAGACAAGAGGCAATTTTCAAAACCATTAACTGGGGCAAATTGGCCTTTCTGAAAATTGCCTTCCCCTGATCCAACTGAAAGCGTGCACAGTCTTCCATAGTGCCTGCACTTTTAGCTGAATGATGATGAGGAAAATAACGTGCATAGATTGTGGATTTTTAAATCCATTCCTGGTATTTTTATTTTAAATTTCACCCGCATAGAAAAGCAGGTGACAATGACAATTCCTCGGGTGTCTTGCATGGTTTTCAAAGGGACAGTGCAAGCGCATTATCTCCTGCCAAAAATTGGTTATAACGTAACCTGCAGACTTTGCATCTAGACTTGGCCCCATGGCCCCTTTTGCCTTTTTTCCCAACCTGGATTTGGGCCGAGAGAGAGTGTCTGATGCTTTTGGTTTCTCCGCCCAAGCCTTGGGGGTAAGAATTGGCTGTGTCAGTGCTGGGAGAAGCAGACGAGTGAACGTATGCATTTTCTTCACACTGTTTACATTTGTCCTGTACAAGCAGATGCAAAGTCCGCAGGTGTGAGTTCCAGCGTATTTTCAAAGGGAAACTCCCAAGGGAGTTTCCGTTTAAAAGAGCTTGAAGGTTCATGGGAACAGAGTTCCTGCAAGCTGCTGGGAGAATCTGAAAATTACTCCCCTCCTCTAAAAGATTCCACTTTTCTGTAAGACCCGTGTGGCTACTTGAACTGTGCACTAGGAAGGTTCATGAAGGATGGGCGAGTGTTGCTATAAACACAGCCCTTGGTTTACTGTGGTTCCATGGCAAGGGCCATAAAATCTGGCCCCTGCCATAAGATTTGTCAATCCCTGCTGAGTCGTAGGAAACCAGCTGGCCAAGCAGGAGAGAGCTGGGATGGCCAGGTGATTGCGCGGGCATGGAATCTCCTCTTTTCTTCTTTTCCTATATCAGCCCCCCTCCTTCCCCACTCACCTAGCCCTTCTATCTTCATTTTCCTAACCCCTCCACCTATCTGGCCAATTCATTCTACTCCTCCTCCTTTCTCCATTGATCCTCTCACTGGTTGCCATGAAGAGCAAGTACCAGACTCCCAGTTTCAACTGCGTGAGACACTGCAGTTTCCAATAATATCCCACGCAGTTTAAATCTTGTGTGATCCTAGGGGGCAAAGAAGGCGAACCCAGTCTAAAACTGCTCTCCTCCTCCTGTTGTCTAGCTGGCTGGAGATAGAAGAAGATGGTGGAAATGGAGAGGCGGTAGGGCATTTGCAACAGAGGGAGGTTTGGGGAGAACGGAGGAGAGAGAGGGAAAGAGGATTGTGAGGAGAAAGGGGGAAAAGGGAATAGAAAGATGATTGAGAGGAAGGAGGACAATGGGAGGGAGAGAGGATGGGGATGGAGCAGGAGAGGGAGAAAGGATTGTGGGGGGGAAGAACATAGAGAAGATTGGGGGAAGGAGAAAGGAAGCGGGAGAGAGAGGAGAAAGTCAGGAGGGAGCCAACAAGACGAAGAAGAAGGAGCCTATAAAAAGGAAAGAGGAAGAGCTGAGGAGGGCAGAGAGGAGAGAAATGGTGCATGTGGGAGGGAAAGTGAAAGGGGTGGGTTAACAGGAGAGAGGGAAGGAAAGAAAAAGGAAATGGGAGAAACAAAACAGAGAACTGCAATAGAGAGAAAAAGAAATAACGGAAAAGAAAAAAGTAATCCAGATACGCAGGAAAGATTGGAAAATGTTTTTAAATTTTTCATAGTAAAGTTTGTAAATGTATATACAGTAGCTTTTCAGTAAAAATGCTCTCTTGTCCATATTAAGGAATGCAAAGTATATACCGTATACATTTATGCAGATGAACCACAGAATTGCTGCAAAACTTTGAAAACTGTAGCACAGAATTTGTCACAGGAGACCAGGGGTTATGACTATAACAAGGTGAAGCTTGGACTATTGTCAGCACTGCTCACATTTCAGACCTGTGCTGATTCTAACAGAGTACAGACTGCAGCTGCATGAAGCATGTTTCCATTTAATAATAATAGATATAATGCTGCATTATCACAGCATCAAAGTGATTTACAATAAAATCATAAGATTAAAACCAGATAACACAAAAAAACCCATCCCTCACTCTCCTAATCCCCCTCACATCTCCCTCCCCAATAAAAACCCTTTTTCCTAATTCAAGCCTCCCAAATTTCCTACCGCCAAGCTAAATTCCCATTAGAGCGCATTAAAAAAACAGGTTTTAATAAGTTTCCTGAACTTTTCATAATTATGTCCCAACCAAACATACAGAGGGAGGGAGTTCCACAATAGGGGGAGCCTTGTTTGAACAAGGAGCTCCTTGGGTGCTCTCAAGTCTAATCTCTTTTGGAGAAGGTAAGAGCAACTTTTGTTGCAAAGATTATAATACATGGGTTGGCCTGTATGGAACTGGTAGACCATCCAAGTACAGTGGAGGGGCCTCTATGGTGAGTTCTGAAAGTTAAGCACTTTTGAATTTAACACAAACTGGCACTGGGAGCAAATGACGCCCCCTTCAGCACAGGTGAAACACGATCAGACCTCAATGTGCCAGAGATAAGTCGGGCTGCAGTGCTTTGAAGGAATTACAGCCGTTTCATGGATGTCCCTAGAATTACCTACGTACGAATTACAAAAGTCTAATCCTGATAAAACAAGAGCTTTATTATTTATCTATTTTATTTTATTAAAATATTTATCCGCCTATATCGGGACAAACCATGCTAGGCGAATTGCAAAAATAAAATATTTACAGTAACAATACAACGTTACTTAAAACAGGGAATTGGCTTCAACAGCAATCAACGAAGGCTAGTGTGGGAAACTGATAAGCACGGGGGTAACAGGGAATTGGATTCAAACAGCAACTGAGAGCCCTGACGTTTATGGTCTAGGAAACAGATAAGCATGGGCTACAATAAGCTTACTGGGCAGATAGGATGGACCATTTGGTCCTTTTCTGCCATCATTTCTATGTCTCTATGTAACAAAATTCACAGTAAACAGTATTCCAAAGGCTGAATCATCGTGTAGCACTTAATACCAACCACTGCACCCAAAAGCCTCTTGAAAGAGGAAAGCTTTAAGCTGCTTTCTAAAAATAACAATATCTTCCAGTTTCCTTAAGGAATCCAGAAGAGAGTTCCAAGCTGCTGGATCCGTCAGTTTGAATCCGACACAGTAAATCCGATGTTTCAAAAAATGGTTTAAGATGACGAATTAATTGCAGACAATAAAAAGTAGATTTAGATATTGCAACCACTTGACAAACCATCGTCAGATTATCTAGATTCATTCCCAACATCCTTACCACTGTCTTCAAAAGGATAGCACTTCCATCCCACAAAGCATCTATGTTTTTGTAGGGTATGGCCCAAAACATAAACATGTTTTTTGAGGTGTTTTGATGCAAAGAAAACTCTTTTCTTTACAGCTATAGAATGTACAGAAAAAGTCAAACCACGGGTTTCCCTTCTTTGATTACTATTTTCTCAGCACCCAATTACCTAGATGTCTACAATAATAAAGGTAAGATATGCTCAGTTCTTAGGCTTGCCTGTTCAGGTGTTCTTAAACAAAAGTTCCTTTGGGAAGAGTCAGTTCTTCCCTCAGTAGTGGGAGATGAGTTGTCTGATCTGTTTATTATCCTTGATGGTTTTATCAAAGCAGAGATGATGTCTGATGAGACAGCTGCACTGATGACTCTGTCCCATGTTGACTCAGATTCTTCAAGAGCTTCTGAGCTTGCATGGGAGTTTCTCATGCTTCACCTGATCTGCTGCTCTTCAGTTTTTTTATTTTCCGTTGTCATAGGATATCCTGATGAATCCCCTTATTGCCATTTAGCTACAGAGCTCAATATGTGAGTTAGTGTTGGCTCTGCTAACCCACACTTAATGCTTTGGCTGCAAGTTTACCATTTTGACAAATCTTTTGCTTCAAAGATTTCTTCCATTTTTGGTTTTATGTTATTTGTTTTAAGCAACATGGCCAAGATGCAAGTCAGACGCTTCCACAGGAGCCTGAAATAATTACAGAAGATGTCACTGACATATTATGCCAAGTGTTACAAAGGCGTGGGTGAAGGCTACAACTTCTTTTTGTGCAGGATTATGCATTTGGCTGAGATCCTCCATGAACTTTCACACCTGTCCTCTTTTAAACGTCTTTCGTGTAATCCGACCCATCAGCTATCCGATCATTGATATCAATAGGCAGACTTAACAGATTCCTCATTGAGAGAGAATGTTCATTCTTGGATATGCCATTCCTGGAGGTATTTGTTTTGCCTGAAGTTCACATGTTAATGACCAGTCCCCTGGACAGGCCAGTTATATCTGGAAAAAGCCCATTTCTGGAACTTCTAGCTCAGTTTGTGGATTAAGTTCCATAAAGCTTTCCAGCTAATTTTCAGCCAGTGTAAAGTTTGCAGGTACTTTCTAGCCACAGACTTTACCCTAATTTTCCAAGCACAAGTGTTATATGCATGACATTACATGTATAAGATCTGCATTTAAATGTGCCTTGCGGTCTACTTGGATTTTTAGTTATGTTATCCTACCCATTCAAATGAAGATGAATCACCTTTGGTGGGCACCTTTTGTATTCTTCCCATTGTCTCCTAACATCTGTAAAATTGCTAAAAGAACATGTGTTGTGCAGATACACAAAGTCTTCTGTAATCAGTCCGTTCTGGGATATTTCTGATTTGGAAATAGCAGAGATCAAGTTGCTCAGTCTGCTTTACCTCCTACTCTTCCAAGTGGTCTGCCTATGGTCAGTTCTCTAATGTGTCATCATCACTACGGGATCTGCTCCATTTGTCCACAAGTTCTGCAAATTAGAGCATTTATGGAGACAAAAAATGGTAAAACATTTGTTCTACAGTTTGTGATAAGTTGCAGCACCATTTCTATTTAGTTGTTTATTTAAAAGTTCTTATGAACTGTCTCCCCAATCAGAAGAAAATTTGAAGTGGTGAACAACAAAAATGACAGCTAAGGCACAATGACAGCAAACCAAATATATATATATATATATATATATATAGGCTGAATTTTCAAAAGGATTTATGAATGTAAAACCCAGTTTTATACGCTTAAATAGGCTTTTTTTTTTTTTTTTTTTAAATCATTTCTTTATTTAATTTTTCATTATATAACAAACAGAGCAAACAGCAACAATGGATTATGGTTCAGTTGTATACCCCTTCCCCTTTCAAGGCTTACTGCTTGCAAACCCTCCCTTCCCCCCACTATAGCGGTATTCAGTCTTAACCTTAGATCTGTGATGTCGTCATTCGAGAAGCTGCAGTATATATGGTATTGGTAAGTCAGGTGATTGAGTCTTTCGTGGAATGTGGAAGCTGCCAAAAATTGCCTACAGAGATTCTGTGCATAAAAGTATACACATAATTCACATTCATATTTTTATGCACACAAAAAAAAAAAAAGAATTCCGGGGGCAGAGAAATAATTTACACACGTAATGTCCATTTCCTTTTGAAAATCAATATTACATGTGCAAATGTACCCTAATTTTCATAGCCCCCGGTTATTTTTATGACAGTACGGATGTACCCTATGCCACTTTTTTTATTTTAGCAGCACAGCTGTTACATTTGCTGGTCATGGCACACTGCCACGACTGGCTACCCTCACCCCCATAGGCCCGGGACATCGACACCATGCCACCATACTGTCTTCCTGACCCTTCCTTAGGCATGCGTGTGCGGCACACAATGAATCTATAGGCTCCACAGCAGGAACAGAAGCTCAGGCACTGTAAATGTTGTAATGAGTGGTTATGTATTATACCATAGAACACATAAACACAACTTGCTCTTTCTCTGTTGATCTGCATGGACACTATTAATTACAGTTCACTTATACTCTCATTTATTTATTTATCTATCCATTTATTTATTTAGACATTTTATATACCATCATTCCCTGTAAAAGATCTCATTTCTGGCTTTAGTCCAGGTTATGTAGTTTCAGTTATTCTGTTTAGAATTCACAATTTCAACAGATTTATGCCCTAAACTTAGGTTGTGCTAGCAGATATCCTGTTGCTGCATGACTCCAAGACAGTTTAGGCACTAGCCTTATTAGACTGCCTACAGAAGCATTTCCTGTTTCTATTCTGGCTTGTCACTTAAGCAGACTAAGGAAAAAAACCCAGCATGTTAAACTATCAAGGTTTAAAAAGTCTTATACTAAACATTTATTGGTGATTACCTTTGTTCCACTATTTCCCACCTGTTACGTTACAAAAGGTTCTTCTGGTCCACTTATTTAACTCCCTGCTGGGTCCCACAGGTGCTCTCTGATGATGTCAGCATGGCTGGTATTTAAACCCCAGCTGCACTCCAAGCAAATGCCTCAGCAATGGATCCCTGCCTAGCCAGCAGATCATGTTGCCTCATCCAACCTGTCCATCCCATCCAGCCTTGCCTCATCAAGCCTTGCCATGTACCTGCCCTTGCCCTGTCTCTGTTGCCTTGTCCTGTCAGCCTACCTGCCTTGTCCTTGGAGTCTTGCCTTGTTTTGTCGGTCTTGTCCTGTCTTGTCCCTCTGTGTCTTGTCAGTCTTCGCCCAAATCTTCAGTTCTGACCTCAGCTACAGACTTGACTCCTCCCTTGCTATCTGCCTGGACCTGACCCTGCCTCTTATTCTGACTTCATCATGCTTGCTGCCTGCCCTAACTCTTGGCCTGTCTTTATACTCTCGCTTGGATCACCCTCAAGACCCACGTGAATCCTGCTGGCCCCTGGAACCCAAGGGCTTAACTTGCAGGGAATGTGGCTGGTTTAGGCAAAAATACAGGCTGTCCCAGACCAGTGCATGTTTGCCAGCTGTTGGCATGGGGCTTGCTCACAAGGCAGCTTTAACTGCACCATAGGACAGGGGCTCACAACCCTTACAACAGCGATCAAGCTGAATGTGGTTCCTTCTCCTACTGGAGATACCCATCAGGCTCGGGTATGCTCCAAGCCTAATTTCACAGAACCAGGATTCCTTACTCCACCCAATCATCCTTCCCTCTGGGTTCTAGAAAGTTCTATCTACCAGAAGGTCGAATTATGCTAGTGCCTTTTGAGAAGTACAGAGGGCAATTTTGCTACTGCCCTCAGGAAGAAGTACCCAAGGGACCGCAAGCTTACTTTCAAAGTGAAATTTCTCATGGAGTTACCCCTTGGAAAGCATGTCCAGCATGCAAAGCCCAGGTATGTTTGTACCTGCGTGGAAGCATACCCATTCAGGATAGGATTGATCAGAATCTTCCTATGGCCTTCCACCTCAGTCAGAACCTGCCCCAACTTAGGCTGCAGCATCATTGAACATTTATTCGCAGCTACCCAAGGTTTTTCACCCTTCCTCTTATCCAGCCCAACTATCACAACATCAGCCTGTGTCAGGGACCATGGAATCTTTACAAATATACCCTGTGTGTGGCCAGTAAGTATCACTATTTTATGATAGCAGAGATTCTTTGTTAACGCTCCCTTCATATCCCCAGCCCTCACCAGTGTGCAGCCGAGAAGCCTGACCTCTGATCTCTTTCATGGCAGCACACGTCACTGCGCTAAGCTGCTGCACAGCCTTGAAATGAGACATTTATTGTGAACTCTTAATATATTGTGCATCTTTCTGCATCTAAATTGAGCTGCGTGCTGGGCAATATTTACCTTTTGCTAATCATTTTTACTGACCTCATGTTCCAGCTGCTGTATTAAAATATGAGAATAATGTGATGAATATTCGACAGTTCAACTGCTCGCCGCATCCCTACTGGCTGCCCAATTTTATGGACGTCTTCACGTGGTCCTTGCCATTTGTGGGCGAGAAAGGTAAACTCTTTTTTTCTTGTGCTGTTGGTACTTGGGTAATTCTCTGTAAGCTGTCTTTGTTCTTGACATGCGTGGGCCATGTGGACCAAGCTGTGTCTGGGTACTAAGATCCCCGGGGTTTGAGGTCTCCTGTTTGCAAGCCTTGCAGTATGCTCGTACGTGGACTTATTACAATTGTCTGCAGCCGATCAAGTCCTGCTCTGTCACTTAGCTGGCAGGACTAGCTGCTGCCGTTCTGGCAGCTCAGCCTCCTTTTCCTGTCCTGATGACTGAGGGAAAAGATCTGGGTTCATGTCCAACTTCTGCTTACTGGGAGTGTTGCACCTTCAGCCCAAGTTTTAGCCTTCACACAGCAGTGACACCTGGAGACCAAGGAGGCATGCATACTGGGTTCCAGAGGGAGCTGCAGTCTGTGGCCTCTGGTTCAGGGCTGTCGCTGTGATGGCCAGGCTAATTGAGGTGGAGGGAGGGGCTTAAAACACTGAGATAAAAACCCAGGTTGTTGAAAATGAAGAGTCTATAGTGCCACAGACTAGTAGAGACTTGGAACAATTGAGAAAAGAGCAACAAGACAGCTGCTTGGCTAATAAATAACGTGCATGTCAATATTCAGTAGGCTGGTTAGTGGACAAGTTATCACGTATATTCAGCAAGATAAATGTTCCACTGATTATAGTTACTTAGTTATCCGGCTACATGTAATTGGATAACTTAAAAATTTAACCATTTACGCTTTTAAATTATTCTGCCTTGTGTATAGCTGAAAAAAAAATGTCAACAGGCCTTGTTCTTAAAAGTTTCTTTAAAGCACTGTTGGACTGTGCATCCCTCACCTCCAAACCCCTCCAAAATTATAAATTGTGTCTCGTTCGTAGATCGTTCCTCTCCACCCCACCCCTGCTGTCTTCGTTCTGTCAATATTTTCAAAGTAAGATTGCCACTCCCCCGGAATCTCCCAGACACCCTGAGTGCCAATATCTGAAAGACCCCATACCCCCTGGGACCCCTTTCGATCTCCCTGATAAGCGTCGCCCCTACCAGGAGCATAATACTTACCACTCCCTATGCTCCTGCACTGCTACAGTGAGGAATAATGCAGAAAGCATTAACTACTCTCAGTTTATGCTTCCAGTGCAATAAGTGTCTTATGCTTCCACACAAGGCTGGCTAACTTCAGACTTGCTCTGAAGTAGCTCTAAGTTATCTGTTAAGTTAGCCGGTTATAGCTGAAAATCGACTAAGTTAGCCAGATAACATTACTCCTCCCAGGCATGCTCCTCTTTTATCTGCCTAGATTTTAGCTGGATAATGACCTCAGTGGTTGAATATGTCTAAGCATGTAATTTAGGGCCAGATTCATTAAGGCTTTTCTCCCATTTTCTGTCTTTGGGAAAAACTCTTAATGAATCAGGGTCTTAGATGGATAACTTGTGAGTTCTCCATCTAAATGGCTTTTGAATATTGACCTCTTGGTCTCCCTAAGATTTTACACAGTTGTACATGTAGACTCCAGGTATGATCTCAGTAGGACCTTATTCCATTGTCGAATAACAGGGTTAACATATAATTCCACTTTTTATCTGACTGAGCCTGTGTTGTGCTTTGCTTGCTGTTGATCAGCCGTTATTTCTGTTTTATGCAGTAACGGAAATGTTAGTGAATGTTCTGAGCATCTGCTCCGACGACGAGCTGATGACAGAAGGGGAAGATCAGTTTGACGGTAGGATCATTTTCCATTGAATATCCAGGGAGATTTTGTGGGCAGCTTTGCTTGTGTTTACATGAGTCCCATGTACCAAAAAAAGGGAGAAGACCCTTAATGACTAGGGCTTGAAGACCAGCAAAAGCAGAATGTGATCACCACACTGCTTCAGTTGTGTGAGGTACAAGACTTTTCCAAAGTTGCTAATGGGAGACTCTAGCAGTGGTCATGCATTACTTGTCTAGATTGTCCAGGTGGGATTCGATTAATCTCATACTCTATAAAAGCCAGCATTTTTCAGTGAGAGTTGAAGAAAAGATTAATATGATATATTTCCATAATAGAGTCCGGTACCTTCTTTTGTCATTCAGTGAACATCAATAGCTTATTCCTGATTGGCTGAAATAAAACTTTTAAAGCTCCTGTGCTCTTGAAGGGCATTGCATGCGTGCAAGATCGTAAGGGCCTGATTCCAGGTTTCTCTGCAGCCTAATTCCGTACCGACGAGTTGGGCCTTCAGAGACTGTCTTAAAAGATACAAGTTTCTGGCTGACTTCACAATGTGGTTAAACACATAGAAGCCACAAGCATTCAGATCTCCTGGTAATACCAGTTGTTAGTTTTGTCGTTTTAGTAAAATAAAAAAAAAAAAAAAAAAGGCAAACGGCTTCCTGGATATTGTGTTGAAATGAAACAAGGTATCGATATATCTCAAGGGGTGAATAGAAAGGCAGAAAATTGGACATGCCATCGCCACCACTTCCCTCCCCCCTCCTTCCTCATTTGCCCCAAAGTGCATTGGTTATATGACTGGCATGGGCCACGGCATGGGCATGGAAATTAATGGTGTTACACAGTGTGCTAGGAGGTGCCCTGTTGCCGTCTGTATACGTTCCCCCTTCTTTCATCGGCAAGCATTGGTCATCATGGTGTGTCACTAAGGGCTGCCACAAATTAGTAACTCTTCTGCACGCTACAAGCGGGAGCCATCTCCCTGGCTCCTCAACATGTCACCTGCTGCTAGCCTTTTGCTGCACACCTTTCATCCTGTTGTAAATTTGTAACATTTTCTCTCTCTGCTTGTTCGCCCACAGTCTCTTCTTCTCCTCCCGGTGCCCAGGGTTTCAATTCTACAGCACCCGCCCCTCCCCACAAAAATCATAGATCCTCCACCCCCCCCCCCCCCCCCCACCCTGCACAATCTTAACTGCTCTCGCATTGCCAGCACCCCAAGCAAGCATTCGCAGAGCCCATGAGCCGCCTGCACTGATGTCGTGCATCCCGAGATCAGCACAGCTGGCCGGAGTCGTCGGAAAGCGCTCGCACGCGATCCCGGCGTCCTTTACAAATATTTGCGGGAGCCTAGCTCCGGCTCAATTAAGCCTTGCCAGTGCCGACTGGGTGAGCCCCTGTGCCCAGCATTCAGAATGGTGAAACTCTAAGCAGAGCTGCTCTCCAGGCACTAATTATTGTGACTAATGCCATCTCCCTGTGTGGCGGCCTTGCATTTTCTCCATTATTCTCTCTCCCACCGTCTTTCTTTATTGCTGCAGCTTAGTAAAAGACCTGTCTTTTTTTAATTGTCTTGCTCACCTCTCTCTGCATCATTCACTTCCCTTTTTTTTTTTTCTGGGCTCTCCATCTGAAGAACAACTCATATCTGGCGGTAGAAAAGGTACAGACCCCACGGAAGCGACACTGTTTTGAAATATGACTTTGCAAAGGAATGTAGAGCTGGGTGTTTCCCCGAACACCTGCACACTGAACATGTCTAATAGTTTGTTTCTTCACATTTATTTTACTTTTATTACAAATTTTTTTCCCCCAAACATTTGAAAACGCGTTTTGCAATCATATCCTTAGACGTCTGTCATTCTGTGCATGATGACTTTTCCTCCCTGATCCTTTTATCTTGTTTAGATTTTCTTGCTCTCATTCCCCTTTCTAATGTTGATCTCTAGACCTTGCATGAGTTGCATTTTCACATGTCTGACTTGTGTGCCATGAGCCCTGTTGTTGTGTGCATTTTTCTTTCAAGTTCTGCATGAATAGAGATTTGTGTGTGGGGCCAGTTGTACTTTAGATTTCCAAGTTGTGTAGTAACTTTTTATTTTCTCGATGTTAACATTCCCTCCATTGTAAGGGTTTGTGATTTTGTTCCCATGGAAAGGGTTGGAATCCCATTGCTTTTCTCCCTTATGTGTGCTTGTGGCTATGATGGCTTTGAAAATCCAGAGGCTACAGATGTTTACCAGGGGATGTTTCCTTGGAGCATGCACCTGTTTGCACTTCTAGCAGACTGGTGCACCTCCTGCCCGTGAAAAGATTAAGCTTCTGGTAGTGAACATTAGCTCGTTGCTTGTGCTGTAAAATGCGCTAGGAGGTCTGCAGCCTGCTTTTAGTGTGATCTCAGACTTGCTCCTTCCCCACTGGTGGGACATCAGAACGTCCCTTGAAGAATGACATATCTTATATTTTGGGGGGAGAGGGATTTGCCTGTTAATTTCTTCCTCCTCCTCTGGACTTCCAGCTCAATTGGAACCAGCCACTGCTGTAATTAGGGCGCTGTGAGCTTTCATGTGTAACGGCTTGGGTATTTCCCCCATTTTTAAATCCCTCTCTTCTGGTGTCTAGTCCAGTCATTGCAGTGACTGAACTTGGCCAGCGGTCCAGGGGTCTCAGCTCTCTCAAGATCCTATGTGTGTGCCTGAGCCTGGCCAGTAGGCATTTCTGTTGTGCAATGGCTGGGACTCACCCCCCCACTCAGGGCTGTGAGCATTACCTGTGCAGCCTCCTCTGCTCTGGCCAGATGAAGGAACAGACCCTGGGCCTAACCGAACCCAGGACTCCTTGCTCCACTGAGCTTTTGGGATGGCCCACATACTGATATTTTAACCTTAACTAAGTTTATTCAAGTGATCCATTTCAGACATAAATGAAAGGCAAAGATTAGGCTGTAGAAACATAGAATAGCCTTCATGCATTTTTACAGTAAGCCACATGATGTTAGGGAGAATGGAGTACATAATCCATATGCTAATTCCTGCCTCTGGTTGAAGATTTCTGCTGGTTAATTACAGCTCAGAATGCAGAAATCTCCCTTGCACACCCACAGCCAATAAATGCATCTGTTTGGATTTTAAACTTCATTACAAAGATCATTTTTCTAAGAGGTCAATATTCAGCAGCACCGTGCGTGGAAAATTTAGCCAGCTAAAGTTAGCCAGACAAATCCTCACGGATATTCAGCAGAGCGATGCTAGTTAAGCACTCTGCTGAATAAAGCCAGATAAACTTACCTTCCTAACTTTAGGACTGCTCTCTGGCATGACAAGAGTTAGCTGGATAAATTATCCAGCTAATTTAACAGTGCTCCAGAATGCTTCCAACATAGCTATCCGGCAGCTAATATTTAACGCTAAAGGCTAAAAGCTGCTTCCTCCTCCAAAGGGAGCGGTACAGTCTAGGGTTGAAATTCTTCTTCCCAAAACAAGAGCAGGATCTAGGGGTGATTGTATCTGATGATCTTAAGGTGGCCAAACAGGTTAGCAAAAGCCAGAAAGATGCTTGGCTACATAGGGAGAGGAATGGTCAGCAGAAAAAAGGAGGTGACATTGCTCCTGTATAAGTCCCTGGTGAGACCTAATTTTAAACTAGTGGTAAAAGCCTGTCCAAGGATGGGGAAGGCCTGTTAAGTGTAGGAAGTGCATAATTGAGATCTGGGGCAGTAGAGAGTGCCCTATGTGGTAGAGGAGAGGGGATTGGTCAATTCAGAGAGAGAGAGGGCGCAGAGCTCAATTTCCATTGGTAGTAGTAGAGAGTGGGTTGGGCAATACAGAGAGAGAGAGGGGGTAGGGGGAAGAGCTGGAGAATACTGCCAGAGAGAGGGGTGGCACTCAATTTCCACACAGAGAGAGGAGTGGAGCTGGAGAGTACAGGGAAAGAGAGGAGTGGAGCTGAGTTTGCATACCAGCAATGCAACTTTCCTCATTATTTTAGTTCGTGTACAGTTATGGAGGCAGCACCTTCAAAAAGATATAAACAGGATTGAGTCGATCCAGAGAGTGGCTACTAAAATGGTCAGTGGTCTTCATTGTAAAGTGTATGGAGACAGACGTAAAGATCTAAAGACATGTGAACCCTAGAGGAAGGGCAAGAGATATGACAGTCGTTTAAATACCTCAGAGGTATCAATGCACAACAGATGGGTCTCTTTCAACAGAAAGGAGACTCTGGATGAGGGTGAAAGGAGGATGACTGAGGAATAATTTAGGGAAATATTTCTTTACAGAGAGGGTGGTAGATGCATGGATCGGCCTTGCAGTGGAGGTGGTGGAGACAAGGACAGTATCTGAATTCAAGAAGGCATGGGACAAGCACAGGGGATCTCTGAGGGAGTAGTAGGGATTGTAGAGCTGAGCAATTGTGTGGATGAGCAGACTAGATAGGCCAAATGTTGGGGTTTTTTCTGCTGTCATATTTCTCTATTTCTGTGTAAAGTGCTAGATTAGTCAGAGGTGATCAAAGCGGCAGGAAATTTAAAACCATGGTTTGTCTGGCTACGTCCTGAACTAAGCCAGTCAAAATGCCTGAATATTGACCCCTACATATTTAACATCTGCTATAATGTTGCTAACCACTGTGTAGCTGAGGAACCGGGTGTCTTCAGCTTTGTCCCTCTGCCTCACTATAATGGTGGCATACAAGAAATATTTATTCCCTGTCAGAGAACCAATAGCAGGATTTACCATTTAATTCCTATACTGTGGCTTCTCCGCTATTCTAGGTGAATTGCATTTAGTTTCATCCAAATTGTAACATCGCCATTCTATCAAGGATACCTGGGGTAACTACTTCCAGTCCCTTTGTAGCAGAACCCATCATAATATGTGCAATAGCACCCAGTGGAAATCCTGCCAGGTGGGTTTTTCTCTCCCTGTTCAGCTTGTGTGGTTGGCATGTCACTTGTGCTGCGAATCAAGCAGAGAGAAAGTAACAGACCAGTCCCACAGCCAAGGAGCTTCCTTGCAGGATAAACTACATGGGGATGGTCTCCCCAGTGCTCTCCTTCTCCCCTTCCCTCCCCATTTCAAGATCAGTGTCATTCACGCCTGCGACTGTGGGGGGAAAAGTCTCTGGTTTGCTTTCAGTAGCAAATATTTCCCAACTGCTCCGTCTTCAAGGGAAATGCTTTCTAGCATTGGAAATGTGTCATTCTAGCTTTTATTGCAAATGGCCAGGATAATATTACAAAATAATTACATAGGATTCTGATTAAACTACCAAATGGTTTCAGACTGCGTGGTATCAGGTACTAAAGAGAGAGACTGCAGATGGAAGTGCAGAAAAGCTTGCAGGGCCCCCTGGCACTATCGTGGCACAGTTTTTGGGGTTCCTAGGGGAAGCGGCAGCGATGGGAAGAAGCGCAGCCTATGATGTGCAACGTTTGTGGTGGGGCTTGAGGAATACAGTTGCTTTTCTTGCTCTGAGCTGTGCGTCCTGTTCTGGAGCTTGAGATGTCTGTTTATTCCGTTGAAAGTAGGAACAGCGGCAGCCCGAAAGGAAATCATCAGAAACAAAATACGTGCGATCGGCAAGATGGCCCGGGTTTTCTCTGTGCTCAGGTAAATATCGTACGAGGTAGCACGTTCTCTGTCAGGGGGGATGTCTCATCCCATATGTTTCGTGAGGTCCATATTCAGCCGCTGGCTGGCTAGGAAGGTTAGCCAGATAAATGTATCCCCGGCTATCTTAAAGTTAGCCGATAAGTTTATCCAGCTAACCTTAGGACTGCTCTTCAGATGCCGTAAAGTCACCCAGATGTGGGCCAGATTCATTAAGGCTTTTCTCCCATTTGGTGTCTATGGGGAAAAACTCTTAGTGAATCAGGTACAATGTTAGCTGGATACAACTGGAAACTGGCTTAAGTTAGCCGGATAAATTAGTTCCACCCTAGAGCATCCCCAGTATTCAAAAATAGGTAGGGAGCTGTGTAATTCACAAGTTATTCAGCTAAATGCCTTTGAAAGTGACCTCTTAATTTCTTCAGAAGATTTCTGTTCTTGTTTTGATATTTTACAGTTATGCATTTATGATAGTTAATGCTTTATGTGTGTATATATATATATATATATATATATATATATTTTATTTTTTTTTTAATTATCTGTTTATTGCAAACCCTGTATGGATGACAAAAGGATATCATCATTGAAATCATACATATAGAAGAAGTGCAACATACTTCCTCAATACAGAACAAAACCTACAATCAAGTAATAATCGTGCACTGTTTCCTAACATGAAAAATTAAAGAGTCAATATTACATTTGAAATAACTCATCGTTTCTTATAACAACATGGTGTTATATCTTCCCCTTCTCCCCCTACCCCCTATATATCAATACTCAACCAAGTTGGGAATCAGTCCATTGTTGAAATACATGCCAGGCTTTATGAAATTTTGCCAGCGAATCTCCCCGCAATGCAGTATGATACTCCATATAATGGATCCACTTCAGTCTCTGAAGGACCGCCGAAAGAGTAGGCGCTTGTGGCTCTTTCCAATGTTTAGCTATTTCACCTCGGGCAGCATGAGCGAGAGCTCTGAAGAAGTGTCTTTGCTCAAGTGGTAGATCGTCCTCTGGAATGTTCAGTAAAACCTTCTTAGGGTTTAATTGTAAGTTCATATGAAACAAGTCCTGATCTCCACCTGATGCCACAGCAGTCTAATAGCCGGGCATAACCACCACATATGATAACAATCACCTTCCTGACCGCAGTGCCTCCAGCATAAGGAGTCCCTGCGTAGCCCCATCTTATTCAACTTATATGGAGTGAGGTACCACTTAAACAACATTTTGTAACTATTTCCTATCATTTGTGCTGCTATAGAACTGCGACTGATCGCCAAAATCATAGGTCCCATTCACCCTCTGAAAATGGAGCCCCCGTATCTTTTTCCCAAGCTTGAATATGGCGCAGAGTATGTGAGAGTGCCCCATTCAGTATAGTGTAAATTTTGGATATGGCCCCTTTTGACCATAGGAACAGCATCGCAATATCCTTCTATCAGCATCTTCCCTTTATTCAAATCAACTCATACTCCTTTAGAAAGTAGAAAGTGCCTTAATTGCATATATGCAAATTGATCAGAAGGACGCAACTGGTATTTATTGCTCACCTCTGCAAATAATTTTATCCCCTGATCAAACCAAAATTGGCCGAGAGTAGATAACCTCTTCTTAGCCCATTCCTGAAACACGTTTCCCTCTCGCCCCGCCGGGAAAGTCTCGCAACCCTTGATCTGAGTGGAGTACAAATACCTCCGGTCACTCACCAATTGTTTCCTCCAACGCTGTCAGAGGGTTATCGTAGTGGCCGTGCAAGGAGAAATGAGGTCTAAATCAAGCTGATGTTTACCCCCTCCCCAAAACTGGTCACTAATTGAAACAGGTGAAATAAAATAATTTTCCAATTGTACCCATTGTTTGAGCACTTTGTGATTGTGGAAATCTATAACTGCCCATAATTGGGAAGCCACATAATACTTGAGAAGATTAGGAACCCCCAAGCCCCCATCCACTTTATTCTGATAGAGCACTGCATGCGCCACCCGCGGAGGTCTCCTCTTCCAAATAAAGGAGAATACTTTTATTTGTAACCTCCTAAGATACTGCGCAGGCACAATACAGGGTAGGGTCTGAAATAAATAAGTTAGTCTCGGCAGCAATGTCATTTTGATGACCGTTATTCTACTCAACCATGTAAGCATCAACCTATCCCAAGCCTGCAACTCCCTTTCCAGCCATTTAAATAACGGAATATAGTTGAGACTAAACAGCTCACTAAAGTCAGAACCTATCAATACTCCTAAATATTTTACCGTATGCTTTGCCCACTGAAAGGGAAACTTCAGTTGTAGCTGGGGAATTAAAGTAGGCGGTAGAAAAATAGGCAAGATCTCCAATTTTTCTTTATTGACTTTGAAGCCCGACACTTTCCCAAAGGCCTCCATCCGTGGTATCAGTCCCTGTAGAGAACATTCAGGATTTGTTAGAGTAAATATCACGTCGTCTGCTTATAGGGCTATTTTATAAATTTTATCTCCTATGGTAATCCCCTGGATATCTTCGGCCTGTCTGATTTTTTTCTCCTAATGGTTCTAAACATAATGCAAACAATAATGGCGACAGAGGGCACCCTTGACGAGTGCCACGCTGTACCTCAAAATTAGCCGAATAGCCCCCATTAACTTTTATGCAGGCAGCAGGTTGTCTATATAGTTCTTGAACCCAAGTTAAAAATCCCTCCCCTAACCCAACCTTTTGCATTACTTGAAACAAGAATGGCCAATGGACTCTGTAGAAAGCTTTTTCAACATCCACTCCAAACAGTACTGAGGGAATCTTGTTCTTATTAGCATAATGGATTATATTTACTACCTTTCTAATATTATCCCCAGCCATGCGGCCTGGCATAAAGCCCGTCTGATCATCAGGAACCAATAAGGGAATGACCACTTTCAATCTATTAGCCAATATTTTTGCTGACAGTTTAAGATCGATATTAATTAGCGAAATGGGCCGATATGAACTACATAACACAGGATCCTTCCCAGGCTTTGGTATTATTGTAATCCGAGCCACATTTGCTGCAGGCAGTAAATGACCCCCAGTCCCTAGAGTGTTAAACATATTAACTAGTGAGCCCACCAACTCTTCCTTGAACTTTTTGTAGAAAAAAGGAGTGTATCCATCTATTCCTGGCACCTTTCCGGGCTTCATCTCTGAAATAGTGGACAACACCTCTGCAGAAGTTATAGGTTGACTTACTCTATCTGACAAGGATCCCTCCAAACAGGGGAGCTGAATCTCTTCCAAGTATTGTATAATATCAGCCTCAGAGGCACTATCTTCCCTGGAGTACAAGGAAGCAAAAAACGTATTAAACTGAGCATGAATCCCTTCCCCATCCATTACTACAGTCCCGTCACTCGCTTTTATTTTAGTAATCTGAGATTGCGCAGATCTCGCCTTCAAGTTGTGAACCAAAAGCTTCCCTGCTTTATTGCCATGTTCATAATACGTTTGCCTAGCTAGATCTAAGTGATAGGCCATCTCATCCACTTCCAACATTTGCAGCTGATATCTAATATCCCCCAGTTCTTTCAGCAGGTTCCTAGTGGGCATCTGTTTATGAGCTCTTTCCGCTTTTTCTAACCTGTCCCGTAGAAGAAGAGTTTGTTTAATCTCCTCTTTCTTTTGGTAGGAAGCCAGCGCTATAATTTTCCCCCTAAGGACAGCTTTAAGGCAATCCCACAATACCACTGGTGTAATTTCATCCGTAGCATTAGTGACTAAATACTCCCAGTTAGCATTTCTTATTTTCATTTCAACCTCCTTGTCTTTTAATAATGAATCATTCATCTTCCAGAATTGGCGTCCGCCAGCCGATCCGGACCCATGGAATGACCACCAAATGGGAGCGTGATCTGACCAGGTGATACTCCCAATGCTAGCATCAGTAGTATCCCCACCAGTGCTTTATCAATTAAGAAGTAATCAATTCTGGTGTAGGTATCATGCGCCTTAGAATAGAATAATCCCTCCCACCAGGCTGTCTTTCCCGCCAAATATCCATGACTTGTCATTTCTAAAGGAATGTCTGAAGGTCACTCCTATCCACATTGTAGTAATGACCCCTGCCTTTAGAGCAATCTAGCTTTAGATTACCCACCAAATTAAAATCTCCTCCGATTATCAATTTTCCACTTTTACACTGAAGCAAGGTTTCATCTATTTTCTGAAGCACCTCTCTCTGAAATGTGTTAGGGTTGTACACATTCACCAGAACATATAAGATCTGATTGATATACAGCGAGACGATGAGAAATCTTCCCTTAGGATCTCTATGGATTGAGTCTACTTGTACCATAAAATCTCTGGAAATTAAAATCCCCACTCCAGTATATTTAGACTTAGGCGTGCTGGCTGCCAGAAATACTTGTGGGAAATGAGCAGAATTCAGTAATCGTTCGTACCTCTTATGGAGGTGAGTTTCTTGGATAAATAAAATGGTTGCCTTCAGAGAGTGCGCTTCCTTAAACAAGCTTTTACACTTAGATGGGTGGTTTAGGCCTTTGACATTCATAGATACTATTTTAATAGACATCACAATTTTCAACCCCCTCCTTCCGTGCCATGTTGTGAACATCAAACAAACCCCCCTCCCCCTCTTCCAACGATCTGACCAACATTCCAAGTACATACCACCATTGTGACCAATATCCAACTCTCCCTATGCATCCTATAGCCCCCACCCACCCTTCCCCTCCCTCTCCCTCTCCCATCCCACCATTCCTCCTCCTCCCCTTGAAATCCACCACTGCCGCTACATCGGTAGTGAACCCTCTGGAAGAAAGTGAGGTCCCCCCTCCCCCCACATCATCCCTCCATCAGAAATTATTCAGAGAACATAGACTGTAAAAGAAAATATCAATGCCCTAATGCTCAGTGCATGAGGCAAGTATGATCTCAAAAGAGAACTGATAGAACTACCACAAAATAAACAGGACATAGCAGAATTAACCGCCTGAAGCATTAAGTGCAAAAAAATGAAAACTGTCCCGCACTAGGCATCCATGTTTCACTCCACGCCTTCTCTAGGCCCGTTTTGCTCATTGGATTTTCGGCACAGTCTGGAGCCTGTCATCCCCACCCTCTTCCACCACGGGCGATTGACGCCTGAGGTCTTCTGGATTCCAACCTCCGCATCGGGTAGAACCAGGCCCACTCCCGCCAAAATCGAGGCTGCCTCCGACACACTCCTTATATGGTGAGTGCTTCCATCCTTCGTAAAGGCTAGGCTGGACGGGTAAAGCCATCTATATCGCAGTGTTTCTCTCCTGAGCAGCGCAGTCACTATTTGAAAATCTCTCCGTTTTTGTAAGGTAGCCGCCGCTAAATCATTGTATATGGCAATACTCTGTCCTTCCCAAGTAATGGCACTCATCATGCGAGCCTGTTGCATAATGGCATCTTTCACGCGGTAGCTATGAAGACATGTGATAATGTCTCTGGGGGTATTCATTTTTTGGGCACGTAGCACTATGTGTGAACGGTCTAATACAATATCACCATCATTAAATTCCAAAGGATCAGGCCGTTCACGAAGCACTGCCCGGCATATTTTTTGAACAACCACCCCAACATCTGCAAGTGCTTCAGTTTCAGGCACTCCCCTTACCCTAATACTGGAGCGCCGGGACCTGTTCTTGAGATCTTTCATCTTTAGCAAAATTTCGTCATTAGCCGTTTGGAGATCATTAAGGTCTTTGCGGATACGGGAAACTTCCACCACTTGCCCCTAACTGTATTTTCCACATCTTCAACCCTCCGGCCGAAATCCCCCAGCTCGAAGCGAAACTCAGTCAGCGCTTCCTGCATGTCTGTCTTAATAGACTTTATATCTTTTTTAATTTCCAGGAACCATTTCTTAAAGTCTTCTTTCATTGGTTCTGCTGTGGCCCTCGATTTGCCAGCCTCTGTCCTGTTTTTCGTGGCGTCTGTGCCCTCCATTTCTGGTTGTGGAGATCCGTCCGCCATCGTGGTGTCCCCAGATTCGGAGTCCTCACTCAAGGCCACAAAACGTGAGCCTCCCGGTTCATAGGTGAAAGTCTTCAAATTGATCGTTTTTTCCTGGATGCCATCGCAAAGTAATCTAACAGCCTCTAACACTCTCCAGATAGAAAAATTTGCCCCGATTATGCCGATGAAGCATAGATTGGGGATGTCTGTGAGAGGAGCTATCGCCTTATGTGACTATGCTGTAGGGATGACGTCACTTCCCTCTTTATGTGTATATTTTTGAAGCCTGGCTGCTTCTTCCTACTCCTTTGGACTCCCAGCTCAGTCAGAAAAGGTCTTTGTTGGGCTGAGGCACCATGAGTCTTCATTTACGCCTGTTCAGCATTTTTTCCCCCCTATTTTATAATTCCCTCATCCAGCTCAGTCATTGCAGTGGAAATTCCAGGCTGAAGGCCACTGAGTGCATCTCCTGGAACCTGCTATGCTTGACCCTGGGTTCAGGCCAGTAGATGTCACCATTCTGTAATGGCTGAGACTCCCTTCCCCCCCAACACACACATTCAGAACTGCAGTGCTTCTTATGAACTTCAGGAGCTAACAAACCCTGATGGCTTCTTCACTAACACTTCATCTCGGGGGTTGTGTAGCAAAGCACAGTCCTAGCCGCTTTAATACACTACCACATTATCCAATCAATTAAATTACTTATCTGTATATACACAATGGTAAGTCCTACAAACTCTTTATGTAGGATATACTATATGAATATTCAGTATTGGATAAGAACATAATATATGCCGTACTAAGTCAGACCAAGGGTCCATCGAGCCCAGTATCTGTCTCCAACCGCCAATCATAGTTATAAGTACCCAGTCATTAAATAGATCCCATGCTATCAATACCTGCAACAAGCAATGGCTATTCCCTATTGATTAATAGAAGTTTATGGACTTCTCCTCCAGGAACTTATCAAACCTTTTTTTAAACACAGCTACACTAACTGCCTTATCCACATTCTCTGGCAGTGAATTCCAGAGCTTAATTGTGTGTTGAGTGAAAAATAATTTTCTCCGATTTTTTAAATGTTACTTTGCTAACTTCATGGAGAGCTCCCTAGTCCTTGTATTATCCAAAAGCGTAAATAACGATTTACATTTACCCGTTCAAGTCCTTTCATGATTTTGTAGACCTTTATCATATCCTCTCTCAGCCTTCTCTTCTCCAAGCTGAACAGCAAATGCTATTTAACATCTGAATATTTTTTCACCCATTTATATATTTATTTTTTTTTCCATTGGAAGTCTATTGTGACAAAGCAGCAAAAGAATACAAACATGATCAAAACATGCCAACTTGTCACAGAACCTCCTACCGCTCTGAGGCAACTGGGGCCCCTATATAAGCATACGACAAAATGCAAAAGAAGAAGTAATACAATAATAAAATAACATAGGAAAGTAACAGTAGGGATCTCATTACATGTAAATGTTATACCCCATCCTCAATCCCCTCACCCCAAACCTCCCTACATGTCCTGCTTTGTAGGCCCCCCCCTATGAAAACACCCACCAGCCCCCTACTTCTCTCCCTACCCGCATCCTCTTTACAGCTTCTTTTGCCAACAAATATAATGATGCCATACTTTATTAGATTTTGCCAATTGTTTTCGCATGACTGCAGTTTGTTCAAGTAATAAACCTTGGCCAACTTTTGGATCACTCTGAAAAGGTAAAGCAGAGGCCTTTCTCCAGAAATATGCAATTTCCCCACCCCCTGCTAAAATTATTTGTTGGGATAACAATTCAACAGCTTTGACATGTTCTATATATGGTATGTTTAAAATAAAAAAAACAATAGGTCCTTAGTTATCCATTCCCTTATAATATCAAACATCAGCTGAACCACCTCATCCCAAAAAGAAACTATCATCGGGCAATCCCACCACATATGTATAAAAGTTCCGGGCTTACCGCACCCCTGCTAACAGAGCCCGTTCATACTAAGGTAAAGCATGCGCCACCTGACTGGAGTAAGGTACCACTATAAAGTAGTTTATACCCGTTTTCTGCTATCAGAGCGGAGATAGAACTTTGTTTGATGGAAGCAAAACAATGGTCCCACTTCCTTTCCCCTAATACAAATCTTTCTCCCATCCCCCAATATGTGACGGAGTCACTTTGAGATCTCTATTTAATGGACTGTAAATTCTTGAAAGTCCCCTGGTTACAACATGTGCCTTATCACAAAATCCCTCAGAAAGAGACTTTCCCTGACTAAGAGCCCACCTTACTTCTGACTGTGCCAGAAAATGATGCACCTGCAAATTAAAAAAAAAAAAAAAAATCAAAAGGTGGCAGATGAAAAGTATGCATCACCTCCTGAAAGGCCTTTGGACCCTTGCCATCCCAAGAATGCTCAAATCTACAGCACCCCTTACCTTCCCGTCTTTTTGCCAAAGCTACAGAGCACCCTGGGATAAAATCCTTATTCATGAAGATAGGACATCTATAATAGTATTGCCTACCTCCCACCAAACAACTCTTCCACCGGTCCCATACTTTCAAGGTAAGAGCTATGGTTAGAGGCATTGAATTAGGTCTTATGTGCGCCGTAGACAGTAACCAAACCAACGTATCTGGGGAAATATCATGCCTGAAAGATCTTTCCAGAGCTACCCACCTCTTTTTCCCTTCCCACCCTTATGCCATTCCAGTACTGCCCTAAGCTGCGATGCCACATAATACCACTGTAGACATGGGACACCAAGACCCCCCCCTCCCTATCCTTAGGTAGATATAAAACTTCATTGCTTACCCTGGGATGCCTTTTCTTCCAGAAAAAATGAAAAAGTTTATGTTGCCACAAAGTGAAACATACATCAGGAAAGCTATTGGCAAAGTTTGAAATAAATAGCTAAGTCTAGGAAGAATATTCATTTTTATAGCCGAAATTCTGCCCAGCCAGGATAAGTTACCCCTTTCCCACCTTTGTAGGTCTTCTAAAATCTTTTTCCACACACTGTCATAATTCAGCACAAAGAGGCCATCAAGGATTGCACCGACCTTCACCCCTAAGTACTTCACCCCTGAGGCAATTATTTTAAAAGGAAACTTCCTTTATATTTCTGCCACCTGCTCCCCTGGTAAAGTAATGTTCAAAAATTCTGATTTATCCATGTTCAACTGATAGCCAGGCACTTCGCCAAATCTCATTAATTCCTTAACAAGAAAAGGAATAGAGGACACGGGATGAGCAACAGTAAAAAGAATGTCATCTGCAAACATAGAGAGTTTATATTCTTGATCTCCCACCCTTACACCATGTATTGCTAGAATACTGTGGATTCTGGCTGCCAAGGGTGCCAAATATGGCGCAAAGAGTAGCGGAAAGAGGGGACAACCCAGCCTTATGCCTCTCCCTATAGGGAAGGCTCCCAAGTATCCTCCATTGACTTTTATACTGGGATTACTATAGAGCTGTTTTATCCAAATAGAAAAATTTCCACCCAAACCCACTTTCTTCAGTACGGAAAACAAATAACCCCAATGTACAAGGTCAAATGCCTTTTTAGCATCCATTGTAAGCAAAGCCAGTGGAATACAAGATCCCTGTGCCCACCAGGTTATAGTTATCACTCTCCTCACATTGTCGGCCGCAAGTCGACCCAGGACACTGTTTGGTCCGGATGAATCAATTTCTCTGCCACCCCACTCAATCGCTTAGCTAATATTTTAAAATCTAAATTGAGGAGTGAAATGGGTTGGTATGACCCACACAAGGTTGCGTCCCTCCCTGGTTTAGCCAACACTGTGATTCCTGCTCGATTAGAATCCCTGCTATGGAGCCAGTTGATAATAAATCATTGAAAGTTGCTGTCAGAGTTCTTGCAACCACCAAACTCCGTGTCCTATAGAACCCCGCTGAAAACCCATCGAGACCCGGGAAGTGCCTAGTTTCAATTCTTTAATCACATGAGTCACTTCAAATTCTGTAATTTCTTTATTAAGCTGTTCCTGTTGATCCATATCTACTGTGGGCAAAGCAATGACTCCCAGGTAGTCATCAATAGCGGACTGACTTATATCCTGTCGTCGGAGATATGATTCCTGATAGAAATGTGAAAACCATTCTCTGATATTCACATTATCAGACACTGTCTTACCAGTTCTATCTTGAATCTTAAGAATCTGATTCTGTACCACCCACTGCTTAAGTCTCTGTGCCAATAATCGACTTGCTTTATTCACCCCTTCAAAAAATTCCTGTTGCACCTTATCTAATTGGAATACGATCTCCCCCACCTCTAAGTCCTTTAATTCCGCTCTCAACTTCACCAGCTGCACCCAACTTTGATTATCTAAACACCTTTTATGCCACACCTCCAGTTTACCAATCCATTTCAACATTGCCATTTTCATCCTCCTCCTTTCTTTTTTCAAATATGATGCTTTAGCATTTAATTTACCCCGAGCCTTAAAACAATCCCAAAGAGTCCCTGGAGATACTTTCCCATTCTTGTTCTCTGTAAGATTCTCATCATCTCACATCTTAGTGTCTCACTAAAGTCCTGGTCATCCAATAAACTTTCATTAAGCCTCCAATATCTATTCGCAGATTGTCCTCCCGATTCTTGTAGTGTCAGCCAAACTGCCGCGTGATCTGACTAAGTAATAGATTCGATACCTGTTTTCCTCACCCTATTTACAAGAGCCTTATCTACTAGGAAAAAATCAATCTAGGAATACACCTTATGCGCTTGAGAATAGAAAGTATAATTCTGCTCAGAGGGATGCAAGAGGCGCCATATATCCACCAGCCCCCAATCAGCTATCAAGGACTTTAATCCTCTCCTATGAACCTGGGACGCCCCACTGCTCCCCCCACTATTATCTAAAAATGGATACCTTGTAAGATTGAAATCTCCTCCAATTATAATATGTTCTTCCCTCCATTGGTGCAAAGTGGTTGAAATCCCTTCCAGAAATTTCCCTTGACCATTATTAGGACTATATATATTCACTGACGTATAGGTAGCAGTTTCTAACGTAAACTTCACTATAATATACCTCCCTTTCACATCCCTCAGAATGGAAATCACATCCACAGCCACATTCTTTGAAAAAAGAACACCAACTCCACTATACTTAGTCATGGATGTGGCAGGGGCAAAAAAGTGCTGCAGAAAATGATTACATAACATCAACTGTTCATATCTTTTTTGTAGGTGTGTTTCCTGGCAAAATAAAACATCAACCTTCATATTGATAGCATCTGGCAATAAGCATTTCTGCTTAACATATATATTCAGCCCTTTAACATTCCAGGACAAGATTTTGAACTTCCCCATTTATTTAACTCCCATAGAATTCTCTTAGGGGTAGATTTTCCAAAAATGCGCGTTCGCGTACTTTTGTTGGCGCACCAGGCGCAAACAAAAGTACGCTGGATTTTAGTAGATACGCGCGTAGCCGCTAAAATCCAGGATCGGCGCGCGCAAGGCTGCCGATTTTGGGCAGCCGGCGCGCGCCGAGCCACACAGCCTGCCTCCGTTCCCTCCAAGGCCGCTCCGAAATCGGAGCGGCCTCGGAGGGAACTCACTTTCGCCCTCCCCTCACCTTCCCCTCCCTTCCTCTACCTAACCCACCCCCCCGGCCCTATCTAAACCCCCCCCTACCTTTCTCCACGGATTTACGCCTCCCAGAGGGAGGCGGTGCGCCAGCGGGCTGCTGGCGCACCGAGACACAACCCGGGGGCGGTTCCGGAGGGCGCGGCCACGCCCCCGGACCGCCCCTGGCCGAAACCATGCCCCCGGGCCCGCCCCCGAAACGCCGCGTCCCGCCCCCAAAATGCTGCGTCGATAGGCCCTGCCCCCGTCACGCCCCTGTCAAAAAACCCCGGGACTTACGCGAGTCCCGGGGCTCTGCGCGCCCCGGCAGGCCTATGGAAAATAGGCGTGCCGGCGTGCAAGGCCCTGCTCGCATAAATCCGGGCGGATTTTCGCGACCAGGGCTTTTAAAATCTGCCCCTTAGCGCACACCATTATCACACAGAAATTATATCCCACTCTCCTCTCTCTAAAGCCCCTCAGACCCATTACCATCCCTGCTGCCTCGTTCCAAAGAAAGTCTCCCCAACATCGTAAATATCCTGAATTCCCACGCCTGTTATCTGATCCCCACCACCCCCCTTTCCCTCCCAATCCTTCCCCTCCTCCTGCGTGAGGAATGTCCATACTTAACACACCCTGGCTGCTCACGAGCCTCCCACCAACTCTCTGCTAAAGATAACCGTAAATTCCCTCTCCTTAATAAACCTTTGTAAAGAACTTTGAAATCACTATCAATCAAGGAACCTTAATGAATAAAACATTTTAGCTATAATGCCTATATGGCACCGTGTGCCCAGTACCACCACATTAGTAAACATTACAGGCAGAATCTGCAACGGTCCATCTCAGGTCTCAGCATCCCTGGAGAACGAAGAGCCTTTGGCATGTCTTCGCAGGCGTTTCCCTGCATATTGTACTCTCTGCCATTTGGAAACAATTTCTCGGCTAGATGTGTCGTAGCAGGACGTGCAGTGCGATCCAAGTTTTATATCAAGCTGGCTGCCTGGAGTATCCTCAATGACTCCTCCACTGATTTAACCCTGGATGTCATTCCATTAATAGAAAAGTGTAGCCCAAACGGAACAGCCATTTGTAACGATGATTGCCCTCCTGTAGAACTTGTAGCACTTCTCTAAAATCAAGCCGCTTCTTAATTGTGATCAGAGATAGATCCTGAAAAGTTTCCACCTCATGACCATGCCACTGGACTGCTTTCAACTCCCTCGCCTGTACCATCATTTTTTCCTTTACAAGAAAGTCATGAAAGCAAACAATATCCTTAGGCATGTATCCCCTAGGACGAGCCAAAGATCTATGTGCTCTCTCCAGCTTTATGCTAGGCAATTCTTCCATAGGCTCGACAGAATTCAAAATCAAGGCACAGATATCTGAAACCACCTGAGTACAGTTATTGTAGGCAGACTCTTCAGGGACACCCCTGAACTTCAGGCTCCATCTCCGTGATCTGTTCTCTATGTCTTCCAGCTAGTCTTTAAATAAGGCATTTTCCTCTTGTGCTGTTTTATGCCCTGCTATACAGACTCACTGGCTCTTTCCTACTCCTCCATCTTGTTTTCCACTGCGTCCACCCAATCCCCCACCTCAGCACACTACCGCTTCAACTCTCCTACAATCGATTTCAGTTCCTGTTTAAGGGATCTCATGTTTGCCTTTAATTCACCATTTATAATTTCGACACAAGGGTAACTCAATGAAATCAATTTGGATCTGTAAGAAGGGGCCCAGGGTGTGCTTCAAATGTGCAGGTGGGATAACCAAACCTTTAGATGCTTTGTACAAATTGTATTGCATAGTAGTGGCCAAAGCCTTGACCACTGAAATCATTCCCAACCAATTAATGCTGAAGGAGCTGCATGAGATGCCTGATGTATTGAGAGTAAAATGTTGGGCAGTACAAATTGGGGGGGGCCACTACCTCGCCATTTGGGCCAAACCATAATTTATCCTGTCCTTTAAATTTGACTGTGGCCCCTCCTTTAGCCCATTGTTTCCAATAATCCTTATCTTGTGCTTGCCACTGATCCAAATTGTCAGAATTAAAGTCTGCATTTTCACTAAGCGGTTTTTGTAACATCAGTTGGCATCTAACATCTCCCACAGTGTCATTTGTCAAGGCCGCATGCTTAGCTGCCTGATCTGCCAGGTTGTTGCCCCTGGTTATATTTGGGTCTTCTTTGCTGTGCCCAGCACATTTAACTACTGCCAGTTAAGAGGGAAGCTGAATTGCATCAAGTCCTTAACAAATGATCCATTTTTAACCACCTCACCAGTAGCAGTTAGAAATCCCCTCATTCTTAATCATGAACCACTCCAAAAGCTTAACAAGAGGAAGCATCCAAATTACTCAACCGCTCAGGAACCCACTGAAGTGGTGACCGATCCAAACATATCTGACCAGGGAGGTATCCTTTCAAAGTCCATTCATCCAAATAATGCTAACAATGGATGCGTCCAGTTTGGGCTGGAGTGGGCTCATGTGGCGTGGCTCCATACCCAGGGCCTATGGTCTGCTCAGGGAAAATGTTATATAAATTTCTTAGAGCTAAGAGCGATCTGGAATGCTCAGAGATTGGTTTCCAACAAAATTATCCCAATTCAAATAGACAACCAAGTGATTATGTTGTGTGTAAACAAATAGGAAGGAACAGGATTGTGCTCCTGCATTGGGAATCCATCAGAATGTGAACCTGGGCATCTGCATTCTTTCCTCTCCACTTGCTCTCTTCCTCCCTCTCAGGCTGATGCAATAATCTGTGCATTAAGGAACGTACGCTGGATTTCAGCGCAATGTTTTAACACCCACATTAACATTTTAAAACCCCCAATGCATCAGGAGTTTAAAAGTACATAGATGTGGCTAGATAAGTCCGTATTTTTCCAGGTACATGGTGGTGGAGCAGGGAAGGGAGGGACTCGCATGAAAAAAGATTTCTGTTATTTTGTGTGTTCACAAAGTAGCTCTGGAAATTTAACTCCATTTCTGTCCCAGGAATAAAGTTTCTAGTATTAAGAAAATCCAGGTTAGGACAGCGCACCTCTTTGCATTGGGGAGTACTGCTTATGCCCTCGTTTGCATGGAATTTCCATGCGAAGGCCCTAAGCAGCACTCACATTTTGGAATGCACATTTTGTGAGTGTGAAACTCCTTATTGCATCAGCAGTAAGATTTACAAAATGAGTGTTCAAATGCAGGTAAAGTTGCGCATTGGGTTGAATGCTTCTTTCTGCACCTGGATGCCATTTCTCCCTCACCGTCTTCCTGCCGTCTTCTTCCTCCAATTATCTATCATCTCCTGGCTTACCTCCGTCTTTCTTTTCTCTTTTGCCTTTTTGCTCCCTTCCGCTTCCAGCTTTCTCTCCCCTCGTTCCATTCCAGAAAGTGCAAACAGGACAGAAAGACCTCAGTTGTCTGCAGGGACAAAGAGGACATGATCCCACCCTCTTGGAAAGCAACTGTATTGGCAACCCTTAGAAAATGGGAGAAACATTCACAGAGTCAGCAGCAGCGGCCTTAGATATTCCCTGGAGCAGAGAGGCACAGGATTCCTACCCCTGGATTGGTCACATCCTTCCCAGGAATGGAATCAGAGAGAAGGATCCATACTCCCTCTGGGATAGATTGGCCACATCTTTCTTAGGGATAGGAAAAGGTAAAGGATCCCCAACTTCACAGCACCTGTTGGCAGTATTTTCCCAGGTACAGATGGAGAAGGAGTTGCCAGATGCCTTGTGAGTGAGGGATCCAATTAGGGACAGTCCCCGAAAACTGGGGAAGTCTAGCAATTTTATTATCTGCAGTTGTTTTCTGAAGTCAACAGTTCAGTGAGTCACATTGTCCACCTGCCTTCCCATACTCCAGTTGTTCAAGTTAGTTGTTTAGCTAAGTTATACAAGTAACAAGTCTATCACCTTGTGGAAACGCAACAAGCTTTTCTAGATTGCTCTGGAAGAGTCCTCTAGGTACAATGAGTCACGTGGAAATCACGTAACCCTTCCTGTGATTCATTGTACTTCTCTCTTTTCAACAAGTAATTACCCTATCCATTTGCAGTGATGGGGTTAGTCAGTAAACCTTGATGTAGTGGTCATGGGCTGATTTTACTTCCCCCATGTGATTTGGTAGTTCATGCCACTACTGTAAGGGTCCTGGTCCAAAAACGAGAGCCAAGCATCTCTGTTGTCATTGTCACAATAGCACATTCCTCTTCCTGGGAGGATTGCATTATACAGTCGAGAAACCATTTAAGGGTGTGTTTGCTTCATGTGAGTAAAAAATGAAATTAAAAGGAAACTAAAAGCAATGCAAAGAGTCAGTGGTTATTTAGGGGATGATTTTGTAACAGCTTGACTAAATCTGAAAACAAATATGCAAATAAGTTACCAGTTTTCAAAATGAACTGACATGCATACTTTCCCTTTGAAAATTATCCCCCCAAATCTACCCATACGTAGTGCAATGACATCTGCTTTTTGTGTGCAGATTCTTTGGGGAAAATGTACTCCCCTGCTTTTGAAAATACAAATGTTATGTGTAGAAATGGAAACCCCTCCCCAGCCAAGCCCCTGCCTTTTGCGAGAATAGGACATACACAGATAAGTTTACCTTCCCATTGGCAGACAGTTTTGTAAAAGGCCATTTCCACAGGTAAAGCACTATTTTACCCATGGAAAGGCTTTTGAAAACGACCCTCTTACTGTGGTGAAATAGAGCCCTCCTCAGTGCTCATCAATTTTCCTGCAACATATATACGGATGCCAACTGGCTCCAGGTTTTTAGGGCAGGTAGATCCAGACCTCATTTTACTGCACTGCCTGCAAATACTTGCAGTTCTGGTGTTCCTGTTGATTCCCCTGAGCCTGCAGGCAGTGGGGTAAACCCAGGACTGATCAGCTTGTCTTGAAAGTCTGGAGCCACATGACATGATTTTTTTTTTCCCCTCACCAAATTCCTGCACAGCAAAAGCTGACAGTTTTGTGTTGGCTTTGCATTCAGATGGGGCAGTGGATATGTCTTATCTCTCTCATCTTTTTTTCCCCACTGCCCTTTACTTATTGCAGGGGCAGTGGTCATGTTCTGGAGATGAAGCAGTCGTGGAACTTGGCACTGAGCTTGGGAACTGAGACTTCTGCCTTACTGGAATCCTGAAATTACTTCTGAATCCCCTTCATTTTATTATGAAAGCATGTCTAACCCACACAGGCCTCAACTTGTTCTTGTCTCTTGCTGCTCATTTTTTGCATTGTCTCTCAAGAGTGCCTATACTTGGTCTTCTTGCCTCTTTGCAGCATGTTGTACTGTATCTTGACAATGCCTTATTCCATCAGCTGAAAACTTGAGTCTTGCTGTACATTTTTTTGGCTCTTTCCTCCATATTTCTCCCATCGGCGGTCTCTATTTCCCTGCCACTCCAGATAGCTCAAGGAACTCTTGCTGGCATGAGGGCCGGAGGGGTACCTCTTCTGAAGTGCACCCTCAGAGTTGGTAATTGACTGGAAAGGGTCGGTATATTAGCAACAGTAGTCTTCCCTTCTTCCAGGGATCTGAGTATACCAGCAAGCCCAGGCCTGACTGCTCCCAACACACAGATTCCCTTCACCAATCTAAACCACAGGACCAGTCTGTCTTAGTTTATTTTTAATTAAAAATCCAACTTTTCAATGATGTGCATGCAGAAAGCAGAAGTCTGAGGTTTAAGTGTGTCATACTGTGCAACAAAGGAACTGCTATTATAGTGTCTTATCTTCATTAGTCAAGCTAACATTAGGGCGTATGTTTCATCACATATGATGATCAAGATTAGTAAGACAGCTTCTGGCACGTAGTTTTTAAGGGAGGTCAGTAATGGCAGCATCATGATATTTTTTTAATGCCAACATTATAGACCGACATGGAGGACTGGTCAAACGCCCAGTTATCAGGTGGGTAGAGTGTGCAGTTCTGCATTGGATGGTGACCTAAAGCCATGTGATGCACAACATGTTTACTTTACATTCTCTATTATTTGTTGTTCGGCTTACTATTCCCCCTTCTGCAGTGATTTCTTTCTGTGCTGCACTGATTCCTATGGTATTTCCAGATTGGTGACCATACTTCAGCATGAGTTTGTGTATCAGGGCAATCACTCTGAACCCCCACCCATATATTTATACTGTTCAGATAACATAGCTGATGCCTGAGGTGGCGTACATTTTCAAGATCTTGGCTTTTATTTAATGATCATCTTTGTTTAGTCTGCTTCTGCTGACCAGCAGGTAATGTGGAGATTTTTATCTATGCCCTGGTATTCTTTCAACAATTAAAATAGACAAATATGATAATGTTGCAATACAATGCTTCCAAATTTATTTTAAAATGTAATATTACAATATTACATTGGAGAAGACCGCACTTCAGTTGCTCTCATTTGAGCATTCTCAAAATCTGTTACATACAATCAGACTTATATATTGTTTCTAGATACAAGGTCAGCATGATCAAGCAAAATAACTTGACAAATCACAGTTTCATCTCTGCATTTTATTCACACAACAGATGTCTTAGGTCCTGATTATCAGCAGGTCAGCATGGCCTAGGTTCTAATTATAATTATCTACAAGCACAGCACATTTTGTTACTGATCACACATCATTATATCTATTTTCTACCAAATATACTTATCCTTTATCTTGTCCATGGAGCCAAAAGTCTTACAGTACAGCCTTGAGCAAGTTTGTTACATATCTTTTATTCTCATTATAATCTAAAAATGGTTAGTGTCAACTTGTGAAATCAAATACCTTTTGTCTATTCTGATCTCTAAACTACATAAGCTAAAATGGACTACATTGGACAGAGAGTTACAATAATTGATTTCCTTAGTAACTCAAGAGTAACATTCACAATGTACATGTAAGGGACAGCTTTTCACCTATGTAAGGAACCCTCTAACAATTGACTTATCCATTCCATAGCAGATGGTATATAACTGTGAGCGTAGTTGAACGCCGCAATCTCTCCCCTCTAAGCTAAATTATTCTCACAGCAACAGTTTTGGCAAAACAGTGTAAATATCATTAGCTTATTTTTAAATCACTTCTCCTTCTTGCTTGTTTTTAGCCCATCCAGCATACATTCCTCCAAGTTGCTTACCCCTTGTTCTTTCTTTTTCATTATTTTAAAGTTTATGGGAGGTTTTTTTTTTGCTGTTAAGAATGAGCTTAGCCTACTCTTTGCTTGCATTGTAACATGCTGTGTCAATACAGATACCTAACCATTGATTTTGCTTTTTTTGTGTGTGCTGTCCTAGGGAGGAGAGTGAAAGTGTGCTGACCCTCAAAGGGCTGACCCCCACCGGAATGTTGCCCAGCGGAGTCTTGGCTGGCGGGCGACAGACTCTGCAAAGTGGTAATGATGCTATACAGCTCTCTGTGCCTCAGAGGGCCTGGGGCACAGCGTATGCTTTCCCTAAAACCGCTCACAATGCATGCTGGGAGTTCCTCCTGCTTTTCAGCTCCTGTCTAAGTGGCTGATCTGCCCATAGCTTTCCGTGTGACTCAGACAATGTGAATTAGAGAGCTCACCAGGGTGCAAAACTATAGCAGGCAGGGCCACAATCTCAATTAATTCAAAAGTGAGAAATGGCCACAGTTTTTACAAGTCAAAGCAGGTTATTACATAATGGAATGGTTGTCTTTTTTTTTTAAGCATGTTTTTTTTAATGCTGGTGATGAATGCCGTGGGCTACAAAAACCATTGACAGATGAAGACGAGCATTGGCAAGTCACTTTATTTCCTGTGCCTCAGTTCTAATCCCAGTTCTGCTACTGTCTCTCTGTGTGACCATAGATGAGTTTCTTTATCTGCTCTTCCCTCAGTTTACTGGACTGTGATTGGGTAATAATAAGACCATTGTTTTCCCAGGGACAATTCTATCATTGGATATACTGGGTATCTGCATATCTGAAAAATCTGTGTTGCTCCCCTCTTCTCACTGCCACCCATGCTGCTGCCTGGGGTTCTGAATGCCTTGCTGTAGTGCTGGGCCTGTCAGAGAGAAACGAGAGAGAGTTGGCAAAATTTGTGTTTTGTCTTCACCAGTGGGAAGCCTTGAGCTGCCCTTAGTTCCTTCTCCCTGTTGTCTGACTTTGCCCATGCAACCCAGACGCTGCAGATGTGCTTCCAGCTCTTTCCCACTCAAGAAGTGCTTGTAAGTCTGGTTTCCTGGTTATAAAGCTCGTTAGAATTCTCTGAGGAAAGTTTTCATTATTTATTAAATCCTGCTAGGTTTTGTACCCTGGTAATCTCTGCCAAAATGTGTTGTTAATGTTCTCTTTAAAATTATCCTCCATATATTGTCCTTGTAACACCGTCTTTCTTTCCTCTGCAGATGTAGAAGTTCTCTTAGATCTCTCTTTCTGTCTCTTTATATGTATGTCTGTACATGTGTTAATTAAATCACTATCTCAGACTTGTAATGTCTGTATCTTTGTTGTTGTGGAAGCTCGCTTAACATCTTCTTTGGTGCTTTGCCAAATGTGCTGTCGCCCAGTGTCTGAGCTTTTGTGATGTTAGAGTCAAAGCCCAGATTTAAAGGGACTAAGCCTAAGTCTTGTAAACAGGGCAAAGGGAAAAGGGTGTTTTATTGAGTGTGCGTATATTTTTGCATGAAAATAAAAAGAGCTGTACACAAAATATACCCGCAATCTGGCTCATGAATATTTTCTAAAAGTTGATATTTCTGAGTTGGTTTTATAATCAGTTAATCATGGAATTAATTTGAAGATCCCAAACTGAGTGACCTCAGGCACGGCCAGAGAGAGTTTTGAGAAGCGTAGGTCATTAGCTAAGCCATGTGTATCGCAACTTGCCTGGTGTCACAGAGGGGAGAGTAGAACACAGGGCTGTCCTGGGGACCCCCACAGCCAGTCAGTTTGTTCAGGGATTCCACATTGAAGCTGCATACCTTGGAGACTCCCCATACATGCACGATTATCTCCTGCATATTCCTTGTTGGGAAGCCCTGGCATTACAGTTTTCCTGGAAACGCTGTCCCACAATACTTTACAGTACAAGAGACAGACGCATGCACTTTCTTGCACACACACACTGTCCTAAAAGATTTTACAGGGATAGGGAGGCACAGCACCTTCCATCCAAAACTTATCGTACAGCACTTTACAGACGCTCTCCTGTCCTCAGGACTTGCTTTCCATTTAAACACTGATGGGGCATGCGATAGTGTCCTCAGAATAGAGAGAGATGTGCAGAAAGCTTCACGGTCAATGAAGCATGGGCTGGAGTAGCAGTGTAAAAAAAAAAAAAAAGAGGGTGATAATATGGGGAGATCTTTGATTTGTTTTCTGTCTTCTAGGTATGTAACATGCTGTTGCTTTTTTCCCAGTTAGTTGAAACCTGCAAATGTTTTATTGTGGTTCTTCCAGCTATCACACTCCACTTTCTGCTCTTGTTAAAAGTTCAAGGACATTTATTGACACTTGAATCAAAGTGACCATCTGATTACACAATGAATGTTAGACCCAAGCAGATCATGAGCCAGCTGACCATGAAGGGGGTTCCCAGTGCTGTTGGGAATATCATACAGTGCAGCGGCAGCAGAGCAGTGATCCAGTCCTGCTCAGTCCATTGTAGGGAAGAGAAGAGATGTTGACCTCATTGACTGGCCCACTGCTGCAGCACCAAATGGATGCTTCTCAGGAGCCCACTTGACATTCAGCTAGCTCATTACCCACTTGGGTGTGAAGCATATAATGTCCATTCAGATGGGCATTTTCACTCAATTGTGACAACAAGCCACCTTGAATTTTCAGCACAAGATTCCCCCCGTTTCACATAAAAGGTGGCAGGGTTTCTTACAATGCTCAAACGATGACTTTCCAAATTCCGTCAGGGTCCTCGTGCCTGCAGCTCACACCCTCTCAGGCTGTTATTGTTGTGGAAGTGAGGAAAGAGAATGAATGTGCCTGCCTGGTCACTCCTTGTGCTTTTATTCATACCCATGCTCTACACTCACTTCTTCACTAGCAAGATTTTCCTTGCTAATGAACAGTGGAACTAGGGCTGAATATGTCTTATCTGTACCAAATGTGTCGTCAACAAATCTCTGCCCTTGCTGTGTTCCAGGATTGGAGAGTAAGAAGGAAGCATGCTAAAATGATAATTCCGTTTTATGTATGAGCCTGCAGATCGTGCATGTTTTGGAAAATTATTTGTTAATGTGTCTGATCAACTCTTGTCACTAAAATAAAAAAAAAGAAATGTCAGACTCCTTGTTTCAGGCATGAATTCACATTTCACTTTAAAATGTCAGTAATGGGCAGTTGGCACCATTGGGTATGTAGAATTAGCCATTGGCTTTCCTGCTCTGAGATGATATTACACTTTTGACCTTTCTCCTTCGTTTTGCATGCACCTGATCACTTCTGTACAGCCACAGTTGAGGCAATTGAGGCTGACAAAGGTATGGCCAGAATCTTCATCCTCAGCAGAGATCTGTAGTGTTGGGGGCTGGGGTGTTCAAACATGGTTTTAACTTACCCAGGCAGTGAGGGACGTTTCTCCTGATCTGCTTCTTCACATAGCACATTCCCTTTCTCTGGAGATGCCATTGCACAGTGGCTCTTGTTGGCGGGAGGACAATGCACTTCCTTGCACTTCGATGCATGTTTTGGTGTTGTGAGTTATGCATGTTGTGGTAAAAGTGCACATTTTAACAATATTTTTTGCATGATATGGCCTTGCTTCAGTAGTGATTTTAGATTTTTGCACTCTGCTGTTTCCACATGCTGTCTTGGTGTAATACAAAGTTTCTCTTCACAGTGTCTTCTTTTATGCTTGTTTTCTATTTTACCAATCCGGTAGATCTTTAATTAGGATTTTAATTGCTCCTGAACCTAGGATAGGGTAACAAGAATTATTAAAGGAATGTAGTTTTTTAAAATTCTCTCTTGCATCTGGCAGTTCTAGAGTTGCTGCTTAGATGTGCAGATGATACAAGTGAAGTTCTGAGGCAGAGAACTTTACAAGGAAGGGTGTGCTATACAATTGAGCGAGGGTGCTTCTCTTTAAACATCACCATTTGAAAAATTCTTCTAATCTATTTACAGGCCGATACAATAAAGCTGCGCGGAAAACGGGCGCTCAGTGTTGAGATCCTGCTTTCCTAACGCGTGCCCAGCACCTCTCCTGAGCGCACGATAGAATATTTAAATGAGGGGTCGAGTTGCCAAGGAGGCGCTAGGGACAAATGTGCGCCCCTAGCACCTCCTCGGCAGCGGGCGCCCAGGAGAGGTGGCAGCCAGCGGGTTAGGAAAACGGACGCTCACTTTTACAAGCATCCCCTTTCCTAAACTGGTCACAGCCATGGGTTAGGAAAATGGACGCTTGTTATTTGAGCGTCCCTTTTCCTAACCTGACTGCCAGCACACTTTCTTTTTCTTATTTTAAACTTTTTTGTTCCTCTGACTTAATATCACCATGCTGTTAAATCAGAGGATGTACAGAAAAGCAGTAGTTTCCCAACCTACCCTTCCCTGCTCTTTAACCTTTTCTTTATCCCATCAGCAGATCCTGTTTCCCTCTGGTGGGAAATCCTTCGGGACCATGAGGGTGGACCTCCCCCTCCCACTTTCCCCTTCCCCTTTAACCTGCCTCCCTTTCACTTCCACACTACTCATCCTCCAGGTGTCTGGTAACTGTAATTAAATTACCCATATTAAGTTTTTGCACCCATGAACATTAAAGTAATAACCTGTAATTCAACCAGTACTCTGACCAGACTAACTCGAAATTAATGTTCCTTGTTTTATCACAAAGGCATATTGAGTCAGTGGGTATAAACCATTGTACTTCAGCTCAGAGTCTGATCTTTTCCCCTCTCCCCTCCCTTCGTGGGGATAGCTTATTTTGAGTAGACTCAGGGCAGAACACCCTTCCTCTCTGTAGAAAAGTATAACCACAAAGTCTTAGCTGCCTTTGCACTCTGTACCACTATCTTTGTACCACATAATCTCATGATTATGGAACTTCACGCCCCCAATATCAACCTCATTTACTAGTTATCTAATCTAATTAGTTAACTGGCTCTAGACCAGACTCGGACATTATTCACTGTATTTAATTTAATTTATTACCCTCCTTAGGCCTTTCTTCTTCCAGCTGAATCAGCTTCCAAGTTCATGATCCTTGTTTTAATGTATCTTTTTTTACTTTTTTTTTACTTTTTACTACTTTACTTTCTGCTTCCTCTGATTATAAAAAGTTGTTCCTTATGTTATATTTATCTATCCCCTGTTCGATGTAAACCGACCTGATATGGTATTTATCCTTGAAGGTCGGTATAGAAAAATGTTAAATAAATAAATCTTCTCTTCTCTCTCAATAGCGGTCTCATTTGCAGTTTCCCAACAAGATAAGAGCAGTATTCGCATTTGTGACAAGTATCCTCAAAAGTAAAGCATTGCCATTATGCGCCTGATCTCTGGAGAGGCTAAGATTGTTGAATTAGCTCCAAGCACTGCAGCCGTATAATTTTGCAAACTCCCATAACCAACAATATAAAAAGTTACCAATAACAAAATACAAAAACTGATAAGTGAGTCAGGTTTCGTTCCAACTAGTAGCGCTCCAGTGAACTCTGCAGGAACCTTAAACTTTTTATGAACTTCCTTTTGATGAAAAGTCAAATTCAAACCCTCTCACTGATGATACATTATCACTCCTGCTAGGACAGTCAGAAGTCGAAACTGCCCTTACTCAGTGCCTGATTTCATTTTTTCCTCATTCATCCACTTTTCCACAGCTTGCACATTGTCAAAAAGTACTGGTTTTCCGTTTGTAAATATTCTCAGCCTGGCCAGGTAAATCATTGTATGAAGTACACTCATCTGCTGCAACTCCCATCTAATCATTTGGAAAGCTTGATGCTTGTTGTACCTCTGCTGAAAAATCTTGGAATAGTATGAGTCATAGGCCTTGGTAAGTGATTTTCCCTAATTTCTCTTGCTGCATTTGGGATCAAACTTTTGTCTCGAAAACCATTGCCTTGGAGCAACTGTAGGCCTTGGAGCAGGTGCAAGTACATCATGCGCTCTATTGATTTTATCGGAGTCTTTTGGGCAAGTTAGCTTCAGCAGATCAAGCAATCAGGTGGATAAGTATTTAGCTGCATCAGTGCCCTCAGTGTTTTCAGGCGGGTTCAAAACCAGCGCAACTTGTTTTCCAGATCAGGGTTGCTCAAAGTGGTCCTATGCCCCTCCCCTCCCCCACTCAGCCAATTGGGTTTCAGGATGTCCCTAATGAATATGCATGAGAATCATTTGCATGCACTACCTCCTGGGTATGCAAATATTTATCATGCATATTCATTAGGAAAATCCTGAAACCCCAACTGGCTCGGGAGCCCCGAAGGGCTGGTTTGAGCACCCGTTCCAGATCATCCAGCTTTTTCAGCAAAGAGGCTTGCCCTTTCACTGATTTGCCAGCTTTCCAATCCACATGTCATGTTCCTCCAATCATGTAGCCTTATCCTGCATGGAGCTAACTAATTGGATCACTTTGTCAACAATGATCCCCAGATGTGCGTCTAGTTTTTTGAAATTGTCTCAACAAATGATTCCATACGTTATTTAATTTGGTTAGTGCTATTACTGCAAATAAACTTGCCTGTCCTCCGCCTCCTCCTCTGAGGCAGACTCATCCATGCAGCCTCACATCTCCGTGTCAGGTTTCTTAGATAGCTTTTTACCTTTCACTGCCTTTACCGGTCTACAACAAAGGTATCGACGTGCTACCCATTTCTGTTGTGGCCCCTTCCTGCAGGATGTAATTTATAAAAGACAAAAATCATCAGGAGCTCAGTCCGTCAGCACCCTCTCTCCTCAAAGCATAACCTGAAGTCCCATGTTTTTTGAGGAGTGGTGTGATCACAGCGTATTTGAAGGCAGCAGGAACAGCAGCAGTGTAAAGTGATAGACCGAGAGTGTGCCTGATGGAAGGGGTGACTGATGTGGAGCTGGAGCTGAGGAACTGGATAGGAATGTAGTCAGAGGAACAAAGTGAGTTTGAAGGAGGAGAGAAGAGGGCAGCTTCCTCCACCCTGATTTCAGCAAAGGAGGAGAGATGGGCAGAGGCCAGGGGAAGGGGAGAGAAAGATGTGGGAGAGAGGGAGGTGGAGGTGACCTGCTTAAGAACTCAAGACTAATTTTATGAATCTTGTAATGTAAGTAGTCAGCCATAGTCTAGGCAGAGAGTGAAGGGAGGGAGGGAGGCGAAGGAAATTTGAGGAGGGAATTGAGTGGGGGAAAGAGGTAGCAAGGGATGGATGCTAGAGAGTTTGTCAGATGGATGTAGTATGCCAGAACAATTAAGAACTCAGTGATATATCTACCTTTAAAAAAATCTCTAAAGACGAGGTGGTTTCAGTGGTAGTTTGGAAGGCAATGTTAGCGGAGTCTCCGAAAAAAAAAAAAAGGAATATTTATGTACTGTGTGCAAATAGAGTCCAAGCCAGAAACACAATGCAATGTATTTTATATATTATGTATATATTTTTATATTGGAAACTGCAACAATATTATCGTGAGTGGCAGTATAGAAGTATTTTTAAATAAATATATAAATAAAATAAATAGTCTTGCTTGGCAGTGCAATAGCAGACTGAAAGGAGTTCAGCATGACTTTGAAATGTATGAGATCTGTATGGGCATTGGATTTTAGCCAGAGACATTCTGCAGAGTGGGCACAGGGGTGAACCAAGGCTGGAGATTAGTGTGCTTTATAGAACGAGTAAGGGGAAGGGCAAAAGTATCTAAAGCAGAGGAGAATATAGTGTTGTTAGAAGAACCTGCTTCGTCAACTGAATCAGACAATGTAGCAGAAAAAAGGAGAGATGAACAGTAGTGGATAAGATAGAAGGGTTGACAGAGTGGAGATTCCCGTAGTGTTAGTAGTGCCCGGACCAAGCTGTGAGGGAGGATGGTTTAGTGTGAAAATGGTCAGATGATAGTCTGAGATAGGAAGAACTGAGATGGAGACATCTGAGAAACAGCAGCTTTCATTTGTCATATTTTATCTGTTCTTTTAAATGATTTTTATGTTTGTTATTTTATTTACATAATCTATTTTGTATTGTACACCACTTAGCTCAATTTATTTGTTATAAGCAGTTTACAAAAACTGTTATATAAATAAATAAAAATAAATAAGGTCAAGGCAGTGACCGTGCTTGTGAGTAAGGGCAATAGATCAGAGATGGAAATCAAATAAGGAGGTTAAAGAAAGGAGTTTTGAGGCATAAGTCAGAGGGGTTATCAACATTGGAGGTTAAAGCCACCAAGAATAAAGGAAGGGGAAGATGAGTCAGGGAAGAAGGAAAACCAAGAGAAAGGAGGAGGGGAATTTATCAGGGGTCGATAAATGACAGCTATCAGGCAAGTTAGTTGGGTGTATAGGCAGATGGAATGAGCCTCAAAGGAAGAAAACTAGTGGGACTGAGGTGAAAGAAGGTTTGAAATCTATAGGAGGTGGGGAGTAGCAGTCCAGCATCACCACCATGGCCTACTGTACGAGGTGAGTAGGAGAAAAGATAACCTCCATTATAGAGCAGCAACTGGAGAGTCCTCAGAAGAAAGCCAGGTCTCAGTCCAGGCAAGGTAATGAAGTGTATGAGAGAAAGAGGTCATGAATATAGGCAAGAAAGGAAGAGAAGAGGGAGGGAGAAGGGGAAAAGTGAGAAGATTGGAGGGGTAATGGTATGATATGCACTGATGAGGTTGAAGGGCCAGGATTGGGATTAATATCCCCAGTTAGGAGCTGGAGAATAAGTAGGTGTGACAACAGTGACAAGGATGAGATGCTGTCAGTGAGTCTATGGTTGGATGAGAGGAAGAAAACTTTGGTGTTCAAGAGTAGGGGGCAGTGCAGATGACAGAATGGCAAGTGAGATAAAGAATGTAGGGAATGGGGAAGGTGGATTTGGTGTTAGTAGTGGTTTGCAGCAGGGAATAAGACTGGGGAGGATTAGTATCAGGAAGAGAAAATGTAGTAGAGTCATAAGAAAGAAAGAGAGGCATGCAACTTTCCCAGTACCTGGCCCACATCTCAAGGAATGCAGGGTGGAAAAAGCTTCCAACGTGCCCCCGGCATGCCTTTATTTAAGTATGTATTGCAGCCAAAAATAGGTGTGTACTTATAGGCATCTGGCTAAAAGTATACACCATTGATAACTGACCAATCCAGCAACTAGTTCTTAGCAGAGTACAACAGAAATAATACAATTATTACTTAAATAATAAAGTACAACTAATAAAACAAAAATAAACCCCACCAAGAGGAGAGAAAATTAAAATTACAGCCTCAATGAGTCCTCCATGAACATTACTAGGGAACGACTGTTCATAAAAGAGGCGTTCACCTTCTTCTGAAAAGTTAAATAACATTCTTGAGAACACAAGTCAGGAGGGAACAAATACAAACGTCCTGGAACAGCAATGGCCACAATTCTAGCTCTAGTGTCAATTAGTTATACGATCATAAAAGATGGGACAGTAACATAAAAATTCCAATGATCTCAGGGAATGGGCCGGAGTATAGCTAGAATGTGTAGGGGCCTCAGTGCAGTGCTTTACAGTTAGAGAGACCATCTTAAAATGAACTCTTCATGAAATAGGTGGCCAATATAAGGTCTGGAGACTAGGAGTTATATGCTCAAAACATTGAATTCCTGTTATCAGCCGAGTGGAAGCATTCTAACCCAATTGAAGTACCCATGCAGAGCCAGACTAAATCTCTGAAAATTTAGCCTTAAACAACTTAAGGTTTGTGTGAAATAAAATCCTTTAAATATACTCCATATGTTACACTGCATCTATAAAATATTATAGGACTAAAAAACATGCATTTTTGCTTTTAAAATAAACTTGTTCCGCTGGCTTATGTCATTACTACAGTTCCCAACCAATTCCATTTTTTTCAATGAAGGCTGATTCAGTTCTGGTTTCATCACATTGCGTTCATGAATTCACAGTCCAGCTTTTCTTAGGGAAATCAGAACTGCGAGTTTATTCATCCCATGGTGTAAGAGCAAAAATGGACCTAGCTCTTCAGTGGAGTCGGCTTGGATGCAGAGGGAGAGGAATAGGCAGCAGATATCCCCCCCTGTATAGGTCCCTGGTGAGACCTCATTTGAAAAACTGTGTACAATGCTGGAGATAGCACCTTCAAAAGGATATAAACAGGATGGAGTTAGTTCAAAGGGTGGCTAGTAAAATGGTCAGGAGTCTTCGTTCTAAAGCATATGGGGATAAACCTAAAGATGGAATAGGGGAGATATGATAGAGACATTTAAATACCTTCAAGTTATCAAAGCACAGAAGGCAATAGGGATGTGCATTCGTTTCATTCGTTTAATTTGTTTCATACGTTTCCCATTACATGTCAATTAGATGTGCATTCGTTTCATATGTTTCATACGTTTCATATTACAGGCTTGTATAGGAAACGTATGAAATGGATGAAACAAATGCACATCCCTAGAAGGCAGACCTCTTTCAATGGAAAGGAGGTTCCGGAATGAGGGGTCATGGGATGAGGGTGCAAGGGGGGTAGACTCCAGAGTGGAAATATTTCTTTACAAAGAGGGTGGTGGATGCTTGGAACAGCCTCCCAGTGGAGATGGTGGAGACAAGGACAGTATCTGAATTCAAGAAAGCATGGGACAAGCACAGGAGATCTGAGGGAGTGGTAGAGTTGAGTAGTTGGAGTGAATTGCCAGATTAAATAGGTTGTATGATATATTTTTGCCATCATGCTTTTGTTAACGTAGTCAATGGAGGCAGGTACATGCACATCTATCTCATACATATTCATTAGGGATATCCTGAAAATCTGACCTGTTGGCAGCTCGCGAGGGCTGGGATTGAATATCATTGAATTAGAGCTTCTTAAAGGGGGGTCTATTTCATTATCTATGTACTAGCCAGTGGTTCCCAACCCTGGATATCCTGAAAACCCGACTGACTGGGGGGTCCCCAGGACAGGGTTGGGAACCGCTGTACTAACCAGTGTTAATACTGGCACAGTAATGCAGCCAAAATACATGCAAATCAGTGCTGGTGCTGCTGTTTTAGATTTGGAACTACAGCTGGTAGGAGGGAAGCAGTTACCTCCTGCCATTGAAGGTTCAGGGAGCACGTAAGTGGAGAGGTAGGATGTTTTGCAGGCCAGGAAAGCCCTTCTTAGATCCAGGAGCGAGGTGGCAGGAATCCTAAAAGGCCCAATCATTTCCGTGTAGCTTTGCCAGCTGGCTCCAGATTCACATGACAGAATTAATCCAGTCCAAGTTTTACCCCATTGTATTCAGGGTTTTCTAGTCTTAACTTTTCTTAAAGACTGAAATTGGGAAATCAGAATTACAAGTTCCTGCATGCAGTAGAGTAAATCCAGACGTGGATCAACCCCATTGGGCAAATCTGGAACCAGTTGGCAACCCTAGTTCTGTGAGGAAGGGTCAAGAAGATTCTGATCTGTTTTGGGGGGCGATCCTGCAAAGTGCGCGAGTGTGGGCCATTGGCATGAACGTTAACTACTATACTTTAGGCTGTAATTAAATTTCCTGCATTAAGTATCCTGTATTAAGCTTTTCGATATTAATACCTAATGAGACCATTAGCAGAAATGTGTGTGGGGGGGGGGCTCATTTGCATGTGAATTATCTTTTTTTTTCTATTTAAAGTTTATTGAACAATTGAACGATAATAGCATACGTTATAACTAACCAAAACAGAAGTACATAGAAACAAATATATAACATATACTTAAATATTATGTACAGGTCTCATCTTAAGCACCTAGCCACCCTTCCCCACCCCACCCAATACCCTCCCTATTGATCCCTGGCAAAAAGATATATATATATATATATATATATATATACTACGAAATCCTATGACAAAGCCCATAAATACCTTCTAGGATTACAGTGATTAGAAAAATAACTTCAAATGTTGTAATAATACAGGGAAATAGACAACATTTATGCACAGATATAAATCCCAAACTTTGGCCCACGGAAAAACAATCATAAGTACCCAGTGCACATAAAAAAGTAAAATTAGTTAAAGAAGGACATAAAAGATGAGTTAGTGCCCTTTAATATCCCCATTAATTTTCAGCCATTCAACCTAAGGTTCCCAAAATTTCCCAAATTTGGTCATAATACCATGATACATCGCCGTTAATTTTCCCATAACATTCACCTTGTGGAGTCTGCCCTGGATAGAATTAAACTGGGAGTCTCTGACAAATGCCATTTATAGGCAAATTCACCTTTAACAGCTAATAATACTTGTATTAATAATTTATTCTCCAAGTCAGTTAAGGACTGACCTGGAATTCCAAGCAAAAACAATTTTGGATCTCGTAATACAGACCTCCCTGTGAGAGCCTGAAAGAACACTCCCACCACATATGGAAAAACGTTCCCAGTGCTCCACACCCCCGCCAACCCTCTGCCCCAACTGTAGGGAACATTTAATGCAACTTGACAGGTGCCAGATACCCTCGGAATAGGATTTTATACCCAATCTCCAGCAAAGCAGCAGAAATAGAACATTTCTTCACAGCCAAAAAACATTGGTCGCATTCCGTATCAACCAAGGGTTCCCTCAGATCCCGATCCCAAGCTCTAATAGGGGCTGATTTGCTCTTCAAATCTGCATTAAGTATCCCATGGATTTTAGAAATGGGTTTGCCTAACTTACGGGCGTAATCACAAAAACTTTCAAATAACGTTTTCCCTTTTTTAAGATCTTGTACAACCGTTCTCCGAGATGCAAAATGCAGTAACTGACCTAATGCAAACCTGTCCTTGCTTTCTAAAGCATATTTTTCCTGGATTACTGATGGAGATAATAAACAACATCCTCCCCATAACTGCTCCAGTCTAGTCACCCCTAGTGTAACCCAACACGAGCAGAAAGACTTAACATTCCCTGGTGGAAAGTCTTGTACGTACAGAAAAGATGTGCGGTGATGAAATTCCCTATCCCCCACCGGGGCTGTCCTCTACTTCCTCCGCATGTGAATTATCTTCCCATAAAATAATGCTAATAACATGTCTTCTACCCATTAACACTAACACTCGAGTACATAAACCATCAAAGTGTGTCTTCAGTTATTTTGGAGGGATTCATCCTGTAAACTGGACAAATCTGAGCTGAAAGCCACATAGCAACTACACATTGAAAGGTGACATTTGAATAGGTGACATATGTCCTAATGTTCAATTCAAGTTTATTTGGCCATGGAATACGAATTATAAAATGACTATAAAACATCAAATGTTAGAAGGAAGAGTATTTATTATATATTTTGTAGCTCCTGGGTGACTGAAAACATTACACAGTGAAGTGGTTAGGTTCAGCAGAGTAGAATTCAACAACAGTTAAGTGCTTATGCATTTTCACCAGCAGGAATAACATATATAAAACACATTGCTAAATTGATTGTTAGGGGGTCAGTACTAGTTTCATTGTAAGAGCTGAGGTTGCAAGCTTCAGTTAACTCCTGGAAGATTAATATTTCTTGACCTGGATCTTGGAACCTGCAATCTCTGCCGCCTCAGGAGGCCAGAGTTAAAATCTGCTATCCACTCTTCCTTTTCATTTGCTTGCACCCAGTGGAACCGTTCTTTAGATATTTTCTGTGCGTAAAAATCAATAAGTGATTAAATAGATGAACTCCTCTTTCACTGAGCTTCAAGGTGCACAGAGTCTTCAGGCAAATAGTGACTTTGATCAATATTTATTTCTCCGATCAGCACATTTCTTGATTTACTCAACAAAACATAATGTTTGATTAATGGTAGATACAGGAATGCTATAAAATTAGAGGTGGAAGAAGATATAACAGGAAAACTATACTATGTGCTAACCATGCTGGCATGTGGGAACAGAGTGGACAGCTGTCCTGCATTGGCAGAGGCGATCTTTCAGTCTAGTTAAAAATTTGATTTGGCCAGTCCTGTGCTTCTGGCCATGTCACTGCAAGTGTACAGACTTTGGGTTCAGATCCCCTGGCATTGGGCTTGGGCACACCACAGAGGCTGCCGTTCCTGTGCTGGCTCCTGCCAGTTAATGAGCAGTACCAAGGATACATGTTGGAAGAGGGGCTCCCTTGGGCTCGTGAGGGTTTCCCGTTTTCCTCAGGCATGACATCTGGAGATGGGGAGGGGGAGCAGTAGAGAATTCGAAGGGAGAAAACAGGAAAAAAAAATATTGGAGCTCTATGCACATTTTATTTCTTTTTATGCTGCCCTGTTGAGTGCATATGTCATGTCTGTCATGAGGCCCAAAATATCTCTTAAAATAGCATTTGAAAGATGGTCCTCCAATGTAAGGTCCATGTCTTAGCCACTCTAAGCTTGGATGTGGACAATGATTGTGCATGTGCAGAGATCTGACTCTCAAGGATTGTCCAAGAATAGACTGGTGTTTACTGCATAGTATTGACTTTTCCCGCTGTCACACTGGATCAGTAATGAAGATCATGTGAAGCAGTAGAACAGCAGACAGGCAGGTTTTTAGGAGCACACAGGGGTTACAGATCACTGACTTCATTCTTTCAGTGTCTTTTCTTTAATTCATGTTGAAAGTCATTTTTCAGTTGTTGTTTTTCCCACTCGGACTGACCTATGACATTTGCATTTTGTTAAAAGCGATTCGAGGATTCTCTCCACAACATAAAATCTGCAGCTTTGAAGAAGCAAAGGGTTTGGATAGGATTAATGAACGAATGCCTCCCAGGAAGGATGCACTGCAGCAAGATGGCATTAATACAGTGAATACAATAAATGAAAACACTGGGGCTGGCAACAACAATGCTCAGTGACGGCAATCGTGCGCCAGTCTTCTGCTCCTATGCCTTGCCTGAGAACCCCCGATCCCTGCTTCTGACATGACCCTCCCTGCCCCCCACGTGGGGGGGGTCTCTTCCACCGACTCTATGCTAAGATCAGACTGCGATCTCCCTGCAAGAACCATCCTGGTTTCCAGATAACTGTCACTTCCCCCATGTCTGTAGAAACTGGCACAGGCATTTGTGACAATGCTAACACAATCCTGCAGGATCTTGCACTGGGGATCCCCGAGGAAAAAGCCTTGGGCACCATCGCAACCCATCTCTCTGTCCTGATTCTCGTTGTTGGCAAACACTTTTATGTTTACAAAATGGGTTTGTTTGGGTTTTTTTTTATAGTAATTGGTTCTTTTCAATCAGACTTTAAAGTGCTGTTTAATAACAAATATTTATTTGTGAAATAATTTTCTGAGATACATTAGGATGGTCTTAACATGTAACCCCTGGTTATACACTTGTACTTTAATCATGAAATAAAAACAATGAATGCCAAAAGTTCTGTTGACATTGGTGTCAAGCACTGACCTCAAGTGTACTTTCTAGATGTTGCTAATTCTATATTACACGGACAATATCTTTTATTTTGAGGTGTATCAGACGATTACTGTATAGAATATGTTCATTAATTGAACAAATAGCAAAACAATGTCTAATTTAAATACTTTTTTTTTTTTTGCCCAACTGTTTTGATATTTCTGCACCCTGTAAATGAAAACAGCATTTTAATTTTAAAAGTACAAAACAATCAACAAACTCTTAATTAAGGTACTTGAAATGTTTTAATTCTTAGAGTCAATTTTGATTCATATCAAGTCTGTAAAGCTTGACATTGTATTTTGTATATGCATGGTTTCTCTTGGCAAATATTTAATATATAGACCAACGGTGTACAGGAACAGCATCTTTACATTTCATAGACGTTATGGGTACTTTTAATTCATTGTGAATAATAAAGTTACTTAACTAAGAATCACTGGACTGAATAGCTGCAGACCTTTTATATATTTTTTTTAATTCTGTAAAGAAAAACATTTTGTTTAGGCAACACAGCAGTGATGGTTCTGTTCAACTGTAAAGATATTAGTGAAAGCATAAAAGAATTGAAATTGCATGATCAATATTTGATAGTTACAGGACCGCTTAGCTACAGTAATAATGCAAGCCATGTACTGATGTGCTTTGTTGGTTGAGAGATGTACTGAATGCCGCTGTACCCCGTTATCAACTTGGACATTTTATCGTCTGCCTTCCTTATCACCTGGAACACAACTTGAAAGTCTGAAAACACTCCACTTCTTTTCCCTTTCTGTTTGCCATAAAGTACAATCTGTACATACTTTTGTCAAAATTAAAAATTTTACGCATGTTCTGAACTATTCAAGCATTTTATAAACAATAGCACACAATAAATGTGGTGCATGGACCACTGCTCCTAATTGTCTGCTTTGTTTTATTTAATTATTGAAGTCTAATATGACTAATATAATTTGCTTTTTAAATAATTTTTTCAACAGTTTGCCTTCCTATTATAATTGTGATAGAGGTTAACTGCAACCATAGGCTGAAAGAGTCATAAAAACACATCAATTCAATCAAAATAATTTTGGCCTCTGGAGGGTTAGTAGTAGTAGATATTCAAGTTTTGCCAAATAGCATTATAAAAGCAGGAAGATATTTGTCCTGGTCCAAAAGATATTCATATATCTAATAAAAAGATCACCTGCTCTTTTTATTATATACAATTTTTATATAGTGAAGGATAAGCATATGAACAGACCAGTTATCAATTGTATATTATACAGCGTAGAGCCACAAGGAATTAAAGTAGAATTAGAATGGAATATGCTGATTAGAATATTTAGAGTAAAGTTGGGTGATAGATGTTGCAGCGGAGTGGTGGAATATATTTATATTGAATACATTTAACACAAGATTTGTGATTGCTTTCTGCAGTGATACCTGATTTGTCCACATATAGCTATACAGTGATGCAGCATATCAATTTATGTCATTTGTTGATCTGGTTCAGCAGGCATCACATGATTGGATGATTTTAGATCTCAGATTCCTTTGAAATAATTCTGTGTATGCTTCATTCATTTAGCTTTATCTAAAAAGTAACAAGCTCATTTGGGACAATGTTTGCAATGTACTACATTCCTTAGACATATTGTGAAACAGCGTGTCAGGTTGTTTTCAATGAAAGGAAAGTTATATTTGGCTGGAATTCAAAATGATTTCATGAAGTTGTGCATTCACAAATATATAGGACAATAATTATACTTTGATTGCAACAATTGTTAGCTCAGGGATAGGCAACTTTGCTCCTTGTATTGTTGCAAGCTGATTGGGTTTTTAGGACATCTACAATGAATGTGCATGAAATGTATTTGTATGCAAGGGAGGCAGTGCATGTAAATTAATCTCATGCCTATTCACTGTGGATATCTTACAAACACAACCCATTTGTGGCACTCGAAGACCAGATCTGCTTACCTCGGTGGTAGCTAGTGTGTTTATATGAATGTCCCTCCCTGTATAAAAAAATTGTATATAGAAAAGAGCACGTGAGCTTTTTGTTCGTTTTGTGGACGTTTCATATGGTACTGGGATCAATTTATGTTATGAATCAAAAAGATATTCAAAACACACAGGAAACTGGGTCATCAGTATCAGGGGTAAGCAACTCTGGTCCTGGAGTACCACAAACAGGTCTGGTTTTCAGGACATCCATGATGAATATGCATGAGATATATTTGCATATCATGGCAGGTCATGCAAACATACTTCATACATACAATTGTCTTAAAGTTTACATACCCCTGGCAGAATTTGTAAGATGAGTAGTATTTTAAAACATGAGTGATCATTAGACAAAACATCTGTTATTTTTAATGTTTCAAATTAAACTGTTATGCATCACAGAATAGCACAATCATTAAACAAACCATAGCAATACAGGAAATGATAAAACGGTCCTGATCAAAAGTTTGCATACCCTTGAATGTTTGGACTGATAACATACACTCAACTTGCTGTGCCTTGTTTGACTATAATTAGTGTCTATGTCTAAATAATCAATGAGTTTTGTTAACAGGTAGACCAAGAAAGATCTTAAACACAACTGCCAGGAAAATTTGTCAGGATGCAAAGAAAAACCCACAAACAACTTATCTGAAACAAAGAGCTGTAGGTGTTTTAGCATGTACAATAAGGAGATATTTGAACAAATATGGGCTGCATGGTATAGTTGCCAGAAAAAAAGCCATTGCTGCACCAACACCACAAAACAGACCACTTACAATAAGCTAAACAGCACCTAGAGAAGCCTCAAAACATCTGGAACAAAATAATTTGGAGTGATGAGACCAAAATTAAACTTTATGGTCACAACCATAAACGCTATGAAGAGAAGTACACCATCCTTACTGTGAAGCGTGGAGGTGGATCTCTGATATTTGGGGGTGTGAGCTACAGTGGCACAAGGAATTTAGTCAGAATTGATGGCAGGGTGAATGCAGCATCTTATCAGAAAATATTGAAGGAGAATTTGCATTCATCAGCCAGGAAGCTGCGCATGGGGCACACTTGGACTTTCCAACATGACAATGATCTGAAACATAAGGCCAAGTCAACCCTTCAATGGCTGCAACAGAAGACAGTGAAGGCTCTGGAGTGGCCATCACAGTCTCCTGACCGCAACATCATTGGGAGAACGCAAACATGCAGTTCATGCTCGACCTCCAAAGACTTTACAGATCTGGAGGCTTTTTGCCAACAGGCTGGGGCAGCTTTACCACATGAGAAAATAAAGGGCCTTCTTCTCAACTATCATAAAAGAATGGAAGCCAGTTTCAGGGTCCACGTGATCCAAGATGGTGACATAGCTTGTAGCCTGGGCATCCATTTATTCCCTTGTTGGAATTTTCATTTTGGATTAATGCCTCATTCGGCCCGCAAGCATAGGGCGAGGGAACGTCTAGCTCTGGAGACATCCTCTCCGCAAACCTTGGCTAGGCTGATGGACGCACATGTTTTACGGGTCCTTGGAAATACAGAGGCGGGCTCGCTGGGAGGAGAGCGGGGGGAAGAAGTGCCCGTAACCACCCCTGAGCTGATGACAACACTATCTCCTGTAGAGAGATTGCTGCCTGAGAGTCCAGCGGAGGAGAGACTCGGAGGGTTCGGAAGTTGACGCCCGAGGTGAGTCCTTCTCAGAGCCCGCAGTGCTGGAGAGAGAGGCCCCCTATTTTTCCAGGCAAAATTGCAGCTCAAGCTGCCCAGTCCTAGGGATATAGGAAGGAAACTAAATATCCTGCATTTCAAATAACTGAGTTGGTGAGACCGCAGCAGATTAGCCTTGAAACGATATAGGAAGCCATTTATATTTTGAATATTAATATTTCACTTCAAATTAATAATATTTCTAAAGCGGTTCAAGATGTGGACAGAAGATTGGAATTGGTTGAAAATGATTTGGGAGATAGTAAAAAGATTCGGGACTTACATAGCACTAAAATTTAAAGTCTTACTCTTACTCAGCAAGAGAAGATTAAAGAAAACACCTCTTTCAATTTAAAGTTGGAAAATTTGGAAAATTTATCATGTGCAAAGAATATTCGCTGTATAAATTTCCCAAAAATCCCATATGCATCACCTAAAGATATCTGGAAAAGGTATCTAATTGAAATATTGAAAATTCCAGAAGAGACACTTCCCATAACAAAGAAAGAAGAGTCTAATTCAAGAAGAGAAAGATATTCAAACTAAAGATATACCTAAGATGAATATTTCAGATATTTTGGAACATTCGGATGATGATTTGGCTGTACCCTCTACATTGATCGTTACGTTACTACTTGATTCAGATAAGGAATGGATTTTTAAAAAATATTTTCTACATCAGAAGGAACCATTCCTGAATTGTAAAATACAGATGTATCCTGATCTTTCCAGGCAAACGCAGAAGCACAGATGCCAATTTCTGTTATTAAAACCTAGTTTAGTGTTGGGAGCACTATTTGTTCTTAAATTTCCCTGTAAATGCCTGATAAAATATCAGGGTGTTTCATAACAGTTTTTTTCTTCCTTCCCAGCTAGTTATTTTTCTTAGTAATGAGGGGGGAGATTATATTAGTTCCTAATGTCTAGCTAAGGAAGCTTAAAAGAGAGCAATTGATCTTGAATAAATAAATCAGACCCTTTACCGTTAATTTCCTATGATTTTCCTTAGGATTGTGTATACTGGGATCATGGCTGGCTCTTATAGTGGTCTAAATAGATACATGTGATGTAATTGTTTCATTGAAAGTATATCAAAGCTGTATATTTGTGTTAATCACATATTTTTGCATCTCAAGTGTTTACTTGAAAAATAATGTAAAAGACTGATAAATAAAAAAAACCCAATGCAAGCCATCAATGATACAACAGGGGGCAATACACGATGTTAAAAACTAAGGGTATGCACACATGAACAGGAACCATTTTATTATTTCCTTTATTGCTATGGTGTGTTTAATGATTGTGCTATTCTGTGATGCGTAATAATTTAATTTGAAACACATTAAAAATACCAGGTATTTTGTCTGATCACTCATGTTTTCTTAAACTGCTGCACATCTTAAAAGTTCACATAGCCCTGGCAGAATTTTATGAGCACAACTGTATTCATTATAGAAGTCCTGAAAACCAAACCTGTTAGTGGCATTTCAGGACCAGAATTGCCTACCTCTGATTTTTGCTGACCACTCTTTTCCCAGTCATGCCCACAACTCCTCCTCTGCATTCATCTTTTGAAGTACTTCAATCAAAGCAGATTTACCCCTACTCCAGACCAGAGCATGGCCCCTGCCTTGCAACACACATTTTATGGGAGGAATTTTTGTTACATTAAAATAGTTTTTACAGATAACCTTCCCTAGAATAATTTTTAAAAACCTTCAGTTTTGAAACATTGCTTAAAGTTGATCTTAAAACTGCTCCTAATAGATCACGGCCACTTTTATCACATGGGATTGTTTGACCTGATCCCCATTCCTACCCAACAGAACACAGCTAACTGCAATTTGAAATAGTTTTCCTTTCAAATATACCACTACTGCAACCCTCATGGATACTACCAAAGATCTTACCACCAGTCATGGTTTCATTGCATGTGGATCACTACAGACTGAATGCAAGGGAAAAAAACTGTGAGTATTGTTGCCTCTCGCAACCTAACCCTACCCATTGTAATGCCTCTGCAGTATGTGCATTGTTGAACAATGTGCTTACTTTCACTCAACACATACAGAGGGTGCGCCATATTCATACAGCCCTTTTTCATAGGACAATCAAATTAGACAATTTACAACAGCATAATTTGTTTAGAGAGTCTGATTATTAGTAAAAATAACCTAAACTCCAATTCCATAAAAAACACATCCACCTTTTTTTTTTTTTAACTGTACTGTTCGAGTATGAGAGCTGGTTTGCTGGATAAACAAACTCCAGATGCCACGATAGACTAACAAATTAGATTTTTTTTCCAGAAAAAAAAAGATCACATTAGGAATGATTTACATTCTAATGTACTTCTGTCTTCTCTATTTTATCTAAATTTCACACCAGGTCATTCACTTTGTTCCTGTGAGGCTCTTGATCTTGAAACAAAAGACCAGATCTTGAGTAGAGCTAGATCCAGCACTTAGCAAATAGCCATAGTCTGGGCAGAATAATGTGGTGGGAGGAAAGGGAGGACATTCGAGGAGGGAATTAAGCATGGCAAAGAGATGGGAAGAGTTAGATACAAGAGTGTCAGATGAACCAAAATATTTTTGGTTCCAATACAAAAGTCTCATTGCTGGCATACAAGAAAAAGCAAGTCTGCTTACTTGTAACCAAGGTTCTCCGTAGACAGCACAATGAATTAGGTGTAACACCTGAGTGACATCATCCCACAGTGCTGACACTGATTCAGCAAGTCCTATTGAGCATGTGTTGGAGCTCCTGCATATGTGTTGCCTTCTGAGTCACTTTCAGCCACTGCCCCCTTCCATTTATGAAATTGGTTGGGCACCTCCCCATGTTGGGTTATTAATAACTAGAGATGTGAATCGGAACTGAAATCCGAACCGATTCTGGTTCCGATTCACATCTCTATTAATAACATACATATGTTTAACTGTGTGTATATGTATCTATACACACACACACGTAAAAAGTATGCACCAGGCAGCCACACTGCCAACCACTGGCTCAAAGCCCCCATTTTGTTTCAAGTTGCTGAAAGGAGTAAGCTCACACATAGATTTTTTTAAATAAATACACACACATGAGCACAAAGGCAGGCACCTTGCACCCAGATAGACACAGAGGGAAACAGACACCCAGAGGCCCCACACACAAACAGTGACACCATACCCAGACAGACACAGACGACACCCCACAGAGAGGCAGAAACCCAACACCCAGTCATATCACAGCGAGAGAGAAAACCAGACATATGCAGACACGTTATCCACAGAGACACAGACAAAGCACACCAGGCAGACAGACTTTACACACAGGCACAGCACACCAGACACAGGCAGACAGACCACATTACACACAGACACAGCACACCAGGCACAGGCAGACAGACCACATTACACACAGACACAGCACACCAGGCACAGGCAGTCAGACCACATTGCACACAGACACAGGCAGACAGACCACATTACACACAGACACAGCACACCAGACATAGGCAAACAGACCACATTACACACAAAGCACACCAGGCAGACAGACATTACACACAGGCACAGCACACCAGACACAGGCAGACAGACCACGTTACACACAGACACAGCACACCAGACACAGGCAGACAGACCACATTACACACAGACACAGCACACCAGACACAGGCAGACAGACCACATTACACACAGACACAGCACACCAGACACAGGCAGACAGACCACATTACACACAAAGCACACCAGGCAATCAGACCACATTGCACACAGACACAGCACACCAGACACAGGCAGACAGACCACATTACACACAGACACAGCACACCAGGCACAGGCAGACAGACCACATTACACACAAAGCACACCAGGCAATCAGACCACATTGCACACAGACACAGCACACCAGACACAGGCAGACAGACCACATTACACACAAAGTACACCAGGCAGTCAGACCACATGGCACACAGACACAGCACACCAGACACAGGCAGACAGACCACATTACACACAAAGCACACAGACATTACGACCAGACACAGGCAGACATTACACACAGATACAGCACACCAGACAGAATCAGGCTACACACCACAATGGTAAGGACTGGAAAAGTTTAAAAAAAAAAACTTGGGTATGAGCCAAAATGTTTTAGGAGCTGAATAAAACTCCATCCCACCTTGCCCCAACTTTTTCTTTTGTTGCTTTTTTTCTTCTCTTATTTATCCTATTTTTTGTATTTTTCTTAGTTTGTTCATCTTTTTAAATTTTCTCATGTTTTGATTTGCTTATTTAACTTTACATTTTTTGCCTTTATCCCCCCTTTCTCTCTGGCCTCTTTACCCAATCCCTTCCCTCACCATTTCTTTTCCTCCCCCCCGAGCAGGCAACAGCTGTGATCTCTCACCCTGCCCATTATCCTGGGTTTGGCTTCTTGCCACATCTCCCCACCATGATTCCTGATATGATTAAGGTGCTGGATATGATGCAGAGAACAGTGCCTAAAGGGCTTCCCTCTAAGGGCCTCCACCAGAGCAAAACCATCTTCAACCGGCAGGAGGCTGCCTCAGCGGTGCAGGTAGCATCATATTTCATGGTGCATAAGATTCCCATGATACCGAGCCCCCTATTAAAATATCCATTCTAAAAGGAGATGAAGAAGGGAGAAAGAGGACCAAGTACTGGAAAAGAGAAATGGAGAACTGATTCAGGAATAGTTAAAAAGAGGGAAGGAAGACTGGGCGGACAGAGGAGAAAGGACCCTGGATGTAGAGGGTGGGGAAGGAATCCTTGGAGGTAATGGGGTAGAAGAGGATGAGGACCAGAGAGAGCAGCTTGATTTAACCTCCTGATCTCCCCACATCTGACCAGCAGAAGCAGGGGTGCCTACTACCATGTCAGGGTCATGCTTCCCCCTTCCTAAAGTATGCATGCCCCTCCTCCCCTCAGTCAGCAGCTTTCACATTGCATACCCAAGCATTCACCCACTTCTCCCTTCGTCCACTTTTAGCATTCACTCCTACCTGACTGGAGCTCCCCATGCTGTCAACAGAGGCTCAAGTCTTTGCAGTACATCTGCATCTAGGGCAGTGTCAGTTCCGGGCAAACACAGCCAAAAAAAAAAAACGGGCCCGTAATCCAGCATGTTAGGGGGGGGGAGGGCTCTCAGTCACAGCTGCTATGTGGGCTCCCTGCTCCTTCCCCTCTCCTCCTGTCCTCTGCAGTGCCGTGATTGCCACGTGGACAGGACAGAGGGGCTGGAATAGCGAGCAGGAAAGTTGGGGCATAGGCCCAGAGGGGAGGATCGTGCTGGGTCTGCCGGCACTATGGCACAGGAAGGACTTTTCCACAGCGAACCAACGAAGAAGGCATTACACATGGCTGCACTTCAGTTTCCAACCTGGCCACCTTGATTGCGTGAAAGATTTTCTCATTTTGTACCCCGATTTCAGGCGTTCATATTCTATGATCCAATCAACTCTCTTTCTGGTATTTTACTATTATTTTACTATAATTTTTTTTTTTTTTTTAATGATAACGGTTTTTATTGGGTGGTTCACAAACATTACAAGAACAAACACTGCATATCATCATAGACAGAAAATCAGAAATACTTCCAAAACAAGCAAGGTGCTGATTAAGCAACTGTCACACCCTTTTTTTTTTTACAATATTCTGCTCCATCCATCCCCCCCCCTTGATCCCTAATACCCCTCCCCCAAGAGACCTAATAAAACCAGGAATGATCTCCATTAACTCTTCAAGTACTCAGTGACAAGTAGTAAGAACCAAACTTCTAGCTCTAGGAGGCAAGGCTTGGATATAAGGCTCCCAGCTTTGCAGAAATAATTTCCTCCGTTTGGGCGAGCCACGGGCGTAAAGCTGTTCCATCTGCATAAGTTTATGAAAATGAATCCGCCAGGTCCAGAAAGAGGGCGGCTCCTCATCGCACCAGTGGAGAAGCAATACCTTTTTCCCCACCAGTCCAGGCTTTTTAAGCAAACTCCGGCAACCCGGCTGGCGCACCAGGTGGTGAGTAACACAGTGAAACAGCCAAAGATATGGAGAGAAGGGTAGGCGAATCCCTCCCAATGATTCTAAATATCCCCCAATGCGATGCCAATACCTTTGTAGTGAGAGACACTCCCAGAAAACATGAGACAAAGTCCCCTTTTGCTTCCCACAGCGCACACACCCAGCAACAGTAGCAATACCAGCCTGAAAAGCAATATGAGGCGAAAGATAAGCCCTATGTAAAAATGTTAAATGCATCTCCCTAAAGTACATGCTTCCAGTGATCGTATTTATTTATTTATTTAAAAGTATTTATATACCGCTTTTCAAAACAGGGTATCTTGTCAAAACGGTTTACAATAAGAATAAAATAAGTGAAAAAAGAGCTTAAAAAATAATATAAAAATACATAAAACTGATAATATATACCTTAAAGGTAAAATAAAATATTAACAAAAATGGCTAATAATAATGGAGCTGGGCCAGAATTCAAGTTGTAATCAGGAAGGGTAGCGGGTGGGGGGGAGAGGGGGGGTTTGAAATAAAAGGAAAAATGAAATAAAGTTATGGGGGTTGAGAAAGATACTAGGTTGTGGGATAATGTTGAGTTGTTTGTTGAGGAGTATTGAATGCCATTTGGAAAAAGTGTGTTTTTAATGATTTTTTGAATTGTTGAGGGTTGGATAGTAAACGAAGTGGGTTGGGTAGTGAATTCCAGAGAAAAGTGCCTGCTACTGAGAAGGCCCTTTTTCTGGTGATATCTAGTCTAGCCTGTCGTGGGGAAGGAGTGTCAAGTAAGTTTTGAGTTAGTGATCTTAGATGTCTTGCTGGTTTATAGATACGAAGTAGTGAACAAAGGCATGTGGAAGATGGGTTATTTATTAGACCGTGAATGATAGTGAGGATTTTATATTTTATTCTGTATTTTATGGGTAACCAATGAAGAGATTGAAGGATAGGTGTAATATGATTTCGAATAGGAATACCTGATAGAATACGAGCTGCACTGTTTTGAATAATTTGTAAGGGATGAATTATAGAGTCGGGGAGTCCTAAATAGAGAGCATTACAATAGTCTAAGCCAGAAAAAATTAAAGATTGGAGAATAGTTCGAAAATCTTGGTGAAAAAGGAGGGGACGAAGACATTTAAGAAGCTGTAACTTATAGAAGGATTTTTTTTGTTATAGAGGAAATGTGTTGTTTCATTGATAAATCTGAATTTATGATAACACCTAGATTTGTAGCAAATTGTGTAATGGGAATAGGTGATCCGTTTATAGACCAATGTGAGGGTGGACCTATGGAAGTGTCTGAGATGGATGTTAAATGGACAATTTCAGTCTTGGATGGGTTCAGTTTTAGACGGTTGTGAGAAAGCCAAGAGTTGATGGTAGATAAGTAGAGAGAAACCATAGATAATGTATTAGACCAGGATGTTTTGTAGGGTACTAGGAATTATATGTCATCTGCATAAATTTTGAATTGTAGATTGAGTGAGGAGAGAATGTGACAAAGAGGCAGGAGATATATATTAAATAATATAGGAGATAGTGAGGAACCTTGTGGAACACCAGATGAAATTGTGTAAGATTCAGAGGAATGATGGTTAAAGTTAACTTGTTGAGGACGGTTTGTAAGAAAAGAAGTGAACCAGTTTAAAACTGTACCTGTGATGCCAATGGATTTGAGGCCGGAGATGAGTATGTGATGATCTACAGTATCGAAGGCTGCGGAAATATCTAAGAAAACGATGATATAGTCAGTGTAAGAGTCAAAAGCGCGGAATAGTGTGTCAAAAGATGCTAAGAGAAGAGTTTCTGTAGAGTGTCCTTTTCTGAAACCGTGTTGGTTGATGTGGAGAATGTTATTATCTGATAGAAATTCAGTTAGCTGGCGAAGAACTGCAGATTCAATTACTTTGGCTAGAGAGGTGAGTGTGGCAATAGGTCTATAGTTGTTGAGATCTGTTACATCTTTTGTTTTTGATTTCATGATAGGTAAGATGGAGGTCTTTTTTAGCATATTTGGAAAATGTCCTGTTTCTAGGGATTGATTAACTAAAGAACAGAGGAAAGTACTGGCGTGTGGACCAAGGGCTTTAAAGAAGGCACCTGAACATGGATTTTCAGGAGAGTTAGATGGTTTCTGCTTGTTAATTATGGTGAGTATGGTGTCTTCAGATATGGGAAAAAATTCAGACCACTGTTCATTGATGTCTTTGTTAATAATTGAGGGGTAAGGTAATTGAGAAAATTCTTTAGAAATATTTGTTACTTTTGTTTTAAAATGGGTAGCAATTTTATTACAGAAAGTGTCGTCATATTCTGTAAAGTTGTTACTTTGAGGGGTAGTTAGCTGTTTTACAATGTTAAATAGCATATTAGGATTCCCGTTAGCTTTGGAGATTTTGTTTGCATAATAATGTTTCTTAGCTTTATCTATTTCTCTATTGGAACGGCGGAGTGTGGAATAATAGGCATTTTTTGTTTCGGAGGTTCGATTGCGTCGCCAACGCCGTTCAAGTTTTCTCAGAAGTGTTTTGAAGGTTTGTAAGCATTTTGTATACCAGGGGGAGGATGCTTTCTTTTTGTTATTGTTAGGAAAAATTTGTTTGAGGGGGGCAATGGTATCCAAAGTAGATGAGATAGAAGACTCAGTAGAAAAATGGAATCATACTATGGTATCTGAAGTAGTGTGTGGTAGGGTAGGCGATATGGCTTCTATGAAGGAGTCTGTACTAATGAATTTTCTTTTGAATATCTTGGTGTGTTTTTCAGATCTTTGTTTGTTGTTTAAGGGAAAAATGAATTTTATAATGGTCTGACCAGGGTATAGGGGTTATTGTGATATCATCCCAGATGGGGGTAGCAAAGAGAGAATTGAAAAATACTAAATCTAGTATTTGGCCTTTAGTGTGAGTAGGGGTCTTTACAAGTTGTTTCCAGCCAAGACCTGACATAGAATCCATAAATGAGTTTGAGAGCATAGTAAAATTATTGATATGTATATTGAAATCTCCAAGCAAAATAGTTTTGGTTAAATCTATGGGAAGAGTTGCAATAGTTTCTATAAAATTGGAAAGTTCTATATTAAGACACCCAGGTGGACAGTATATAATGCCAATGTTCAGTAAGGTGGTAGTGATAAGTAGAATTTCAAAGGAACCAGAGGTAGTGAGTTGCTTTTTTACTGGTTTCAGGGATGATTTAATGATGGCTAACAAGCCTCCCCCTCTGTGATTTATTCTAGGTTCAGAGATGGCAGTGTAGCCATCTGGGGTTAGATTGTTAACAGTAACTATGTCTGCATTGGTTAACCATGATTCGGTAATTAAGAAGAAATCTGGTTTGTTTGTGTGTTTGTGTGAATAATGTTCAAAAGAATAGGGAGTTTTTCTCGCACTGATTGTGCATTACAGAGAAAGAAAGAAAGAGAAGTGAGTATAGTGGTGCATATAGTAGACACAACAGGTATAAGAGTCCGATTGAGATATTTCTTCTTATTGCTGGTACAATTTTTCGGCTGTGTATGCATATTTAGATAGTTTCCTTGTCCAATGATTGTAGGGATTTCCATTGCGGATGGAGTAGATGAGCTGATTTAAGAAGGTAGCTTTGAAAATGTTAATCGAAGGGCGAAACGAAGGGGCAAACAAAGGGGCAGGCCCCTTTGTCGCGCGGCGCCTGTGAGAAACGCTGCGTTTTAAGCAGTCGTCACCCTCTGATGATGTCAGGGCGGGGGCGTGACCTTGCTCTCGGTCCAACTGTGAGGCGCGGGTTCCAGGCAGGGTAATGGAGTAAATGTCCAGCGGGTTCCAACAGAATAGCAGAGCTCTTAGATGGTAGTAAAAGAGCAGCGGAGGCCCAGGCACGAAGCCCCTCCGCAAAAACGCCGCGTTTTAAGCAGTCGTCGCCCCCTGATGATGTCAGGGCGGGGGCGTGACCTTGCTCTCGGTCCGACTGTGAGGCGCGGGTTCCAGGCAGGGTAATGGAGTAAATGTCCAGCGGGTTCCAACAGAATAGCAGAGCTCTTAGATGGTAGTAAAAGAGCAGCGGAGGCCCAGGCACGAAGCCCCTCCGCAAAAACGCCGCGTTTTAAGCAGTCGTCGCCCCCTGATGATGTCAGGGCGGGGGCGTGACCTTGCTTTCGGTCCGACTGAGGCGCGGGTTCCAGGCAGGGTAATGGAGTAAATGTCCAGCGGGTTCCAACAGAATAGCAGAGCTCTTAGATGGTAGTAAAAGAGCAGCGGAGGCCCAGGCACGAAGCCCCTCCGCAAAAACGCCGCGTTTTAAGCAGTCGTCGCCCCCTGATGATGTCAGGGCGGGGGGCGTGACCTTGCTCTCGGTCCGACTGTGAGGCGCGGGTTCCAGGCAGGGTAATGGAGTAAATGTCCAGCGGGTTCCAACAGAATAGCAGAGCCCTTAGATGGTAGTAAAAGAGCAGCGGAGGCCCAGGCACGAAGCCCCTCCGCAAAAACGCCGCGTTTTAAGCAGTCGTCGCCCCCTGATGATGTCAGGGCGGGGGCGTGACCTTGCTTTCGGTCCGACTGAGGCGCGGGTTCCAGGCAGGGTAATGGAGTAAATGTCCAGCGGGTTTCAACAGAATAGCAGAGCTCTTAGATGGTAGTAAAAGAGCAGCGGAGGCCCAGGCACGAAGCCCCTCCGCAAAAACGCCGCGTTTTAAGCAGTGGTCGCCCCCTGATGATGTCAGGGCGGGGGCGTGACCTTGCTCTCGGTCCGACTGTGAGGCGCGGGTTCCAGGCAGGGTAATGGAGTAAATGTCCAGCGGGTTCCAACAGAATAGCAGAGCTCTTAGATGGTAGTAAAAGAGCAGCGGAGGCCCAGGCACGAAGCCCCTCCGCAAAAACGCCGCGTTTTAAGCAGTCGTCGCCCCCTGATGATGTCAGGGCGGGGGCGTGACCTTGCTCTCGGTCCGACTGTGAGGCGCGGGTTCCAGGCAGGGTAATGGAGTAAATGTCCAGCGGGTTCCAACAGAATAGCAGAGCTCTTAGATGGTAGTAAAAGAGCAGCGGAGGCCCAGTCTAGTGTGAGAAGTAAAAATACTTCTCACACTAGACGCAAAAATAGGGAGTGTTAAGACAAAAACTCCATCTCGATTCCAGCGGTCTACGGTGACTTGATAAAAATCGCTAGAAAGCCTACGGTAGAACCGCTTATAGTAAGTCGAGAGGGGCAGCTCCGCAGACTGGTCAAATTGAAAAAACTCATTTAAAGTTTTAAATGCTGTTGAGTGCTGGGCTGGAGAACCCAAAGACTGGAAGTAATGAGTGAGTTGCATATATCCAAAAAAGTGAGATCCAGGAAGATCATATAGTTCTTGCATACGATCAAACGGCAGGAGACAGCCGTCATCCTCCATAGCATGACCCAAATATAATATACCTTTTTGATACCAATGTCTAAAATGTGCTGTCATGTACCCGGGGTAAAATCCAGGTTGCCGCGAATGGGTATCAATGACGTACATTGGCGGGGGACCCCTAATTGACGTGTCAGACGGACCCATGTTTTCCTGAGGGGCGCGATGAGCGGATGAGTAACTAATCCTGGGGGAATGTCCGGACTTTGGCTCATAAGAATATAAGTTAAAGCCAGAGGCCTGGTAAAGGTGGCCTCAGCCACTATATTAATATAAGCAGATTTCCCTAGAAACCAGCCCTGGATTATACGGAAATTAGCCGCCATTCCATAGTTATAAAGGTTCGGAACCCCCAAACCACCTCTATTCCAAGGATACCTTAACCATGACAATTGAATCCTGGCCTTCTTCCCCCTCCAGATGAACCGGCAGAGTAACTGATCTATTCGTTTCAAATGCCGGGCAGAAAGTAACATAGGGAAATTTTGAAAAACATACAGCCACTTGGGCAAAATCACCATTTTAAACAGATTAATCCGTCCAGCTAGAGAGAGCGGCAAGGTGTGCCAAGTGTTCAATTTTTCCTGAGTAATGTGTAGCAGCCGAATTATGTTAATGTGGTAAATTTGTGACAAATCATTCGCAAGGAAGATCCCCAAATATTTGAGAGAACCTGGCGCCCACTGAAGGGGAAAGGACTCCCCCCAACGCTCCTTAAGGGAGTCTGGAAAAGCCAGGGCCTCGGACTTGTCCCAATTAATACGCATGCCAGACAAGGTAGCAAAAGTGGTAAACAATTCCAAAAGCATCTGTAGAGACCTATGCGGGGACGTAAGAAATAACAGCACATCATCAGCGAAGGCTGCATATTTGAAAATCTCTGTCTGTCCCCCACCCTGTAATTGTATACCTCCAATGGCCGGCGTAGCGTGTATAGCCAGCAAAAAAGGTTCTAAAACAAGAAGAAAAAGTAATGGGGATAGCAGGCAACCTTGTCTGGTGCCCCTGGATACCATAAATGAGTCAGTCAGTCCCCCGTTAACTAATATACGCGCTTCCGGGGTGGCATACAGGAGTTCAACTGCTTAGTAAAAATAACCTCCGAACCCTATCAATTTTAACACATGAAACATATAGCCCCACTCCACTCTGTCAAAGGCCTTTTCGGCATCAAGATTCACCACCAAGTAAGGGTCTCCCACTCTCTGACAGAGTGCCATAGCAGTTACAATTTGACGAATATTGCATAAAGCATATCGTCCTTTGATGAAGCCCACTTGTCCCGATTGTATCAAAGAAGGCAGAATATTCCCTAGACGCTCCGCGAGAATCTTTGCCAGAATCTTATGATCCATATTCAGCAAGGAAATGGGCTGATAAGACATAGGCAGTAGAGGGTCCTTTCCTGGCTTAGGTATTAGAGTAACATATGCCTGGTTACCCCCCGGGGGAAAGGTCCCCTGTCCAATCAAGGAATGGAACACTATGGGAAGCAATTTGGAGAGCGGATCCACCAAACATTTATAAAATTCAGAGCCAAATCCGTCAGGGCCTGGGGTTTTCAGCTTACTCGCTTTCATAATGACCCGGTGAACTTCTTCCTCCTGAATAGGTTCATTCAAATATCGATAATATTCCAAAGTCAAGGAAGGAAGTTGAATGCGATCCCCAAAGGCCTCCCATTTGGATGCTTCCCACCCCTCTGAACTATAGAACTGAGAAAAGTAATCTTGAAAAATTTGGCGGATTTTACCAACATCATGAACCACTTGTTGTTGTGAGTTCTTAATCACAGGGATATGCCGACTCCCTCTAGCCGATTTAATTAGAGTCGCCATCAGCTTACCGGACTTTTGCCCAAATTGGAAGAGCTGATATCGATAAAAAAGTATACTTTTTTTAGTGCGTTGGTGAATAAGGGAATTAATAGCCGTTTGTAACGTTAGGTAATTTTCCCTGTTTTCCAAGGAATGGCAGCGCGCAAGCGCCCGGCATGCTTTTTGAAACTGAGTGCTGAGCAGGAGGAGTTGCTGATCTTGAGATTTCTTTCTATGAGCTACGTACGAGATTATATCTCCTCTAAGCACTGTTTTGGTTGTATGCCAAAAAGGTACTGGGTCATCTTTATGTTGGGCATTCGAGTGTTCAAACAACACCCAGCGCTCTTTTAAATAGTCCTGAAAAGCAACATCTTCCGCTACAAAATACGGATATCTCCAGACATAAGTAGTGTGGGAAGCTAGAGGATTCGTCAACTCAAGCCAAATTGGGGCGTGATAGGAAACAAGAATATCCTCGATCCCAGCCCCCACCACCTTGCTAAAGTGATTAGAACTCAACAACAAATAGTCCAGGCGGGAGTGGGTCGCATGAGCCCTGGAGACATGTGTAAACTCCTTGTCTTGTGGATGCAGCGTACGCCACACATCAGTGAGATGTAAAGAGTGTTCTAAAAGGGCGAGCCCTTTACTAGGGGACCTTAGAGTCTTAGCAGGGGTGGCTGTATCTAACAAAGGGTCCTTGACCGCATTAAAATCCCCACCCACAATAAGCATATCGTCGATATGTGGTAATAGGAGTGCACAAAGCTCATGAAAAAAGGAGGCTCGATACACATTGGGGGCATATAGGTTACAAATGATCACCGGGGTATGATATAATTCCCCCAAAAGCACAATATAGCGACCACTAGGGTCCTTGATTTCCTTAGTAATCTGGAGAGGGAATGACTTCCGAATCAAAATGGCTACGCCAGCCGAATGAGAACTGGCAGAGGCATAATATACCGAGCCCACCCACCTTTGTTTCAACTTCTCATGTTCTACATCCGACAGATGGGTCTCCTGCAGGAAGGCCACATGTGTCTTCTTTTTATGCAATAACTGCAGAATTTTGGTTCTTTTAATGGGAGAGTTTATACCTCCTACATTCCAAGAAAAGTAACGAAAGCTACTCATGGTCCGGTATAGTCAGTACTAAGGTGATGAAAAAGACTCAACAGATCCACATTGATGAGGGAACACGCCTCCCAGCTGAGCGTCCCCCTCATATCTTGAAATGGGAGTAATGGAAGTTTAACGTAGGTTCCCCCGTGGAACCTAAACATGGTCTCTACCCCCGATCCCCTTCCCTTTCCCCCTACCCAACCCCTCCAAACCCCACCCCTCACACACCCCTTAACCAATATCCCCAATCCCACCATCCTAAGGATAGTAGGAGAAGATCACACCAACCCTAGGCTCAGCCCCCCCCCCCCCCCCACATCCCCAGCCATCCCCATCAGACAATCTTCAAACCAAAATAACCAAGAACATTTAAACTTGCATAGAAACCATAAGAGTCAATGTAGAAAGTATTCTGTGCCAGTCTTTAAGTGTGCGCCCACACTCTGCTTTACTATAATTTTTATATTGTTGAACTTATTTTGTTTTAGTCTCAGCTATTGAATTACATTATGTGTGTTTTTTTGTGTAACCCGCCCCGCACTTTGGAGGGCGTGGGAAATAAATGATCACTATTGTTTTTTCCTTCTCTTGTAACGGATCTGAAACAGCAGAGGCACTTAAACATACTAATTACATTGCTTTGTAGTCATTCCTGTCCATGGCAGGACAACAGAAGAATCTTTCATATGATATTTCTCAGCTTTGCAGACTTTTTCCTTTTTCAGCAGGTGTCTCCAGTCCATTCCTTTCTATGCTTTCAAGTTCAGCTAATAAACTGGAGCCCGGATTTGCAACCACAAATCTGCTGCAGCTAGGGTATGACTTCAATGTTTTCTCTCTCTCAACTTGATGTTTATACCTTTTTCTAGCTTTTGAAGCGATGATACAGAGCACCAAATTGTTTAATAAATTGCATTTATTCATCAACCACGGTTGTCAGAAAACTAGCAAAAATATCAGAGAGATCTAGAATAGAGTCAATATTTTTATTTTTGAGTTGCAGTTTGAATGATTTGTCTCTCAACTCTTCCACTTTTTAGTCAAGAACAGTTTTTTTTTTGTTTTTTTTTTAGCACAGAACAAAACAATTTTAAAAAGTCACAAAAATCTATTTTTGGGATAAATGTAAATTTATTATTCAAAGTGAAAAAATATGTTTATTTAGAACTAAGATATTAGAATAGGGCTGGAACGAAGGTTCCTTTCAAACTGATTTGGCAACAAATGAAACAAAGCAGTGCCTAAATTACTTCCCTGTACAAATCACAAATACGCAGATTCTGAATAAAAATATCCCAAGATACATTTAGACCATACTTTGGTTTCCATCAGGGACTTTTTGAAGTATTGCTCAAAAGGTGATTCATAAAATGTATAGGTAGGGACCTTCATTTTCAGCTTTTATTTTATTTTTCCTGGGAATTTCAATGTTAAAACAAACAATGGAAAAATTGTTACAACACACAGGAGGAAAATTCAGTGGAAAAGTAATTTTTCCACTGATTTTTTTTTTGTTATAACCTTGAAATTGCCAGGAAATATAAAATAAAAAGTGAAAAGAAAGGTATCTATGTATATAGTTTGTAAGTACGCCAGTCTTACTGACTGAAGCAACAGAGTGCATGCAACTACTTAGTCAAGATCTTTTGCAAAGAAGTACATCACTAGGAGAAGTGCCATTACAAACTGAACAAAGATGGATATTTGTTTTTAATCTGGATGTTTGCTGTCCACTGGATTTGAATGAAATGCAGAATCTGATTTTTCTATGAACTGAAAAATCAAGCTATGCTCTGTGGGAGAGACAGCTTTAGATGAGGAAAATGGTCGTCACATTGGGGGTCATTTTCAAAGCCATTAACCTGCATAAAATTCGGTTTAATAAGCATGGGTGGTAGCGCTAAGACTGACCTGGGCGTTACCTAGTTTTATATATACTTTTATGTGCACGGAGGAGAGGCATTCTGGGAGGGGGGGGGTGGCTGGGGTCAACACTTAGGGGTAGATTTTAAAACCCCTGCGTGCGTAAATCCGGGAGGCGCGCCGGCACTCTGTGTGCGTAAATCCGGGAGGCGCACCGGCGCGCCTATTTTGCATAGGCCGCCGGCGCGCGCAAAGCCCCGGGACGCGCGCAAGTCCCGGGGCTTTGTCAAAGGGGCGGGAGGGGGCATGTCCGGGGGAGTGTCCGGAGCAGGGCGTAACTTGCCCAACAAAGGTAAGGGGGGGGATTTAGATAGGGCTGAGGGGACGCGGAAGGAAAGTTCCCTCCGAGGCCGCTCCAATTTCGGAGGGAACGGAGGCAGGCGGCGCGCGCAGGCTGCCGATTTTGCGCAGCCTTGCGCGCGCCAACCCCGGATTTTATAAGATGCGCGTATCTTATAAAATCTGGTGTAAAAATCTACCTCTATATGCACATACTTTTGGATTTTAAAGTGTATATGTGTAAGTGCACACGCATAAGTTTCAGCCTCTAAAATAGGTGCAACTTCACACATGTGAATGTGTGCATGCACTCTGCCAGTTACCCAGGGATCTTAAAAGCAAACTTATGTGCGAATGTTCAGTTTGAAAACCCTCAATAAAATCTGTGTATACATTATGGGGCTGTTTGAAAATTAGTTTAAGTAATGAGCTGGGAAGGATTTGCATGGAGTTTGTAAGACAGCGCAGCAGTGAACCTTGGAAGTGAAGCATGGACACCTTGCCATACTACTGTGTAAAAGGGCTCAGAAAAGTAATTATGTACTATTGGCAATTTCATTCCATATGCTGGAGCAAGCCTCTAAATTTGATGAAAAACCTTTCTACAAATTACTTTGAATAACCCCTGATGGAGATCAATGGGAAAATATGGTTTGAGCATTTATAGGGTTATTTTTATTCATTCAAAATCTGAAGACTGGTGATTGGTGCAGTACAATAAGATTTGTTAAACTAATTGCTGGGCACCATTTTTATTTCATTTGTGATTTAGAATTAAGGCAACGGTAACATGTAATAAAACAAGGAGTGCAATATTCTAATAGAATACAGAAACGTGAGCAGCTATACTCAGTAACTGAATGTCAACCACTCTCGCATTTCCTCTAACAGCTTCAGGGGGCTCCAACCTGACAATTTATTTTTCTACTTCCAAAAACGCACACAAAAACCCCCAAGAAGAAGAGGGAAATACAATGAATGATTCCCTAAAGTAAATTCTCCTTTTCAATAACACAGTTTTAAGTTTCTCTCTTTTTTTTTTTTTTTTTTTACTTTAAGAAACAACTAAAAATACTTTCAAATGAAGACAATTGCATTTTTTTGACTCTCCAAAATGGAACATTAACTGAAACCCTGGCTATACATTACATCTAAAGTATATATTTATATATATATATATAGATAGATTTCATTATAAAGGCTCTTCATACATATGGCTACAGCATTCCCATATCTAGTTCTGCACTATAAACTATGTATTCCTCCATTTCTTTTCATATTATATGAACTGCCTCATCCTTGCATGCAAAGACTTTTTCTATTGCCCTGTAATTGCCAGGAGGAGGCGTCTGTAGTCCCCGCTGGTGTCACTGGCAATCATCGAAGGCAGTGTCTTCTGATACATCTGTGTAAAGGCTTGTTTGACCTGTACCAGATCAATCTGAAAATGAAATAAAACATTAAAATTCCATTAGTGCAATGTACATGAAGCAGTCTCATTGCTCTGATAACCTTCAGATATGCAGTATGTGGCCTTTTAGCTGCTCTCCCCTCCCCCATCTTTAAAAACACAAGACTCAGCATCATCACGCACTACATTTTCTCTTCACAGGGAAGAGCATGGGCGGTTAGTGAGATTATTAGAATGCTTGTGTAGCTGGCAGGATCTGCCAAAGTCCTGGTGAAAAAAGCAGTGAGAAACGCTCCTGAGACAGGACCCTTGGTGACCTCTGTCCTGACACTTCTTTCATATTCCATGTGATTGGACCATGAAAAAGTAAAAGAACAGGTAGCGGAATGGCAGCGCCTGGCTTCTTTGATCTTTCATGGGGGAAAAAGAAATTAATTTTCACGGATTTTCTATCATAGAAGTTAAACAGAGAAACATAGAAATGATGGCAGAATGGAAGTTGGAGAATATAGATATGAGGTACAGGGGCTCCAAGAGCCAAACAGAATCCATGTCCGGGTGTGAGTGAATCATTTGTGGACTGGTTCAGGATGGAGAAGGGAAGTGGAGCTCTCTGCATCTTGTGTTCTTCAATTTTCTTTTTCAATCTATGATGAACAGATGTTCACTTCTCCCAAATATCCCCAGTATAGACTTCTTTTTATGATGGTTGATATTTAGCAAATCCTTGATTAGAAGCTGCTATTTGCAAAGAGGAGGCCCAAGAGTAAGAGTGCATCGAATCCTTACAAAGCAAGGCCACATGGTTGTAGAAAAGCTCATTCCTCGAAAGTTCTGCAAAGCCTCTCTACTGAAGAGTAGTTAGGTCCCATAAGATTCATAACATAATTCTGGGACTCGAAGATCCTCACAAAAAATAAACAAATCCATGGGACACATCAGTCTATTGAGTTCAATGCTCTTCAAAGAACCTATGTTTGGGCTATTATTGTTTTCTGGTAATAAAGACTAAAAGCCTTGTAGATTCTTACTCCAAAGCAGATACTATATATGAGCAAATCCCTGGCTCAACACTCATTAGTTAGAATCTCAACCAACTGGATTGCCCAGGAATTCCTCTAGGAACTCATCCAACTTAAAATTAAGTTAACTGAGATAGACTGATTTCTCTCAATGAATAGCAGATTTTGTAATATCGCTGTGCTTGGAGGAAATAAACTTTTCTTGTGAATGAGCTTAAACTTCCTTAAGAACTCCGAGGTGGTGAAAGGTAACTGCTAACCTGTACGTACTATTCTCTGAAGATAACATCCAAACAGAGTTACATTGACTGGGGTCACATGAGCATATGCCAACTGCAAGAGCTTTGCTCTACAATTTCCATGAGGTCCTTGGGTCATTGGCTGTCTTACAACCACTTGGCACCTCCCACCTCAGAGATCCTCTTTGAGAACAGAAACCAAAAGAAATGGACAACTCCCAAAATAGGAAGGAGGATGGGTTGTATGTGACTATTCAGATGCAATCTGCAGAAGGAAAAAAAAAAAAAGCGTAAAAAGGTTCCTAATTTTCATTATTCCACAGAAGAGTATGCCGAATAGTCACATTGGATGAACAGACTGGATAAGGGTTGTGTAGGGGACAGACAGGAGTAGGGTTCAAAGACAGTAAAGTCACAGCACAAAAACAGATTTCTATAAATGTCTTGTGATTATTTTCTTTTAAAAAAAATCCACCCCCAAAACAAAACAATGCACTATCCTCCAGGAAATGCAATACAGAGTTCTTTACTGCTAGTACTTGGCACCTGAAAGACTAAATAAGCTTTCCCCTGGTGTATGACTTCTCTGCTAGAGAGAATGTCAGGAAATAGGGCACATATTTGGTGATCATAAACAATTATCCAGGCTTACTGAATGGACATCAAAATTATGATTATACAAATTAACAATGTTGACCTTAGATTCTAGATTTCCCAGTATAGGGCATGTACAGCCCTAAGTGCAAAATGTTCACAAATTTTGTTGGTGGCGGATAGCAAACTATTCAAATGGCTCCTAGTATTGGGGAATAGAAAAATGAACTTATGAGCATATGGATAGGGGTAAGAAATATGAAACGTGGCCTTCTTTTCTCACTTTTATCTAAAACAATGCAATGGCAGCTAAAAAGCCAACTCTTTCTAAATGGTGCTAATTATAGGGGCAGAGTAGTACTGGATTTCAGACAGATTAGGTTGCAGGGCAATTGAAGGCTGATGTTGGAAGCTGGACTGGAGGGTCCTCTAGCCATGTAACTTGATATTCTTAAATTATCATTGTCATTGTCATTGTCATTTATCATAGTCAGTCCCTGTTGTTGGTAGTTATATGAATTTTTTCTCTTTATTTTCACCTTAAGAGCTTATAGCTAATTAATACTATCTGGGAATGCATTTACAAGCAAAGCAAAATGCTACTGCACTTATGATTGCATAGGCTCCATGTTTTGGTTTTTCATAATTTCTGTTCCACGTGTTTTAGATGGTTTCCAGTTTGGCAGCTTTACAAAATAGCCCATTGTATGCCTGGCTGAAAACAGTTTTGTATCAGGGGAATGGTTTTGAAAACTGTCTGCTATGCATGTGGTCTTCTTTTGCCTGATTTGGCCACCCTAGACTACTCTCACAACTGTGACACAAGTTCCCCCGAGACATTCTGGAAGAGTAATAAGGGACCCGGAGCCAGTTAAGGAATCACTAGTTTTTGGGGTTAATTCTAACTACTCAAAAATAGATATGAAAAAATCTTGATAGCTAGGCACATCAGAAGAGTCTCACTAGCAAACTGAAAGGATAACAAACTTTCCCTTTCCAAAGTTTATCGTTAATGAAATGTCTGTCCAACTTTGTGTGATCTGAATGCCAAGTGATAGCATGTGCACAGAACTATGTTGGGTGCTGCCAACAATCCCTTTGCTTGGTCCCAAAAGTTCCCTGCATATACAAAGACTGTGCAAAACATTTACCTCACTGCGGGTGGTAACAATCCTAACAAGGGTGGAATCATCTGTGCCTGCTCCTTTCATGGCACGATAAAGTCTCTCTGCAAAGAAGGCTGGACGATTCAGAGCACACTGAACTGTTTAAGAAAACAAAGAATGAACATATTACCGTATCTATTCACAAGCACCAAATCCACCAGACAGAGCCAAAACCTGCTACCACCATCCACTTCCCAAAGGGTGCCAATTTTCCCACCAGTCACAGAGTGGATGTCCTGGTGAATGCTAGCAGACAAGGGCAGATATCTGCACACAGCTGCCCACCACTATTCAATTCCAGTCACACAGGGGGGTAATTTTCAAATGGATTTATGCACTTAAAACTGGGTTTTACATGCGTAAGTGGGCTTTTGGAAGCTATTTCGATATATGCTATTGAGTTGTCAATAGGTTTTACACGTGTGAGTGCACTTTAAGCACATACATGGGCTTTTAAATATTGCTATGATATATGCGACTTTTATGCATGTAAATACTTTTGAAAATTACTTCCACAGTTTTTAGGCTATAACAAAGATTTGCATTCTCTTTTTTTTTTTTTTTAGCAGGCTTCTCAGTGCTTCTTCTAGGCAGGACTGTGAGGCCACAATGCCCTGCACTGCTTTCTGATACTGGTTAATTCCAGTCTACTTTATGTTAGTGCAGTTGGGTAAAACTGGCCACTAAACTTTTGGGTTTGTTTTTTTTTTTTTTTTTTTTTTTTTTAGAATAAAGCCTTGGCATTATCAGCTCCTACCTATAGTTTTGAACAGCATATAGTCTCTAATTGCATGGTATTCTAGATTAGTTGCTGCCACCTCAAACAGCATTGCATGCAAATGTTCTTACCAAACTGGTCCTTTTCTGCAGACATCTTCTACCTGCTTCCTCTCCCTATATTCCAACTATCAGTTACCAAACTGGTGTGTGCTGCGCCTGGTGCTCAGGTTAATGAGCGCTTGGACACACTTTTTGGACATGCATCCATAACCCCAATACAATAAGGAGATCAGTGCATCCAAAACGCAAGCCCAAACTTGCATGTAGCTAATAGCGCTCATCACAGTAAATGCCATGTAGATGAGGCCATTAGCTATTACCCTGTGATGAAAAAAGTCCCCATGCACCCGAGGAGCACTTTTTAACTCAGCCAATTTTACGTCTGCCCAGAGCAGGTATAGTCTTTTCACACGTCAAAGGCTCAACTTAAAAACAAAAAAAACCCCAAACCTGCTTTTTCTGGGTCCTCCTACTTAGTGTCATCACAATATTAAGTAGGAAGAACCACAGAAAGCAGCAGCATAAAAAAAAAAAAAAAAGGGCACATAACACATCCACAATATAAACGTTCAGGGCCGTGTATATTGTGTATGCAGGTTGTGCCAGTAAATCAGCTGCTGGGGGATAAAACAGATGCTCATAAATCGAGCGTCCATTTTGGTAACCTGCACACACAGGACACTAAATATTAATTTATTCACTGCTTCACTTACTGCCGGATTGGTCCTTTCACTGACTTGTCAGCCACTTCTCATGGGTGCCTGATGCAGAGTGCTAGGGATGCACAAATTATCCAATGCATGTCCCTTTTAGCCAGCAGCCCATTTGCATATTGTATCGAGCACCCCGGAGAGGTGGATGTGTACGCATATTTTTTATGCGCATGATATTGCATCAGCCTGTGTGACAATTAAACCCAGTCTCTTAGGCTAAGTATACACAGATATCTCATGAACATTCACTGTGGATACTTTTTTTTTCTGTAAAAAGAGACCTCATTAAAGCCTCTGAATATAGATTTCAATAGAGTTCAGCATGCCTAGTAAACAGGCGCAGATTTAGGCACAGGCAACTGCCTCTGGTGCCACGTTTTTATAGGCACCGGAGTATCACCACTGATGCCACGCCTTTACCTGAGCCTGCTGCCTCTAGTGACATTGGCCCTGCAACAACTGAAGAAAGAGAATTCGGCAAGGGGTCTCCTACAGTGTCACGCAATGACAGGTTCTGTGGCACCCCACCCCTTTCTTGGCTTTGATGGTAAGAGGAAGCAGGGTGCTGCAGGGTCTGTCGGTACATGATGGTTGGAGGCTCCATGGCAAATTATCTTTATCCGGTTGCTGCCGTTGTGGGGGCAGCACCACCAGCGAGGTCAAGCAGTGCCATGGCTTGGAGTTGAGGGGGGGGGGGGGGGTGGACACACACTGACATGGTGGGATTTGTGGTAATCAAATGCTGGGGTAGGGAACGGGAGGACAATCTATGCATTGCCTATGGGCACATGTGACAAATCTGCCTGTCTCTGTTAGTGAAGACACGTGCAACGTGAAGTACCCCCTCTGTTCCAGCAGAAGTGCTACTCTCATCCTCTAGCAGCCCCAGCAGTAAGAAGATAGCAGCTATGAGGGCAGGTTACTTCTCTTTTACTGCTGCACCCTCCCCCAGCTGTTTGGCTTTAGCACCTCCTTTTCCTTCCTGCCATGCCCCACAATCAAATCCAAGTATTATCCCAGGGGTTAGAAGTCAACTTGACTGTTAAATAATGACCCATCCTAACTTTCATGATCTTTGGATCTCCTTGGGCAACAGGCCGGTGATATGAGCCTGTGTAATATATACAGACCAGTAAAACAACGCAGGAAATACCCAGGCAAAGTGAGCTGAAACCCCCTTACAGCAAGCTCGGAGACATCTTTCTAACTTGGAGTATGTGCCAAATCATTAATGACTAAGAATCATTGCTTGCAGGTCTTTCCTGTGAATAGAGGCGCAAAGCTTTTTAAAATATCTGAGTGCCAGGTAAAAAAAATTGTCTATTTGCATTTACTGTGTGCCTTTTTTGAAAAGGGGGTGCTACTTTAAGAATAAAGTATGGATTCTAAACTTTTGTGTGGCTATATATAAAAGTGAGGGGAGAATCACCTCCACTGCCCCCCCCCCCCCCCGAAAAAACCCTAAACAAACCTAACTTTACAGAGGATTAAAAAAAAAGCTCCCAATAAGCGCATGTCAGGGAAAATTTGAATTGCTAATAATCTTGACCGTTGCTTATGCCTGCAATCCATATTACATTTAATTTTTTTTTTTTTTTTTGGCAGGACAGAAGATGTATAGACAAGAAACTTACAGATTTGACTGAGGAGTGCATTTATTTAAATATTATTATAGTCAAAGTGATTATTAAGATGAATTGAGAGTTTTTAGTTTGTTTAGATCACGCCTTCTAGTTGGTAGCTCGAGGAGAGTTACAGTCAGGTACGGTAGGTATATCCCTGTCCCAGAAGGTTTACAATCTAAGGGCCTCATTTACTGAGCATTTTTCCCCACAGACACAGAATGGAAGAAAAACCTTAGTAAATCCGGCCCTAAGTTTGTGCCTGAGGCAATGGAGGGAGAAGTGACTTGCCCAGGGTCACAAGGAGTGGCAGCAGGATTTGGACCCTGCTGCTCTAATCACTAGGCTAAGGTATAATGCCAAACACTGTCTATGTTACATGTAATTGTTGTCAGTGAGTTGTGGAGATACGAGTTTTGTAAAATTCATAAACTTGTCTTTAAATGTTACTCCAGACACAAATTTTGCTACAGGCAACATATTGCAAATGCAGCTGAAACGGAGGAGAACAAAAGAATAAAAAAAATGTGCACAACCCTTAAAAGCCAGTAATAACTCACTGGAATACCTGCTTTCAGGTTGTACAAATCATCACCATCTCAGAAGAGCTCACACTGTCACCAAAATTGCAGCTCTTAACATACCTTTTAACTTTTCCTCAGCTGAATGAAAAGTTCTGTAGGTTGCCAAATATGCCACACTATTGATGGAATTAATCACTTGGTTTGAATCTGGACACGTCACAGTCCACGAAACTAAACGTATGAATGGATGTACTAGTCTGGGCTGAAGTGTAGTCACTCTGAAAATGGTCTATTAAATAAAAACGTTCAACCAGCGTTTTCTAGCTGGCATGACTAAGCAGTTTAGACTGTATTACAGCTACAGAGAAAAGTCTAGTAGAGTCAGCAACAATAACGTAGAAACAGACTAAATTTTAAGCAGCTTGCTGCATAGCTCCTAAAGAGTGCCTGTATGTTTTGCACCACACAAATCAACTTGCTGATGATAGCCGTAATCTTACTTACCGTAATGCAATTCCAGGCTTTAACAAGAACTGGAGATTCCGGTTATAAAAGTATTGTAAAAAGAATTGAATGCATTTTGCCTGTGCTACAGTTTAGGAAGACTGCAGAATGCTGACTCTCCCACCTCAGTTTGGCACTGTCTGATAATGTCAATAACACTCTGCAGATGTAGAGAGGGCTGTCTCAAAATATGGAAAGCTATTTCCCCAGAGGCAAGGAATGGAGGACAACACAGATTCAGATGCTCTATTGCTGGCATTCTATCACGTACTTCAGTACTTTGTCATTTTTAAATATATTTATGCTTTCTTATACAATACAATTAAAGATATTAGTAGTTGAAACTATGAAACTCAAGGTTTTTAAAATGTGATGACCATGAAATTCACAAAAACAGATGGTGAATTAATAAGGCCTTATTTATGGCTATGTGACTTAGGGAAAAATGTTGAAGACACAAATAATTAAGGTAGAAATCCAACACAGCCTTAGACAAGAACTTGGAATGAGTACAGAGTGCCAACCTATGATAATGAAATCTAGTGTAATATGGACAAGTCACTGAGAGGTTGATTTTAAAATGAGCGCACATGCGCCCATTCACCAGGTGTATCACCGCACAAGTGAGGATACGCTAGAATATTTAATCACGCGTGCACTTAAGTGCGTATGTTTTAAAATGCAATAACCGCAAGTAAGTATGCTAATTTTAAGAGGTTAATTAAGCACAGCTAGCGCATCTGTGTTTTCTTCAATAGGACCATGTTGGCTTTTACGCATATATATCAGCAAATTTTAAAACATGCTCATGTGAGGGACAACCCAGTTTTTCCAATTAATGCAGCAGTTTGTCCAGTTAATATTGAGGCCTTCCAGACCCCTCTGGTTCTTCATCCTGCAGGCCCCCCAATTGACCCAAACCCCTTACCCTGCAAGCTCTAAAACTCGAGATCTACAGACTTGCTCCTGTTGTGGGGTAACAAGCTGAAGCTTGCTGCAGTCTCCAATTTTAAAATTTGGAGTTACATGCAAAAGTCTTTGCCCTTGCCCAGAACACTGGGCACACAGGTACGTATGCACATATTCTGCAGCTTTTTAAAATCCACGTTGATCCACCGATCCTTGAGGTACTCCACTTAGCACAGTTCTGTCAACGGAGCAGGTTCCATTTACCATTACACATTTGTTTCCTGTCAGTCAACCAATAAGTAATCCATTCCACCAATTTGGCATCCATTCCCATGCTTCTCATTTTATTCACAAGCCTCTTATGCTGGACCATACCAAAAGCTTTGTTGAAATTCAAGTAAATCACAGCGTGCTCTTCCTTGATCCAGTTCTCTCATCACCCAATCAAAAACGTCAATCAGATTTGTCTGGCATGACTTTCCCTTGGTGAATCCATGTTGCCTCAGGTCCAGCAACCCACCAAATTGTAAATAGTTCACTATCCTTTCCTTCAGCAGAGTCTCCATTAATTTTCTCATCATAGAATTGAGGGTAACCAGCCTGTAGTTTCCAACCTCCTCCCTGCTATCACTTGTGATGTGAGATCACCACCGCTCTTCTCCAATCTCATGGCACTACTCCTATTTCCAGAAATCTACTGAAGAGGTCTTTCAGTGGACCCGCCAGCATATCTCTGAACTCCTTCAGTGTCCTGGGATGTAGCTCATCCAGCCCCATGGCCTTGTCCACTTCCAGATTTCCTAGGTCTTCCCATACATTCTCTACTGTAAACGGGGTTGTAGCTACTTCACTCCCATCCACAGTCTTGTTAATCAACAGTCCTTCTCCAGGGTCTTCTTTAGTGAACACCAAACTGAATTATTTAATATTTCTGCTATTTCTTAGTCTTTCTTCTTACTTTGCTCCCTGACACCTTTCAATTTCACTCTACCACTACAGGCCTCCCCCTTCTTTTTCTAATAGAGCTAAAAAATGTTTTGTCACCTTGCTTTACTACTTTGGCAATCCTTTCTTCTGCTTCTGCTTTCCTGATTTCTTTTATAGTCTCCCTCATTTTCACCAGGTATTCTTTCCTGTGTTCCTCTTTATGGGATCCTTTATATTTCCTGAATGCTGTTCTTTTTGCCTTTATTTTTTCAGCTACCAGCTTTGAGAGCCAAATTGGTTTCTTTTTCCTCTTACTTTTGTTTACTTTTCCAACATATGTGTTTCCATTGTAATAGCTTTTTTTCATTTGGCCCACTGTTTTCCACCTCACCCATTTTCTCCCAGTCTTCTAGCTCTTCCTCCAGGAACATCCCCATTTTGACAAAGTCTGTATTTCTGAAATTCAAACTTGGGTCTTTGTGCAACTTCTATGTATCTTCTTTAGCATCAGGTCCTCCTTCGTGGGTTCCATTACTATTTGTTTGAGCAGAGCCTCTTGAAGGGCATCCACTAACACTCTACTTCTTGTAAATTCTGCAGAAGGGATACTCCAGTCTACATTTGGCAGATTAAAATCTCCAATGAACACCATTTCTCCTTTCTTTCCCACTTTTTGGATGTCTTCGATCAGATCTTTGTCCAACTCTTCTGACTGAATCGGAGGCCTGTAGACCACACCAATGTAAACGGAAGCACCATCTTCTTATTTTAGTGCACACGTTCAATGCGTTGCATGTATTCATACATTGGCCAACATACATGTATTTAATAATATGCACTCATACGATATGACCATGTTATAAAATATCAAGGTAAACTACACACGTCCACATACACACGTATATGCTGCCGCACACAATCTTTTAAAAGATTTCCCTCCTTTGGGGATAGGAAATACTTACAGTTCCTGAAAGTAATCTACTTTGAAGTGCCTGTAAAGTGGAATATAAATAAATAAAAATAAATGGAGTGTGAATGAAGAGATTTTCGGCGAGTGAGTGAGATCTGAGGAGCTATGGGGTGAGGGGTTTGAAGGATGGGGTGCAGAGAGAGAGAGAGGGAGAGAGAGAGAGTTGAGGCGACTGAATAGATTATAAATGAGAGGAACAAAGGGGTGGGAAAAAAGGGATCAGTGTTGACTGGAGGGATGTGAATCATCCTTTTCTCTCCTAATTCTGGATCCCCTCCCCAGCCCAGGATGCCTTCTTTTTCTTCCTCATTCTTTAATTCCCTTTACCTCTCCCTCTGATTGCTGATTCCCCCATCTTCTCCTCCTCCTGTGCCCCATCCTACCCATTCTGCTTGAGATTCCTTCTCCATTGTACTTCTCTGAGATTCCTCCTCTCTCCCCACCCCCAGATTCCCCTATTCTCTATTCCCCTTCTCCCTTTCTAGTACCATCACTAAGATCCCGTTCCCCCTAAAAAAGATCCAAATAAATTAATTGGACACAAATGTCAGAAAAATATTATTTCTATAAAATAAGAATGTACACTTGCAAAATTATGAAAATCTGACAATTGTCACAATTAAAAAAAATCTATCACTGAATCTTGAATAATTTTCCACAGGAAACTGGGGAACACTGCTTACAACACAGTGAGAATCTTCAATTGGAGCAAACCCCATACATATTACAACTAACAGCAGAATAAAAATTGGATTCCCATCTATAAGGTGATAAGCACCAACTGCACTGAGATGAACCTTGACAGATTCTGAGATACATAAAAGGTATTCAAATAGTTTGTGTGGGACAGAGAGCAGGCATCTAGACATTTGTTTTCACACCAGATAGAAAACCTCCTCTATTTAAAATCATAAGATTTTCTGGTAGATTCCTTTCTAGAATTCAGATGGATTTGAGACATTTATCAACAAAACCAAGAGATTGCATTTTATCCACCTCAAAATCTAGGCTGTGAGAGCCAGAGAATGGATGCTAGGGGTGGAGCAATGACCCCCTAGTCCTGAGTGTTTAGGAGTGGTAAATTTCCCAGCCTACCAGGTTCCCTGATATCTTCCTAAGGAGAGAGAACCACCCTTCCCTGGCCAAAGGGAGCTATACAAATTATGGCTCTCCTGGTCTGACTTTAATAAAGTCTTCATCACTTCAGATATCCAAGGACATACCCAGAGTAGACTTGTTTATTTATATGCCACATGTTCACAGCAGTTTACAAAAATAAAAAATATACATATTAGAAATTAAAACCAAACAAAAATTTAAAATACAATAGTATACCATTACATCACTGCCCTTTGCACTGATAATCAATCTGCCTTTCATCAGACTTCCTTTAAAGTTTACAATAAAAGAAAAACTGTTTTAGTTAATCATTATTTGGGGTTCAAAATAATCAGCTTTTAAGAGGTATTTTCAGCCAAATGCCTTCTCAAAGAGCCAGGTCTTAAATACCATTTTAAAGTTTTACCATCAAGGGTGGTTCTCAGGTACTCAGGGATCAAAGTCCACATTACAGATCCAGATATTGAAAAGGCAGACACCCTTACTTCACCTGTGCCTGTTGCATTGTGAGAACTTCTAGTAGTCCCTTATTTGTTGTCTGTAACATATGGTAACATTCTTCAATAGAGGGCAAAGGGATCTACTCCTAGTTTTCCTTCTGACTGCTTCTTGGAACAGAAGCTTGGTATCTTCCTCTTTAGGATTGTCATAAGCAAATTCACTTCAAGAAGACCTAACTTGAGGAAGAGTGTTTGTCATATCCTGGTTCAGGAAACTCAGAGGTTCAGCAGGCTCTGCTGCTTTTTTTTCCTGCCATATATGTGGCTCTGAAGTTCAGCCAATAGGAAGTGGAGATGAGCGCTATAGCTAGTGGTGATTAACCATAAGTAGAAATGGTATAGCGCTGGAGAATCACAGATCCTTGTGGTGAGTTAATCAAAAAATGAGAACTTAAGGTACGCGTTTCCACCTTTTATTCAGGGATACTTAAAGCAAAGTTTTGGCTCTTCAGTTCATCCATGAGAAGTGGCCCATTTTCACACAACCAACATAGGAGATGAGATCCCATTCTACCCTACCTGTTCAGGTAGAACATGACTACCTGGTTGTCTGTACCAGGACTATTTTATTGATCACCCAATTTCTGAAAGACCTTACAGCTTTTCAGTACAACCCTCAACTTCAGAAGGTTGATCCGCAGAAACCTTTCCAATGAGATCAGTGATCCTGCATGTGAAGCCCTTCAAGCTGAGCTCCCCAGCCCAGATGCACCTATAGTAAGAACAATTTGGAAGGGAAGTGCTTTGCTTAAACTGGAATGGGACAGCCACCAAGACATGAAGTCTCTTAGCTCTTCCATGACATGGATGTGGCTCCTGGAGCTTCTGGAAGACTTGAACCCACTGAAGTCTTCATTGGGCTTGTCTTAAATGAAGATGTGCCATGAGACCTGCCATGGGAGTTATACTAATAGTTGTAGCCAGGAGTCCCAACATTTTCACCATGAACCATGCTATCTACTGACTATGAATTCTCCCTTTGTTGTGGCCACAATTTCTTGGGCCCTGCTGAAGGTAAGAGAGTTATTGGTCTGAACTATGACCAGGAGATCCCCTATGAATTGATGTGTCAGGTTCAGAGGTATCTTGGAGAAGATGATGATGAAACCTGTTGATTAAAGCACCTGGATGGTGATTCGTATCCCCCACACTTGAGATATTCCCTTGACCAGTCAATCATCCAAGCAGAAAAACACATGCACCTCAGTCTGACTAGTGCTAGACATTCTATAAAGAGCTGCAGAGCTGAAGCTAAGCCAAAGGGCAGAATACAATTCTTGAGGTGCTCTTCCCCTACTACAAATCTGAGAAACATCCAAGACACCAAAAGTATCTCTATATAGGTATAAGATTTCTAGAGATCCAGTTCCCCCCACCCCTTGTGTTAGGAGGGGGAAATCACTCTTAACACAAGGAAATCTTGAGCTTTCCTAAGGAAATCATTTTAAGCTTCTTCTTCATGAGGAATGTATTCAAGTCCCTTAGGTCTAGGATACTCCTGAATTTCCTGGTCTTTTTTTTATTTATATTTTATTGCATTTTTACATTTATAATAGTAATGTTACAATGTGAAATGTACACAATACAGATTGGAAAAATAACATTTCAGAAACATACATTTCTTAAGAATCCCACTTCAAAATATATAATCTGATTGTGATACACATTGAATTTAAATAAAGAGATGGAGACCAAGAATAGAAACATAAGCAGATACTTAAAGGAAATACAGTTACTAAATATACTGTAGCTGTAAGGGCTCGTCTTACTCTCCTTATTACCAATAGCTTAAAGAGACACTCAAGAACTAGATCTATCATTTAAATATGACCTAAGTTGTTCTGGGTCATTAAAAATATATTTGGTATCTCCGCAAAACAAATAGGCAGTGACACGGAACACGTAAAACAAATTTTACCCCTCCACCACCTCCCCTCTCATCGCCAAGAATTTCTTCCTCTTTATTTGGGTTATCCTCGCAATATCAGGGAAAATTTGGATTGCTTGCCCATGAAATTTTAACTTTTGAAATCTGAAATAATGTCTTAACACATTATCCCTTTCAGATATATAAGAAAATTGCACCAATAGCGTAGCTCTTGATTTTATATCCGCTTCAAAAGATTTTTCCAAAAACTCAGTCAAGTCCAAATCTGTGTCTTCTTTCTTTTCCTGTTGCGATATACCATTCTCCAAGGGCTGTCTCACAGGTAAATAATACATCATGGATATTACTGGTAGTGAGCATGATGAGAATTTCAAAATATTTAAAAGATAGCTTTTAATTAACTCCATTGGAGATAACTTGGTTTTGGGAAAATTTAGAATCCTCAAATTTGCCCTCTTAGACTGGTTTTCAAGGATTTCCATCTTATATTCCATCATTTTTTCAGATTTTATCAAATTAAATTGGATATCTTCATCTCTTTTACTTTCCCATCAGTCATTTTTAGTTGTTTTTCCATTGTTACTACTTTTCCATCCATTACCTGCACTTTGGTAATGGCTTCTTGAACCGAAACAGTTAAGGTATTAATCGACTTCTGCATTGCTATCAAGATATTTATTTCTTCTAAGGAGGGCGCGAGAGGAGGAGTGGCGGTAAATAGTGTAATATTGTTATTACTCACAGTTCCTGGCTCAATAAGGCCTTCACCACTTCTCCTATGTTGTTCTGGGGTTGATTGTTTCTTCCGGTTATCTAGACTCCTGGAACCCGGTTTCCCATGGTTCTCCGAAGAATCGGAACAACTTTCCGTTCTTCTCTGGTCGCCCGCCGCCATTAAGAAGTTGTCAACAAGAATTTCCCACGACTCTCGCGGTCGGTCCACATTAGGCATATCCTCGGGGTATCCCCGCGGTTGTTCCGGTATTATTGGTGCACCCGGGCTTAATGATATTTCCAGGGTCAGGGAGCTCAGTAGCTGCTCCTTACCGGCTCCAGCGACGTCAGCATCCGGGCTATCGGCATTTTAGTGAAGACTTCGTTGATACTTGGTTGACTAGAAACCCGCTCCGGGGTAGAGGTAATTTCCCATATGCGAGCTTTCCTTTTAGTGTGTGGCATGTTCTTTTTTCCAGGAAAATCTCAAAGGAAAATAGTAAGCTCGAAAGAAATTTCAAACGCAACCAGGAGAGACCAGCCTTCACGCCCTTACGGCTCGGCAGCCATCTTGGTCTGACCAATTTCCTGGTCTTTTGAACACTAGGAAGAACATAGTATAAAATTCATGCTCTCTTTCCTGAAGTGAAAGAGTAGTCTGCTCAGGCCTTCAGCAGGAAGGAAACACCCAACCTGAGTAGATCCTGGTGTGAGGAGGACTTGAATTCCCTTTTAGGTAGGCAATTTGGAGAGATTTACAAAAGCTGTAATTTATTTATTTAAAAATTCTTCTATTACCCCCCCCCCCCCCAATACACATCCCTAAACAGTTAAAGTAAAAACATTCATAACTGTAAAATAAACAAAAGCAAACGACAGTTAATCAGCTAGCCCAAAATTCAGCATTAGATCCATCAAATCAAGCATTAAAGGACAACTCAAACAAACATGTTTTTAGCAGCATCTTAAAGTCTTTGATACAGAAAGACAACCTCAATAATACAGGCAAAGTTCCAAATTGTTGTACCTGCCACAGAGAAAGTCCTCTCCCAAACCTCAGCAAGTTTTACACAGTGCACAAAAAGAATATCCAATAAACCTCTGAGAGAACCTCAGAATGTGGCCCTATTGATATACATGTAAAAGAGTTTGTCTGTGACAGTGAAACATTATGAAGCAAATTATGCACTAACACAATCGTACTGGATCTTTCGCTAGAAGCCAGTGTAACTCCATTAGGGCCGAGGTAATATGATCACATTCACCCAGCCTCGAAATAAGACAGGCTGCAGAATTCTGCAGTGTTTGCAGTGCTCATAATTCAATGGCAGACAACCCAACATATAAGGAATTGAAATAATCCACACTAGGTAAGATCATAGGGTGAACAAAGCAGTATAAACTGTAAGGATCCAAAAGACTTTAAAGTTCAATCCAAAGGACCTAGCTGTCAGATTACAGAGGCCAACTTTTTCTGAAAAATCTTAGTCTCCCTCCTATAGGGAGTCATTCCAGCAAACAGACTGCACAGATGACTTTCTGCTCTGAATCCTGTCAAATAAATAAATAAATAAATAAATAAATAAATAAATAAACAAAACAAACAAACCCCGATCTCCTTTTTCACTCTGTGGCAGTATGGTGCTAACAGCACCTCTGCTTACATGAGGCCTTGAGCACTGGAGTCAAGAAAGTCTCTGGTAGCATCTCTTTCGAAGAAAAGGCTATGTTTTGTGAAGCTGCTCAACCATCCATATCATCAGAGATGGGTTGGTAAAAAGGGTGGAGAATGGTCTTTGATGAGATCTGTCTCTGTCTTTTTGCCAAAGAGGTTGCTCAAGAATAGAACGCCATCAAGTCTTTCTTGGGTGTCTTCTCTGAAGCCTAATACCTGCAGTCAGGAGAACCTGTGGGTATCTATGTTTACGGCACAGGCTATTGATGCCATCTTGGAAGTATCAAAGGCCAAGTAGACAAGATGCTTCTCATATGCCTCCCCTTTTTCCAAAGTGTGAAAATTATCCCAGTTATCTAGAGGGAGAAAAAGGACATCTTTGTGCTTACATCCAGAAGGTATGCAAGGATTTGATTATGTAGATCTAGTAGCTGGCTATGCTAGACCGAAGTATAGCATTCTGGCTTGGAAGACCTAGTCACTGTTGACATGAGCTTAGCCTATATGGAGATGCTGCTAAAGGCAATATATCAAGGTCCCAACACATCTTAGATGTTGATCGAAAGTCTCAAAGACATCCTGTTAGAACATAAGATTTGCCATACTGGGACAGACCAAATGCTCATTAGGTTCAGCATCCTGTTTCTAAAACTGGCCAATCCAGATTACAAGTACCTGGCAGGATCCCAAAAGTTCAATAGATTCTATGCTGTTTATCCCAGGGATAAGCAGTGGATTTCCCCATGTCCACCTTAATAATGCTAGTCCTACTTGCAACACCAGGGTAGGTGACCAAACATCCTTGAAAGACAAGCAGAGGTCTCTCTTGAATCCCAGAGTCTGATTCTGGGGAGACAGGTATGACTTGCTTAAAGCAGGAGGCTGGAAAACCTGCCGGTGCAGCCACTTTGAAGCCTGGCAAGCTTCCACCAATCAGAGGCTCATTTATCTCATATATTGAGTCCTTCAAGTCCTTTTGGTAATTAGAGTAGGGAGATTGAGACTTGTCTTGGGTTCTTGAGCCTATTCTTGCAGTGAGGCAATGAAGAGGCTGAGAATTTCTTTAGTGAGGCCTGGCTATCAGCACAACCATGGTTGCCTCTATGGGCATCTTCTTTGGGCTTTCAAGGCCATCTTTAAATTGAGCTTACTCTTAAGAAATAACCAGGGATCATTTTCTTTCAGTCCAGAGCTGCTTACAGCAACATCTTGGAGTAGATCCTGCATTCATGATGATCCATTACGAATACCTCCTGAGTGTACCCTGGGGCCTGCTTGTAGCTCCTCCTTTGCAGCTTGGCTACCATGAGAAAAAGTGGATACAGCAAAATCGAAAAGTGAAGAAATTTTGTGAAGGAACACATTCTGAAGAAGTAAAACAGGCCAACTGGGCTGTAGGCAAAAATAACTAGTGGTGAAGACAGTGACGTTGAGGAAATACCATGAACCTGACTAGGGATACTAACAGAAAGAGGGGAAAAAGGAGGAGGGAGGAGGAAGGAGGAAGAAGGAACCTTTTACCTGAAAGGCGAGGTTTACCCAGCCCTTTGGAATTGCTTGCTACTTTTTTGGAGAGACGAGGAGGGTGAGGACTGCTTGGCCTTCCCGGCCCCCCCGACTACCTGCAATTTCGCCGCCGAGCGCTGACGTCATCAAGGGGCGACTGGCTGAGCATAAAAGCCAGCCCCCTGCGGTGCATCGACGAGGAGGAAGGAGGAAGAAGGAACCTTTTACCTGAAAGGCGAGGTTTATCCAGCCCTTTGGAATTGCTTGCTACTTTTTTGGAGAGACGAGGAGGGTGAGGACTGCTTGGCCTTCCCGGCCCCCCCGACTACCTGCAATTTCGCCGCCGAGCACTGACGTCATCAAGGAGCAACTGGCTGAGCATAAAAGCCAGCCCCCTGCGGCGCGTCGCCAAAGGGGCGCGCGGCTTTGTTGGAGAAAGTGGGTTCGGATTACCTGAAACAATACTTCAAATAAGAAGAAAGAACTGTGAGTAAATAAAATTTCTTCTTCCACCGATAAACCTCCTTCAGCCAATAGAGGTGATTTATAAAATAAGGTAGTGAGGATTTGGAGGGATTGATTCTGTGAAATCCTTTTACATTAATTAATGCCTCACACAAAAAGAAAGGCTAGGATTAGGGAGGTAATAACCTCATCTCCCAATCCAGAGCATATTCAGTCACAGATACCTTCCTTCTTCTCACCGGCTGCTTTAGATATACCGGTAGATATGGCCGCTGAGGAAATAGCTATTGAGCGGGTGCAAAATCCCCTGGCCGAGGCATCTTTATCACCGGGAGCTCCTATTACTCCTCCTCCGCCACAACTACTTGCCTCTGAACATTCCATAAATGAATCCCTAACAGGATTAGCTGGAGATGGAGACCATGCTAAAGGAGGTCAAATGGGACCAAATGAACAGCAACAGTTAAATAAAGCTGAGGATATAACAATGAGCTCAATATGGTCGGCGATTAAATCTTTAGAAGCTGCAATTGTGAACTTGACTAAGATTACTGAAACATCAAATCAACGTTTCAATAAAATAGAAACTGATGTGTTAAAGTTGGAAAATCAACAACAAGAACTGGATAGGAGAGTAACGGGCATTCAAAGTAGTACACAAAAAATTACTAAAATGGAGATATTATATGATAAAAGGCTATTGAAAATTTGTTAAAATACTTAAATTTGAGTATATTAAATTTTCCTCAACATGATTTAATTGGGCCATTAGAAATGTTTAAGGAATATCTTATTAATATACTCCAAATGCCACAAAAAGCTATTCCCCCTGTTGCTAAGATATATTATGTGGGAATTAAGAGAGGTAAAGAGGAGATAGAAAGTAAATCAGAGAAACCACAATTAAATATATCTGAAATCCTTGAAGCATCAATAGACACAAAAACTGAAACCAGAGCTACATTGCATATATCTTTTGTTTTTTCTGCAGATAGAGATGCAGTGTTTCGCATTTACATGAGGAAGAGGCTAGAAAAGTTTTATGGTGCCCCTGTTTGGATTTACCCCGACCTGTCACGTCATACACAGGTTAGGAGGAAGCAATTTCTTGCAATGAAAAATGTAGTTGAAACTAAAGGAGGGAAAATGCTAGTGAGATTTCCCTGTAAATGCAAAATAACTCATCTAAATCAAAAATATATCTTTTATGACATTTCACAACAAAGTTTTTTTGGATTCATTTTGGTTAGGAGATAAGATAGATAGAAAGCGCCACCTTATTTTTTCATTTGTATATTGAGATTATTCTCATTTCCTGTAACCGCTTGAATAGTTTATCACATCTAGAGGATTACCAATTGCTTTAAAAGGTTGATACATATTGCAATATTGTTAAGGAAAGATTGTTCTTTTCATGTTAGATTTGCTTGATTTCTGTATCAAAAGTCACTTTCTTTATGTATTATTTGAAACGCATAAATAAAAAATTAAAAAAAAAAAAAAGAAAGAGGGGAAAAAGTGCAAAAGCATGAAAGATATTTCTTTGCAAAAACACCACTATCAGTTGTCAAGCTTTGTCTAAGACATCTGATGGTGACAGCAGAAAATACCAAACTCAATAAATGCAAGACTATGGTACTCAAAAATCCCTGAACATGCACAAAAAGTCTATTCCAGAAAGTTCCAAGACCTGCTCCACATTGGTGCACACAATCACATGACTCATGATTGTGACTAGTCTGCTTGTTATCAGAGAAAGCCTTTAATTTCTAGAACATGATGGCTCAATGGAAAGAGCCTTTCAAAGCAGAGGTTGCTAGTTCAACTAGGCAATAGTTGAATATAATTACCATCAGATGGCCACTTGGTAGCCTATATGAAATGAGTTGGTGGTCTTAGTCCAAATCTCAGGAGATAGATGTCCTCATTACTATGTAAACCACTTTCACAAACCACACATATTGACACATTTGTCTGTCCATCATCCTCTGATAAATTAATCTCTCTTAACCTAATTTGTTTCATATTCTTTTACTATGATTTTAGTTTATAACATCATCATGGTTTGGGACACCATATGTATTACAAAATCAAAATCAATCATTCAGTAAATAAATAGCTCTTCCTTACCAATAGCTTTCAAACCATCTTCTATATATCCGGAAAATTCCCTGCTAATGCTGCCCAATAAATCTCGATTAGCAATCTGAGGATACAGAAAAATAAACTGTTGAAGACAATCCCTTACCAGTGACTGCAGAGATCAAGAGAAGCCTTGTCTTCCTGCCTTAGGATGGGGATCCCAAAAGCTGAGGCACCAGAAGATCATCATATCATCCCTTAAATCTATCCTATTCCCACCCTAACGCATCTCCAGCACTATAGCAACAGTTCTCTGACCTGAGAGAGCATGAACTGTGGCTCCTGTCAGAATCTTAGTTCCAAAACGTCAAGAATTTAGGTTGCTGGTCTTTGGAGTTACCTGTTGGCCAGAGATATCTATGTTAGTTAAGCTCCTGGTATTAGAATGGTGCCTTCTGTTAGGTGCTGGAGAGGTGCACTCTCAGAATACTCACAGCAACCTAAACTGCAGATACTCTCCCTCTCTAAGGACTTCCATCATCTCATACTGCAAGTCTTTGGGAACAAGTGCTAGTGAGTTACCCGACAGCATTGATAAGGTACTTTTCTTTCTTTAGAACACTCCCAGTATCTTGACTAAATGCCTCAGGAGGTACCCATGCCCTGACAACTCCCAGATCTAGCACCACAGGCCTAAGGGTGCATGTGTCGTTACCCCAAGAGTCTACCTTAAAGTATGCTTCCACAGTGGCCTTCAACTGTGGGAAGCTGCGGCTTGCTAGCACCAAGTTAAAGGAGGACTCATCTGTGCCCAGCTTCCCTTCACCAGCCTGGTACAAGCGCTGTGCATCCTGCTGTGCCATCTGGTAATTCACTGTCTGACTCTCATCTCGATTACCCTGGAGAGAGAAAAGTGCAATAAATTACTTTGTAGCACCCAGAAGTAGTAGTCTGATTCTTACCTTGTCAAAGGCAGCATAGCATATTTCCTTGCAGTCATGAATCACTAAACTTTGGGTAATTATGGAAATTAGACCAGTCTTACTTATTTGTTACTAGCTGCTTTGACAGATGTCTCTTATGATACATGTTAATGAGTTCTGATGTGTCATGGTGTATAACAAATTAATAGACGCTGTAATATCTCTTGAATATAATGCAAGTTAACAGGAGCTGAGATCAATGTGTCCTGAATAGACAAAACTGGTTTAAAAAACCAAAAAAAACCAAACAGATTTTGATGCCTGCTCCAATAGTGTTTGACATTTAGCACTCCAGTCTATTAAATTTCTTTAATGCACAACTGTGTGCTACTGTATTCACAACATGGCTGTGAACTGTGGGATTTTCTAAAGAGAGAGTTGCTTACCTGTAACAGGTGTTTTCCTAGGACAGCAGGATGGTAGTCCTCACAAACGGGTGACATCATCAGATGGAGCCCGGCATGCCACTATCTGCAAGGCCACGCAGGGTCCCCCTTCAGTCTTTTTACAGAGAGTTACAAAAAAAATAAAACAAACATAGGAGAAACCCAACTCCACGGGGTGGAAGGCAGGTTTCATGAGGACTGTTATATAGAAGAACACCTATTACAGGTAAGCAACTCTGCTTTCTCTTAGGACAAGCAGGATGGTAGTCCCATACGTGGGTGAATACCTAGCTACAGGTTATTTCCGAACGGAGCAGAACAGCAGACACCAAACAGGTGCCAACAGGCACAACAACCTAGGTGCTGTTGGTAATGGAGGAAGACAGCTTGAACCCGAAAAACAGGGCCCCAAGTGGAAGAGTTGGGTTTAGGCCCGAAAAAGGTTTTGGAGAACAGATTGGCCGAAGCTATCATCCTGGCGGCCGTCCCTGTCCACGTTGCAGCTCTGCAGATCTCCGCCACGGGAACTTCATGCAAGTTAGCCACCGAAGTTGCCATGGCACAGATGGAGTGAGCCTTAACATGGTCCTCAAGCTGCAAACCTGCTTGCGCATAGCAGAATGGAATGCAGTCTGCTAGCCAGGTAGAGAGGGTGTGTTTAGCAATAGCAACTCTGTTCTTATTAAAAGAGATGAAGAGCTCCGTGGGCTGCCTATGGCCTGCCGCCCTCTCAAGGTAGAGCACTAAGGCCCTTTTACAGTCTAAAGTAATCAAGACCCGTTTGCCTGGGTGCAAATTAGGTCTTGGGAAGAAGGTAGGGCGGACATTAGATTGGTTTAGATGGAAGTCTGAAACCACCTTAGGCAACAACTTAGGTTGAGTACAGAGAACCACCCTATCGTGGAAGAACTTCGTATATGGTGGGTACGTCACTAATGCTTGAAGTTTGCTGACCCGAGCAATGCTTGAAGATCACAGAGGTGACTGCAACCAAGAATATGACCTTCCAGGTCAGATATTACAGGTCACAAAGGGACCCTTCATGAGGCAAGCCAAAACCACATTAAAATCCCATTTGGGTGAGGTAGCCAGGCCAAAGGGCAGCACCCGGAATTGATAATGGCAGCCTAGCACTGCAAAGCATAGGAAACACTGGTGGTCTTGTAGGATTGGAATGTGGAGGTAGGCCTCAGAGATGTCCAGGGAGGTTAAGAACTCTCCCAGTTGTACAGCCATTATGATGGAGCGTAGAGTTTCCATGCAGAAATGAACTATCCTTAGATGATGGTTGACACTCTTGAGATCCAGGATGGGGTAAAAGGAACCCTCCTTCTTGGGTACAATGAAATAGATGGAATAACACCCCGTATTTTCCTGGGGCGCAGGCACTGGAATTTTAGCCCTCAAACTGAGGAACTGGGAGTGGCACGGAGACATCATTAATATGTCCCGTGGGATGCTGCGAAACTCCAGAGCATATTCTTCTCGTATGATATCCAGTACCAATTTGTCTGAAGTGATCTTGACCCACTGCTGGTAGAAGAGGGATAGTCAACCCCTATCTCCTCGTCCCGTGGATAGGTCGGTAAAACTTCATTGGAGTTCAGGCCAAATCTGAACCCGAACGAGTTCCTCTCTTCGGTTGTCTACTCTGAAAGGACTGAGACCTTCCTGAGGACCGAGACATCTGAAATGATGAGTTCCTAAAGGGCCAAAAGCGCTGGGAGCCCCTGGCCCGACCCCTCAGAAGCGAGGGACGCTGTGACCTCCTCTTATCTTCCAGTAGCTGAGGCACTGGAGATTCACCCCACTTACAAGCCAGCTTTTCCAATTCGCTATTGATTAGAGGGATACCTTGAAGGGCATTTTTGTAAGGTTTGCCTTTGAGGTTGCGTCTGCTGACCAATTTCACAGCCATATAATTGTCTTCTGGCTGCCACCATTGAGGCCATTCCTCTGGCTGAGGTATGTACTAGGTCAGAGCTTGCATCTGCTAGGAAGGCTGTGGCGGGCTCCATAGCCTCTCTGGAATGCACCACTGAGCTATCTGCCTCTCTCTCGAGAAGCAGGCATGAACGAGCCACCAGGGCACAACAGGAATCAATCTGTAATGTCATTGTTGTTGTGTCAAAAGGCTTGCTTAATGATGGACTCCAACCGCCTATCAAGCACATCCTTTAAGGCCGCTCCACCTTCCACTGGGATAGTTGTTCGCTTTGAAACCACGCAGACCAGGGCGTCCACTTTGGGGAAAACAGGCATTTTCTGGCCGTCGGGGGTACAGGGCCTCCAATGCCCGACCTCCTTTAAAGCTGGTTTTTGCGTGCCCCATTCCAGGTCAATCAACTCCTGGATGGCTTCCAGCAAAATAGCAAGAGACTTTCTGTAGAGACACCAGGATGGGATTGTTCTTTGGTTCCATCATAGGATCTGTGCCAGGAACTCCCAGAGTCTTCACCATCTGGGAAACCAGAGCCGGCAATTCATCTCTATGGAAAAACTAACGTGGTCCAGTATGGCTCCAAGCCTGGAGTGGATTTCCCCATCCTCCAATAAGTCTGCAACCCCTTAGTCGTCCGTGGTGTCTGGGTCCCTTGTCAGGAATTCCCCCTTGGTGAGACAAGGTATCTCTTGAGGCATGCTGATAGGGCTGAAAGAGCGAGGCCTTCCCAGCTGGGGTTCGGTTCGTACAGGGGCAGGAGGGACAGACTGTGCCTGTATGAAGGCTTAAAGGCCTTGAAAAAAAATTCCACCCAGGAAAAAGGCCACCGGGTCCATACCTAGCCCAGAAGGAACTGGGGTAGGTGCCACTGAATTGCCTTCTCCTGAGGCGTACGGAGCCCCGGGATTACTCATATTCGGAGTTCTACTGGATAAGATTGTGGCTGACCCATCTTCCAAATGGGAGGAGCCGGGCTTGGAAACGTTCTGAGAGTCAAAACCTCCCTGGGCCTCCTCACAATGCTGACACAGGAAGGACTCCAGGTCAGACTGTGCAGCCTTAAGATAGGCAGCAAAAAGAGTGTCGCTTGTGCTTCTTTGCTGCCGGAGCCATCATCAACGGTAACTTGTGCACTGAGCCAGCTACACCTGAATTCGAGAGCGCACAGATCAATTCCCTGTGCATGTAAGTATAAGCGCCTCTAAGTGCGAACGGAAGCGCAAACGTATGCATGCGTTTGTATGTGATGTTAGGCGCACAGCACGTGCACAGAGCCAACCCGCACCGCGAGTGCACACAGCCGACCTGCACCTTGCGTACAGACTGTCTATGGGGGGCATTGGCAACGCCATACAAATCTACGCGCAAGATGGCGCTGCTGAGGCCTGCCACATGGTGTGCCCACCGAGCCTGAAGCAGGGCCTAGCCCATCGGGAGGCCGCTCAACCCACTCAGAAGCCCGCTTCCCTTGCCCCGATGGGATTGAGAACATTCTTATGTTGTCGGTATGGCACGCCAAGCAAGGAGACCGGAGGAAAGATTTACCGAAGCCCTTCCACATCTCTGAATCAGAGTCCTCTTCTCATTTTTTACTTAACTGGGCTCAGTGCTTACCGGCTGAGTACAGAGACAGTCTCCAGCTGTGGGGGGAGAGGGTTTTGGCCGTCGCTGCCGCGCTCAGCTTCCTGCGCCTGCTACCTTTCAGCTGCTTCAGCAGCAAAGTCCACACCAGGAGCCGGCTACCGGACCAAGGCACATCTCTGAGGACTCTCTGAAATCGCCTCAGGAATTCTTGACTGGGGAGGGACCTTAAGGTATCATCGCAGGAGAGCAGGGCTCAACTGATCTTCAATTTAAAGGTAAATTTTCCTCTAACGATTACTGCAATCCCACTATACCACTAATGCTGGTGTAGGGAAAGCACGTCCACATCTGCTAGGAGATGGAGAGATATTGGAGGGCTGTTGTCACTACAGGAGTACATCTAAGGTGAAGTCAGCTTTGAAACCTGACAGTCTCCATCTGCTAGCAGGGGAGCACATAACCCATTGAGGTCCTGAGTCCATCTGACTACACGCTACAAAAGTAAGAACTTACCATGCCTCCCCACTGACTGGGCGAGGGGGGGAACCAGGAAGGGGGACCCCATGCGAAGGCAGAAAAATAAATAATCACAGAAAAACAACTCTGAAAACAGAGCAGAGCTCCACAACCGTGCAACAGCACCACGGAAATCAAGAGACTGAAGGGGGAACCCACGTGGATAGTGGCATGCTGGGCATGCTCAGTTTGGCAGTCAAAGTTCTAGAAACTTTGACAGAAGTTTTCCGTGCCGGGCTCCATCTGATGATGTCATCCATGTGAGAGGTCTACCATCCTGCTTGTCCTAGGAGAAAATGTCATACCTTTAAAAAGGGAAGTATACACCAGCTAGAAAAAGTAGTTCAAAAGTCATGAATCAATCTGCATATGTTTACAGCTTTCTCATTTTATTCTTAAAAACAATTTTAGTACTCTCAAAACTTCATGCTGTGCTACTAGCTACGTTTCTGATTGCAGAGCATCCTCTTTCTCTTCTATCATATTTGGGCTACATATTTACATATAAAAAATAAAGAAAGAATATTTTTGATGCTTCTGTGACTTGTTTGCAGCAGAGCTGTTTACCTATAATAGATGTTCTTTGAGGGCAGTAGGATGTCAGTCCTCACAGGTGGGTGACATCATCCGATGGAGCTAGGCCTGGAACATTTATGACAAAAATTGTAGAACTTTGACTAAGCCTCACTGGACATGCCCAGTATGCCACATGACCGCACAGGTATCCCTCCAGTCTTATTCCTTAGCATACAGAGAAAAAGCCATTTCCAAGGGGATGTGGGAGGGTTCTGTGAGAACTGCCATCCTGCTGTCCTCAGGAAACACCTGTTATAGGTGAGCAACTCTGCTTTTTCCCAAGAACAAGCAGGACGGCAGTCTTCACATATGAGGAATCCCTAGCTACAGACTGCTCCGAATAAAAGACGGGGATAACAAAACAGTGCCAACGGGCACAACTGGTTTTTTTTTGTTGGCAACAAGCTTTTTTTATTTCTATTTTTCTACAAGGGGTAGCCTGGAACAAACCCAAACAGCCCTAGAAAAGAATGGAGTTGGGTTCTACACCTCAAAGAGATTCTACAGGACAGACTGGCCAAACCTACTGTTGTGTCAGGAGTCCCTGTCCAACCAACAGTGCGATGAGAATGTGTGGAGAAAACTCCACCTCTATTCTTGCAGATTTCCTCCATGAGGATTGAGCTTAGTTGAGCCACCAAAGTTGCCATGGCTTGGACAGCTTGAGCCTTGACATAACTAACCAGATTCAGACCTGCCAAAGCATGATAGAAGGAGATGCAATCTGCTAACCAACTGGATTAAGTCTGTTTGGCAACGGTAATCCCCAATTTGTTGGTGTCAAAAGAAACAAAAAATTGGGTGGACTTTCTATGGGTGTCAATCTATTTTAGGTAGAAGGCCAAGGCTCTTTTACAGTCCAAACTGTGCAGTGCTTGTTTACTTTTGTGGACATGTGGCCTGGAAAAAAATGTTGTATGACAGACTGCTTAAGATGGAATTCTGACTCCACCATAGGCAGGAACTTAGGATGGTCTTACTCACCCATCCTATCATGATGAAACAATGCAAGGTGGTTAAGTTACTACAGCTTGGAGTTCACTGACCCTGGGTGCTGAAGTGACCGCCAACAAAATTATGACCTCCTAGGTCAGGTACTTCAGGCCATAAGAGCAGTGACTCAAAAGGAGCTATCATCAGCTGGGTCAGAACCATACTGAGGTGCCAAATCATAGCAGGAAGACTAATTGGAGGCTTTAAATGAAGCAGGCCCTACATAAATCAAAAGTTGTACAGAGATGGGTCTAATCTTCTACATATTGGAGATAGGTTCTAGGACTTAAGACCTGACTTAGAAAGATAGAGAAGGTAATCAAGCAGTTTTTGTGTGGAGCAGGAGAAAGAATATACAGTGCCTTTTGCTCATGCCACAAAGAAAACCTCATCCATTTCAGTCCTATGGACTAGGGGAATCCTTTTTTTGAAGCTAGCAGAACATGTGAGACAACTTCTGAGATTTCTAAAGATTGTAGAATGAATCTCAATATCTAGGCAATGAGAGCCAGAGATCTGACATTGGGATAGTGCAACCTGCCCTGATCTTGAATAATGAGATCTGAGGAATTCCCCAACCTGATTGTTCCCTAATTTATTTATTTTTTAAATTATTCTGTAACACTCCAGGTAAGCTAAACAGACATCTCTCTCAGGAATGGGAACCAAATCTGTCTCTGCCAAAAGTGGACTATGAGAGTTGTGGTCCTTCAGTCTTCTCTTAGTTTCAACAAAGTCTTCATAAGAATGGCCATACTGGGCCAGTCCAAGCGTCTATCAAGCCCAGTATCCTGTTTCCAACAGTGACTAATCCAGGTCACAAATATCTGGCAAGATCCCAAACAGTAGATTGATCCCATGCTGATAATGCCCAGACTTTCCCAAGTGTACCTGGTTAATAATAGTTTATGGACTTCTCCTCCAGGAACTTCTCCAAACCTTTATAAACCCAGCTACACAAACTGACTTTACCACATTCTCCAGCAATTAATTCCAGAGCTTAATTATACGTTCAGTGAAAAATAATTTTCTTCAATTTGTTTTAAATGTGTTACTAAGTTCATGGAATGTCCACTAGTCTTTATATTTTTTGAAAGGGTAAATAACCGGTTTACATTTACCTGTTCTATTCCACTCAACTTTGACATCTATCATATTCCCCCCCCACCTTAGCCATCTCTTCTCAAAGCTGAACAGCCCTAACATCTTTAGCCTTTCCTCATAGCCATTCCAAAACCTTTTATCATTTTGGTCGCCTTTCTCTGTTTCTTTTCTAGTTCAACTATATTTCTCTTTTGATATGGCGACCAGAATTGTGTACAGTACTCTAGGTGTGGTCTCACCATGGCGTGACACAGAAGTATTATGACACTGTTTTATTCGCCACTTCTTGCCTAATAATTCTTCACTTTTGATTTTTTGATCACTTCCTCACACTAAACAGAGGATGTCAAAGTATTGCCCATGACGACACCCAGATCTTTATGCTGGGTAGAAACTAATATGTAACCTAACATTGTCTAATTACAGTGTGGTTTACTTTTCCCTATGTGCATCACACTGCACTTGTCCACATTAAATTTCATCTGCCATTTGGATACCCAGTCTCGCAAAGTCCTCTTGTAGTTTCTCATTACACACTTGTGATTTAACAACTTGCAATAATTTTTGTATGTAAATTTGATTGCCTCACTGTTACTTTTTCCAAATCATTTATAAATATATTAAAAAGCACTGGTCCCAGTACAGATCCCTGAAGTACTTGACTGTTTAATTCTCTCCACTGAGAAAACTATTTAGTCCTATTCTCAGTTTCCTATCTTTTAACCAGCTTACATTTCACAATAGGTCATTGCTTCCTATCACGTGTCAAATGCCTTCTGAAAATCCAAATATACTATGTCTACCAGATTATTATCCACATTTATCCCCTTTAAAAAAAAAAATGTAGTAGTTTGGTAAACCAAGACTTTTCTTGTGGAAATCCATGCTGGCTGCGTCCCATTAAACCATATATTGCTATATGTTCTGTGATTAGTGGTATCGGAGGATGTGCGTCCAGCAGGCCCTTGCCACAAGAAAGGGCAAAAGCATCCAAGGCTAGCTTGCCTTGTGCCCATTTCCTGAAACAGAAATGTGGAATCTTTCTGTTCTGAGGGAATAATCTCTTTGAGAGATGGCTCAGCCCCAAAACTGGCCAGACTCCTGACACAGATGTAGGATCCCATGCCTCCCTGCAATTTGATGTAAAGCATTGCAAACTTGATTATCTCTCTGAATCATTATCACTTTGCTGGCCAACCAATCTCCAAAAGCCTTCAGAGCATACGAACCATCCTTAACTTCAGGAAATTTATCTGGAGAAGCTTTTCTTGAGCAAACCAAAGACCTTGCATGCAGAGCCCTTCTATATGGGCTCCCCACCTGAGATTGGACACATCCATGGTTAGGACTATTTGGACTGGAGGAATTTAGAAGGGTATGCCTCTAGTCAAATTTTAATTGTTCTTCCACTAGAACAGAGCATCCTTGAGTGGTTGCGTGATGCGGATGCTGTCCCAAAGATCCTAAGTGACCTGAAACCAGAGATTTGAGGCTCCTTTGGACTCTCCTCATATGGAGATGTGCTAAGGGAGTTATATGGACTGTTGATGTCATAAGGCCTAACAACTTCAACAAGTTCCATCTGATTTCTCTGACTTAGTGTATCCTTTCCACTGTGGGTATCAATGGGATAGCTCTCTGTAGTAGAAGGAAGGCTTTTGTTTGAATAATATTCATCAGAGTTCCAATAAATTCCAGTTAAAGGCTTAAGTGGGACCAGAATAGCTGATGATTAACCCAGGTAACACCTGATAATTCTGCACATCAATTCTGTTGCACCCTCCTGCAACGTACTCTTGACCAGCCAATCATCCAGATAGGAACACACATGCACCCCTAGTTTGCATAAGTGCACTGCAACCACAGCAAGGAATATGGTGAACACATGCATTGCTGACGCTAGGCCAAAAGGTAGTACGTGATCCTTCACTATAAAATGTGAGATAGTCACACATCACAGGAATTCTCTATGTGGGTGTAAACATCCTTGATATCAAGAGAGCATAGTCAGTCCCCTTTTTTGCAAAAGGGGTTTAAGATGCCTAGGGAAACCATCTTGAATTTTTCTCTTTCCAGAAACTTGTTCAAAGCCAATGGAATGGCATTCTCCTGTTTTGTTTTGTTTTTATTCAGGATGTACTTGGAATAGAATCCATACTCTCTCCCCTCTGGTGGAACAGGTTCATCTGCCTTGGTCTCTAAAAGGGAAAAGAGCTCCTTCTGAAGCAATTCCTAATGCAGTGTTCCCCCAACTGGAATCTGGAGGTTGATTTTCGTAGAAAACCCAATAGATGCAATCTGTACCCTTTTCTTATGAAGCTGAGGACTCAAGTGTATGAAGTTCCACAGGGCCAACGGTTTACATAAAACTTCAGCCTGCCTCAGAGATAAAGGTCCTCCAGCACAGGTACAAGGGTACAGACTATGCTCTCTGTGGTCCAGTCAAAACCTATCCCAGGTTTTGAATGGGAGTACTGGCTGTGGCTTAGAATCCCTCTGCTGCCATAGGTGGGGGCAAGGAGGCTGCTGCATATGAGACTGAAGGTTACTTCTGGCAGAGAAGTGTAGGTCTGGAATGGCTGTGGAGAACTGCTGAAGTGTTGCACAGTGCTCACGGATCTGTGCCACTGGTCCCTTGATCCCATCTCCGAAGAGATTCTCTCCAGGGAATGGCATGTCAGTGAGTCTTTCCTGGACCTCATGTGGGAGGACTGAAGGTTGGAGCCAGATAAATCTGTGGATGCCAATCCCCAGGTCAAACACACTCGATACCATCTCAAAAACAAAGGTAGAATGACCCATGTGTTTTCTACATTCCTTTCCCACCATTGACTGAAGTTCATCATCTGTAGCTGTATCTTAAGGAGTATGCAGAGTCAGATCCCAACTGGTATGCTGGTAGCAAAGACCCAGAGGTTGTTTGTCTTGCAGACAAGGCCTCGGAGAAGGAAACACTTGCCTGTTGGGGGTCTAGAATCTCAGGGACTTCTGTATTTCAGGGAAGCTTCCTTCCCCAATGGGCTGGAGATCACTATTGGGGCATCCGCCATAAACGCAGATTCCCCTTCGGGAACTGGCATCAGCACCAGCACTTGCGCTGGGCTGCCAAACAGCTGTAAGGACTTAGGCAATGGCTGGACGTTTATGTGCACCTGTTCCGAAGACCTTGATGCAGAGTAGTGAGGCTCCACGGTGCCTTGTCCAATTGCTTCTCAAAAACAGCAGATGCCAGCACTAACTAGAAAACAGAAGGAGTAGCCTCATCTTCCTGGGAAACCAGAGGTGTATCGATGGCCAACGTTTATTTAAAGACTTTTTATACACCGTCTTTAGCAAATTAGATTTGAACATAAACTGTTTACAATAATGAGCAAAATAATAAATACTATTCTTTCATAAAGTGAAAGAAAAAATAAAAATAAAAATAATAAAAAGTATGATTAAAATTACATAGTAACTTATCACTATCAATATTACTAAATATCTTTATCCTAAAAGATATTAAAATAAAATAAAATTAACTTTAAATTTAACAAAACAAAGATGGAAAATTAAAATAACATAACAAAACATAATAAAAGAAAATGGATCTACTTAATCTTTTATTCAGTAATTCTAAATGCTTCTCTAAAGAAGTATGTTTTTAATGATTTTTTTAATTCCTTAGTATTTGAAATTTGGCATAGGGCATTTCGTAGAGCATTCCAGAAATTGGTGCAGCTCCCAGGACTGTTCTGAAGATGAACTCTCCTTCCTACACGACAGCTTCAGGGGATTCATGGCTACAGTCAGAATGTCCCTATTCTGGGTACCATGTACCAATGGAGATTAATGTCGATGCTTCTTCACCTTTGCTTGATGCCTGGCATCAACATTTTTCAATGCTGGAATCGAAGATGCAGAATCTGTCATTTTGAGTGGGAGGAGGCAGGCACTTGTCTCTCTGGTCCTTACTGATGCTCGATATTGATGGAGTATGATGCCCCCCTCGAAGTATCACTAGAGTCCGGTGCAACTCCGAGTCCATTGATGTTGATAGGATGGTCTTTCGGTGACAAAGCACTTCTCCATTAACTCCAGACAGGACTATCATCCTTTTGGGGTTGTGGCTGTGTACAGGTGACATCTTCAAACATCATGCAATGGCCCCAAGCAAAGGATACATGTATCATGAGGAACCGAAGAAGAGAAGAGACTGACGAGTCCTTGCACGGATCCATGGCATAATGGGATGGTGGCCATGTCTAGTGAGGCACAGTCAAAGTTCTAGAAACTTTGACATAAAAGTTCTGAGCTGAACTGCAATGGATGATGTCACCCACTTATGACATCATTCTGCTTGTCCTTGGAGAAAGAAAATGCAGAGATAAAATCTGAATTTAAAGTCAAGACATTCTCAGACAAGTCTGATTAAGGTATAGTTGTTCTGCTTTGCAACAACTTTCTGAATACAAGCTAAGTATCTACCAGGATAACAATGATGGACTATTTGAATCTAAGGAATGGTTGCTCTTGAGATTTGTGTCATTAACTAAAGCTTGACACTAGAACAATAACTGCAAATATATGATGAACTCTTATATAATTATTTTCAAAATATCATATTTATGCAACAGTAATAGCAAAATGAATAGTTTGTATTTTTGTTTATATTTTTTTCGGAGTTAACCTCATATAAAATGGCGGGCTTTGTTCAATTCAAAATGCCCTGTTAACCATATAGTACTTGTGCGGTCACTTCGATACCATTTAGATACCAAACCGTCACTATTATAATCATAGGTTACTCCAGTTTACGTTTTTGTCATAGGTTAATCCAGTTTACGTTTTTGTAAGGCAGTAATATAAAGGTAGCACTTATCATATATAGGCGGTGCAGCGGAACTATCTGGCTGGCTGGAGACGGCCCGACACGGCTCGTGTTTCTGATAGCTTCTTCAGGGGCCCAACATGTGCCAGTTTGTTTTCCAAATCTGCCCAAGAATAATTCTGCTACCCGGCTGCAATGTTACACGATGACAGCTGGATCCATCATTTTGAAAAGCTGTCATTGCGTAACATTGCAGCCGGGTAGCAGAATTATTCTTGGGCAGATTTGGAAAACAAACTGGCACATGTTGGGCCCCTGAAGAAGCTATCAGAAACACGAGCCGTGTCGGGCCGTCTCCAGCCAGCCAGATAGTTCCGCTGCACCGCCTATATATGATAAGTGCTACCTTTATATTACTGCCTTACAAAAACGTAAACTGGATTAACCTATGACAAAAACGTAAACTGGAGTAACCTATGATTATAATAGTGACGGTTTGGTATCTAAATGGTATCGAAGTGACCGCACAAGTACTATATGGTTAACAGGGCATTTTGAATTGAACAAAGCCCGCCATTTTATATGAGGTTAACTCCGAAAAAAATATAAACAAAAATACAAACTATTCATTTTGCTATTACTGTTGCATAAATATGATGATATTTTGAAAATAATTAACTAAAGCTTGTCAAACATTCCTAAACAGTGCTAAAATCAAGATTTATATACATTTAAAAGTCACAAAGGCAGTTTAGACTTGAGAGAACAGGTCTTATTTTGTTTTACTATTTCAATTTATAGCAGTAATACAGCACAACACAAAAGAGACTGTATGCTAATTATTTTTTGTGCTCCCTGGTTAATGTAATTTCTTTTAATTATAATTATAATACAAAAAATCTCAAACAGAAATACTGCAAAATACTAACACCTTCCAATAAATAGGCATGCAGGCACCCTATCAATCAGAACTCATTTTACTGATGTAGTGTGATGTTTTTCATGTCTAACCTTTCACAGATCATGGGTAGCTACCAAACAAGTTCTTCCATATAATCAAATAATGTTTGTCTGCTTACCTGGCACATAGATATAAGCAGTCTCTCAAAATGTCCTGAGGTGTCATGGCGGATATCTTTTTCAATGTCTCTTCCAAACTCTGATTTATAACACATCACTATGTTTTTAATTTCAGCATTAGTCCTTGTGCATAGAATCTCAATCAGTACTTTCTCCTGGGTTCCTGCCCCCTATATGCAGAAAAAGAACTATTCACCACATATCCAGTTTTGTCATCCTGTGTACGCATGCAACTTGAGCCTTGCTCTATATCCAGAATTGCACTCCTATGCGTACACAACCTGATCCTTGCTCTCTATCCAGCACTGTACCCTAAGCCCTAATCTTCATCCACCGTCGTGTTCCACTTTGTGCATATATCCTAGCCCTATTCTCCACGCATCATTGCACTCCTGTGGGTGCATACAAATTGAACTCTACTCTCCCATTCAGGCACTGACCCCATCCAACACGGTTTCTTTTGTGCGCCTGCACTCTTATCCCTTTCCTCCATTCAAAACTGTGCTCCTGTGCATGTACCCTGAGCCCTACTCTTTATCTAATGTTGCACTGCTTTGTGAGCATGCCCCCTGATTCCTCCTCTCCATCTGGCATAACCCTGCTCTTCATTCAGCACTGTGCTACTGGGTCTTGTATACATGCTAAGTCCTACTTTCCAACTGTCACTGACCTCATCTATGCATGCGATCTAAATTCTGCTGTGAATCCAGTGCTGTTGGTTCTTGTCATCCTGAGCTTTGCTTTCTATCCAATCCAAAAAGCAATAACAAAAAATATGGCGACCAAACATTCTGAGAGGACATCACTGTGTTCAGTGTGAACATACCATGGAGTCACTGAACTGGAAAGTAGCTTTTACAAAGGCTGCTGACATTACAGAATACTCCACTGAAACCTCAACTAGGACTGTCGAATATGCAGTCAAATGTAGCTGCTTACCTGTAATTGTTCTCTGATAGCAGTGGGACAATGATCCACACTGATGGTCTCACAACCTCCATTTGTGTGTCTGCCTAAGGGTTTTCCATAGCTTATTCCAAAAACTTTGGGCATATGTGGGAGGCTTCTTGTGTGCTGCTGGACTTACTGCTCTTTAGCTGACTGTGTAGCTTAGCTAAATTATTAAATAATTCAAATGGAGTAGAAACAACTCCCAAATATGGAAGTGTGAATCACTGTCCTGCTGCTTTCAGAGAATGACATTTACAGGTAAGAAATAATACTTTAATAGCAAGCAGGAGAAACAACCCACACAGATGGGACTTCTTGGCTACAAATTCTTTTTTTTCATATGATGTGATGTCCAGTCTTTCAGAGATGCCATCTGGAAAAATGAGGTGCCACCTGCAACAGATTAGTGCAATATGCTCCCTGGTCTGAGATGCATTGCTGCAGTCACCCTTTGGGCCATCCTATCTTCCACTTGTACATCATGTGATTAATATCCATGAGGGGGGATAAAAACCACACACCTTTGCTGAAGGGTCAAGTAATGACATGTTTATATACTACGTCGCATGTGTTTGACAATTCTATCTGGATAGTGGGCTTGTTCCAGCAACACACATTAACTACAGGATGGCCCTTGGAAAAGTAGCCTGCCTCCAATACCAGTACATTGGAGGCAGGCTACTTTTCCATGGGCCAGCCTGTACTTTATGAAAACAGTGCAAGACATGGTTTTTGCAAAGGCTTTTGCTTAAAGTTGTGCTTTTGTAATGTAATTCTGTATTGGCTTATACTGGAATTTATGTGATTTTAATTATTTATGTTTTCTTTACTATATACTGCTCTGTAACCTCATGGGAGAGGCAATTAATCTGGAAATAAATCAATCCCAAAATGGACAGCAGGATTTTAAATGATTTTGTGGAGGATTGAAGGATTTGCTAAGTTTTTATGAATGAAATTGGTATTCACCTCTGCTCAGTTAAACTTGTAGGAAGTTGACATGCACAAATTTTGCACTATAGGGGAAGGATTCACTACTTTTTGAATGAAAAATTGAATTGAACCAGTGATTATGCTTCACTAATGAAGGGGATGAAGTTGTCTGTCTCCTGGTGTATGAGGTCCAGCCAAAGTTTTATGCTAAGGGCTTGGTTTTTTTTTTGAGGGGAAATTTTGAAAGAAATCACATCAAATAGCAGGTGGGATAATATGAACCAGCAGGAGGAGCTGCTCAGCTGGGCTAGAGAGTCACTGTCACAGTCTTCATAATAGCCACCTTTGTGTGATGGCTACAGAACCATAAGGCAGAACAGTACTCTGCAGTGGAGTATACAAGAGCCAGTGCTGCAGTCAGAATATTCTGGCTGTGCTCTTATGTTGATCCAGCAAGTTTCATGACAAGATTCTCCCTTGTTTTTACTTTTGGTCAGGTAAATAAATGGGGCCAATATGTGAGAGAGTCCTATTTAGGGGATGCCCAATTATTTTGGATAATGGGCAAAAGACATCTGTCAAGCTTCAATGATCTTTAACCAGCAGCTCTTGAGATCAGAGACTGGACCACCAAGCTACAGCCTCTTGGGTTCCTATAGACCCAGCAATAAATGTTTCCTATCAGAAGCCTCAAAGGAGCACCCCACTGGTGCAGAAATGAGTAATCCTGATTGGTGATGGTATTTAAACCCAGCTGATGTGCAAGTACACTGCTGGTGAAACAGGCTTCAGGCATCTATTTCCTGCTACTCTATTTCTCCCGGCCTATTTGGATCATTGCTTGTTCCTACCTGTTTGAATTCTTGTCTTTCTGATTCATCTTGCCCCAATTCCTTGGAAAAAACTACCTAAATGGACCTTGGCTGAAGTTTTCACTTACTCGTGTGGAGTTACCACTGGTTACTTTTTATACCTGAGGATTTAGACTTCAGATTACTTACTGGTACTCTCACTTGAGGTTCAATGATGGAATATTTTATTGGCCACCCTTGCCCCAGTCATTAGCCTTAAGATACCTTCTGCAAAAGGAAACCTTAAATTTTTACAGCACCTTAAATGTTCAGATGAATAGTAACACAACTGTCTTATCTGGGCTGGGGTTGAGGTGTGTCCATTTAAATAAAATTCTAGTAAGTACAAGTCACTTGCGAGTTTCCTACTGGTTTCTTATAATGCTGATGCTTGCGTTAATAGTGTGCAATGGTGTTAGATGAACTATCAGGATTTGGTACAGTACAGTATACAAAAGAACCCACTCAGAGTGAAAAGAGAAACAAATACAAAAAAATGTGATTTCACCCTAATATACAATACAAATGAGTCTAGAAACACCTTAACTGGACCTCATAGAAAAAGGCACAGACTGCACCATATAAACGGGGTCCTGTGTCTTATACATTGAACAGGTGCCTACTTTGTATTTATAATCATTGCCACAAAGGAGAGTCCAATCTGAGTCCCAAATATATATTTTTGAAATATTTTGTAACGCAATTAAAATACACAGGGAAAAAGGGGCAGAGTTAGAGCATGTCAAGGGCGTTCTGGAGCAGGGCCAACATTTACACGCATAAATACAGATTTTAAATCCCATGCTCGTAGCGTGTATTGGACTGTTACCCATACTTAATTACTTCTGCTCTTGAAAAGGTGTAGGTATGAAGAAAATTTGTTTTAGGCCTAAAGCAACTGGGTGAGGTGTCTGGGTAAACTGGGGGGCGTGCAGGATGAAAACCAAAGGGGTCTGGATAACCTAGAGATAGACTGGTCCAACTAGTGGACAAATGATGGAGCCCAGCAGGAAACCTTATGTCAAAGTTTCTAGAACTTTGACTGTGCCTCATTGAGCATGTTCATGCATGCCATTATACTATGTGTCCACACTGGAGCCCCTCAGTTTTTGTTTTTTTTTAATTTCAACAAAAATAAACTCCATGAGGAAGTGGGCAGGTTTCATAAGGACTGACATCCTGCTGTCCGAGAAGAACATCCATTACAGGTAAGCAACTCTGCTTTCTCTGAGGACAGCGGATTGGCAGCTAGCCAATTTGAGAAAGTGTTTGACAAGGACTATCCCCAGTTTGCTGGTATAAAAAGAAACAAAAGGCTGGCTGGATTTTCTATGGGCATCATTCCGCTCCTGATAGGCGGCCAAGGCTCTCTTGCAGTCCAAACTGTGCAGTGCTTGCACTATTTAACATGGAATTCTGACACTACCTTAAGCAAGAACTTCGGACAGGTTCGTTAAGACCACCCTAGCATGAAAAAAACTTCTAGTAACTTATAACGTGCATAAGCTTTTAGAGCCTGAAGCTCACTGTGTGTGTTGAAGTAACCACCCTCAAAAGTATGACCTTCCAGGTCAGAGGAGCATAGTGGCTCAAAAGGGAGCTTTCATAAGCTGTGAAGAACCAAGTTGAGGTCACAAGACACAGAAGGAAGCCTTATGGGAGGCTTCAGATGAAACAAGCCCTGCAAAAATCAGACAACTAAAGGTTGTAAAGAGATGAATTTACCTTCTTCTTGGTGATGGTAAACACTAACTGCACTAAGGTGAACTCTTACTGAGTTGGTTTAAGGCCAGACTCTGATACATTAAGAAGTTTGTGTGGAGCAGGAGAAAGTATTTAGGGTCTTATGCTCACACCACAAAGCAAACCTCCTCCACTTAAATCCATAGGACTTTCTAGTACAATTCTCTCTTGAAGCCAAAAGTACTCAAGTACATCCTCAGATCAAGGGGTTGCAGGGTCAACCTCCCAACATCCAAGAAATGGGCACCAGGGTCCTGATGTTGGGATGACTTAACCTGCCCTAATCCCAAGGGTTGAAGTTTGGGGGAAGTCCCCACTCTGATTGGTCCCTTGATGGCCATCTCTCTGAGGAAAGGGAACCAGATCTGTCTTGACCAAAAAGAAGCTTCTGTTCTCTAAAGGGTCGATTTTCAAACAAGCTTGTGTGCGATGTGTGCGTGGTTCCCGGTGTGTGCACATGGATGCGATGATCTTCTAATGTGCATGTTGGCGCATGCATGGCATAAAATGCAATTCCCGCAGACACATGCGCGCCAAATTTTAATTTCCATGCATGTGCGGGCAGGCGGTCTCCTCTGCATATTGGGGGGGGGGGGGGGGGGAGGAATTTTGTAAAGAACACGCGGCGACATGATCAGAACTTTGCCCAGTTCCCTCCCAGTCCGCTCCAATTAAGGAGCGGACTGGTAGCAAACTTTCCTATATCCTACCTACCCTTCCTCTCTTTTCCCCTCTCCTCCCTGACCCCTAAACTAACCTTAGATATCTCCAAATTTTTTGTTTTTATATTTACTGCTCCTTTGGAGCAGAAATAAGTTCCACGTGCCGGCAGCTGGCAAGCGCATGCTTCCCTGGGACAGGGCCTTATGGATGCTGTCCCGGCCGGCCCCCTTCCTGCCCTTTTTCGATGGCCCGGCACTTCTGTGCATATCAGGGGTTACACACGTGGCCGGGACTTTTTAAAAATGTGCTCAGCATGCTCACGGCCCGACCACGCTCATAACCCACAGATTTTACATACGTGGCCCATCAAAAATTCGGGCTTAAGTTTCAACAAAGTCTTCACAACTAGCAGAATTACAGGACATGTGTATAGAAGATCCCTGCCCCAATTTAGGAGAAAAGGCATCCAAGGCTAGTTTGCTCTGCCCCCTTTTTCTGAAACAGAAAAATGAAACCTTCTTATTCAGAGAGGTTGCAAACAGATTCATTGCAGGTGTGCTCTATTGGCAAAATATCTTATTTACCACCCTCCAGTTCAGGGACCATTCGTGGGGTTCTAAGGACTAAGTCTACCCATCAGGATATTCTCTCTACCAGCCAGGTGTGTGGTCCTGAGAACCATGTCTTGAGAGATGGCTCAGGTCTTGTTGATATAATACATCACCATCTGGCTGTCCGTTTGAACTAAGATGACCTTGTTGGATAACTGATCTCTGAATGTCTTTAGAGCATACCAGATTCCTCTTAGCCCTAGGAAGTTTATCTGATAGAATTTCTCCCAAGCAAAGACCTTGGATATGGAGCCACTCTACATGAGTTCCTTTGTTCAGGATGGATACATCCATTGTAAAAACAGTTTATAAATCAGAGAAATCTGGAAGGGGTAGCCCCTGACCAGACTGGAATTGTCCCACCACCAGTGTAGGGAATCCTTGAGCAGTTGCATGACATGGATACTGTCCCATAGGTCCTGAGTGGCCTGCAGCCACTGTGACAGAGTATCCATTGGGCTCTTCACATAAAGAAGTGTGCCAAGGGAGTGACATATATACAGTATATGCTTGTGTATAAACCTAGAAATTTCTTCCATGAAATAAGCCTTTAAAAATGCTTTTGGCTTACGTGCACAAGATAGCAAAATTTTAGACTAAAAACTGGCCACCATGAGTTGTGGCTGGCGTGCATCATGATGGATCCATCGCTGTTCATTATGGATTAGCATGTTAGTGCAAATATAAATGTGAAAGCATAACATTGGCTGTTATACCTTGTGGCCTGACTTCAGAGCTGCAGCCGCTTGATGTTTTCCTTAAACAAGCCCTTCAAAGATCATGTTAGGATAGGGCAGGAGTGGATGTACTATGGAGACGCATGTGTAACCAGAGGAGAGAATTTAAGCCAGATATTGACCTTGTTGCAAAATGGATCAAAGATGCTTGAGATGATATTCCTTCAAACATCGTTCACCATTCTTTCATGATGTGCCGTATAAGCAATGCCGTGGACAGCACCAAAGACGATGTGCTATATAAGAGCAGTGTCTATGAAAACGGCGAAAATGACAATGGATGACAAATACAAGAACATGTACGCCGATGAGATAACCAATGCCAATTTTGAACAACTATTTGACACCACAGATGGTGAAGATGATTATTTTGAAGGATTTTAGTGACATATATGGAGATGTTTACTTTATTTTAAAAAAAGGGATGCTCAGTAGAGTCCTGCTTAAAAATAGCAGCCCATTTCTAACAGTTCTTTGCAAGCAGCACTGTAGGCTATCAAATTTTGAACCGTGGTCTTTATGTGGGTTTTGCATTTTTCCAGTTTAGGAAGTTAAACAATGGTTGGCTTATACATAAGTATATATGGTAGCTGATGCAATGAGATCCTACAGCCTCAACATGTTCCATGCTGATGTCTGCTGACTCATCTGGATGCTTTCCTCTGTGGACATCAGGGTGACAGCCCTTTGATGCAAAAGGAAGGCTTTCACCTGAGTCATGTCTAATAGAGCTCTGATGAACTCCAATTGAGGTGACAGGCTCAAATGAGACTTGGGCTAATTGATTATGAGCCCTAGTAATACCAACACCTGGATGGTCATGTGTATAGATTCTGCTGTTCCTGCTAGAGGTGTGCTGTTGACCCACCAGTCATCCAGATAGGGATAGATGTGCACCTCCAACTTGTGATGAAAACTTGTGGGGCTAACATTAGGCCATACAGCAGCATGCGATACTAGAGGTAATGCCCCCTCCAACCCCAGAGATATTTCCTATGACCATGGAATAGCTCTTATGAGGGTGTAAGCATTTTTTAGATCTAGAGAGCATAGCCAGTCTCCTCTATGCAGAAAGGGGATTAACATATCCAGGGAAATCAGCTTGAACTTTTCTCTCTCGACAAATTTGTTCAAGGATCTTAGGTCTAGGATGGGCCAAAGTCCCCCTGTTTTCTTTGGAATCAGGAAATACTTGGAGTAGAATCTTTGCCCTCCTTCCCCTGGTGGACTGGGCTTGACTGCATTGGCCTGTAAGAGGGAGGAGAGCTCCTTCTGTAGCAGTTACTGATAAGATGAGTGACCATAACTAAGGTCCAGTCAGTTTGGCAGGATTCCCAATAGATTCAATCTCTACACGCTTCTGACTATGCCGAGGACCACACATCCAAAGTTACACTGGGCCATAAATTTACGTAAACTTGCAGCCTACCTCCGACAGGAAGGTCCTCTGGCACGGGTATTGGGATCTTAGTTATGCTCTCTATGATCCAGTCAAAACTCCATCCCAGGTGTTTTCTGGGTTGCTATCTGGGACTTAGGGATCTGATGTTGCCACGGATGGGCCTGAGATTGTGGAGTGTAGCACCACCTCTTTTAGAAAACGTGCCTC